>NC_092767.1:54127026-54448390 GCF_047496795.1 Chiloscyllium punctatum
CTCCTACCACTGCACCTAAGAACTCCTGAACCTCATGAAAGACACCAAGAAAGAAGTGGATGAAATAATGGTCTCCTTTGACGTAACAGCCCTGTTCCCATCCATCAACATCAACCTGGCCAAAGAAACACTGACTACGCTATTAGAAAAACCAAAGACACATACACCAAACACCACCAACTTCATCAACAAGGACAACATCATCAAGCTGGTGGAACTATGCCTCACCACCCACTTCACTTTCAATAGCAGGACCCTTAAGCAAATCAACGGGATCACCGATATCAGAATTCATCGCAGAAACAGTAATGCAGAGACTCAAACAAACAACTCTCCCAACCATCCAAGCCACACTTTGAGTCCGCTGCGTGGATGGCACCTTTGTGATCACTGAACAAAACAATTTAGAGGAAACCTTCAAGATCATCAATAGTATCCTTACTGGCATAAAATTCACAAAGGATGAGGAAAACAACAATAACCTGCCATTTCTCGATGTCACAGTGGAGCAGACAGCCAATGGAGACCTTCAAATGAGCATCCACAGGAAAACAACACATCCGGACCAAATACTGAACTACAGAAGCAATCATCCCAAGACCCACAAACACATTTGTCTTGCAAACGTTTCGTCCCCTGTCTAGGTGACATCCTCAGTGCTTGGGAGCCTCCTGTGAAGCGCTTCAGTGCTGTCTCCTCTGGCATTTCCAGTTGTCAGTTCCAGCTGTCCACTGTAGTGGCCGGTATATTGGGTCCAGATCGATGTGCTTGTTGGTAGAGTCTGTGGATGAGTGCCATGCCTGTAGGAATGCCCTGGCTGTTCTCTTTTTGGCTTGCCCTATAATGGTAGGGCATTATAGGGCAAGCCAAACAGAGATCACCCAGGGCATTCCTAGAGGCATGGCACTCATCGACAGACTCTACCAACAAGCTCATCGACCTGGACCCAATATACCGGCCACTACAGCGGACAGAGGAACTGACAACCGGAAGTGGCAGAGACAGGCCACGATAAATGCCAGAGGAAACAGTACAGAAGCGCTTCACAGGAGGCTCCCAAGCACTGAAGATGTCACCTAGACAGGGGACGAAATGTTTGCAAGACAAATTCCCAGCTCGGCGAACAGAACCACAACAACGAGCACCCGAGCTACAAATCTTCTCCCAAACCTTGAACCCACAAACAAAGCTGCATTAGGACAGTATTTCAATGAGCCACCACACGCTGCAGCATTGTAGAACTTCAAAGAGCAGAAGAAAACCACCCATACAGTGTATTCAAGAAGAACAGGAACCCAATAAACACATTCCGCCGATTTCTCAGCAACAAACCCAAACAAACAGACAAAACAGGCCCAGAAGCCTTAGGCACTTTACCCTGCATCAAAGACATCTCTGAAATGACTGCCAGCCTACTCAGACCTGTTGGCAGCATGATAGCCCACAAACCCAACAACACACTTAAACAGTAGCTAATGAACCAGACAGCATGCAAAAAAAAACGTCATCTACAAAATTGAGAATCGACGTTTCAGGCATAAGCCCTTCTTCAGGCTTATGCCCGAAACGTCGATTCTCCTGCTCCTTGGATGCTGCCTGACCTGCTGCGCTTTTCCAGCAACACATTTTCAGTTCTTTGCCCCTTAGCATTGGACATAATTGCACTGATTATCCCATGGGATGTCTGACCAAACAGTGATTGTGGTTTATAGATGAGGTGGTTTATTGGAGGTTTATTGGATATTAAAAGGGACCTAAGGGGCAAGCTTTTCATGCTGAGGGTGGCGTGTGAATGGAATGAGTTGCCAGAAGAAGTGGTGGAGGTTGGTACAATTACAATATTTAAAAGGCATCTGGATGAGTATATGAATAAGAAGGGTTTAGAGGGATATGGTCCAAGTGCTGGCAAGTGGGACTCGATGAATTTCGGATATTTGGTTGGCATGGAAAGGTTGGACTGAAGAGTTTGTTGTCATGCTGTATGTTCTATGTCTCTGTCTCGAGTACCATCTGGCAGCTTCTACTCTCCAATGACCAGGTCAGTAAATCTTTGTTTACCTTCTGTTGGAATTATTGAACTCCCAGTTTCACCATAGCCTCAATGGGCTGAGGGAAAATTGAGAGGAAATGCGAGAATAATTGTTCTCAACACCAAGACTATTGAGTCAAGTATAGTGTCAAAGGAACCGAACAAAACAAACCAATGGATTGTTTAACATGGCCTTAGGATGCCAGGGATCAAAACAGAAAATTCTGGAAACATTTAGCACATCAGAAGGCATCAGTGGACAGAGAAACAGAGTTCACATTTCAGATTGTAACCTTGCATTGATTCTGATAAAAGCTGCCAGTTAATGAAATCATGGCTGATCTGATAACCCTCAACTCTACTTGCCTGCCTTTTCCCATAATGCCTGATTCCCTTATTGATTAAAGTCGATCTGTCTCGGCATTGAATTTTCTTAAAGCCCTCTGTGGTGTTGTATAGAAAGCACATCCGTTGATCACCCTGAAAGGTATTCCTTGAATTTTCACGCTTTTCTCTTATTTCTGGGCTGTTCTCCCCTGACTTTTTCCCATGGAAATAATCTCTCTTTAACTATCTTTACCTTAAATATTGATCAAGCTGATACAAATGTATATTGTATAATCTGGCCTCGTTGAAACTTTTTAAAATCTCAGAATCATTCTGCTGATTCTGTATTGCACCTCCCCCATGCTGCAGTGCCGAATTGGGTAGTGTCCCAGATCACGTTTTGTATATATATATTAAAATATATATATTTCTATACCTCGACCCCATAAAAACAGTCATTCGGGTAGGAATGACAACATTGAGAAGACAAAGATCATTGCAAAATGCCTTGTTAAAAAGGATATATTGCTTTGTGAAATTAGAGTTGTGTGCTTATTAAAGTCTCTGGGTAAATGGTCTGGTGATAATACCGCTAGGCCATTGCCTCCCCCTAAATGAAAGATAATGCATTCATATCAAAACAGTGAGTATTTTGGCAGATATTTAAATTTCTTTTTAAACTTTTGGACACCTTAAGTTCAAGGGGAGCTCATTGAGCTAACTGATTTTGTATAAATTTGAAAATTAATTAATTGATGAAAGTATTTGGCTTTATTGCTTCATCTTCAGCTACCGGATCACAATCATAGTAATAATGCAACATGGGTCTGCAGACCAGCTAGTTTAAAGTTGGTTGTAGGAAAAATATTGCAATTTTTACTCAAAGCCATAATGGTAAAATATCCAGAACTGAGAATTCAATAAAGAACAGTCAGCATTGGTGTCTAACCTTATTGAATTGTTTGATGACAAAACAGTATATGTAAAGGTATTGGGGAGGGTGTGTTTATGTCTGTATTTTTATAAGATATGTTAATAGTAAACGAGAGTTACAACATGGATGCAGGGAAGAAGTAGCAGAATGGATAACAATAGGGTTAGAAACAGAAATTAAAGCTAAAAGTTAGTTGTTCAGACTGACAGAATGTGTTGTTCCACAGGGTACTAGTCCTGAAAGTAATTGTGCCTGGAGATCAGGGGTATAACAATTATGTGGATGACAGGAAATTGGTGATTATGGCTAATACTGAGGAAGGTTGTGGTAAAATAGCAGAGTCCAGAAAGGTGAGCAGAATGGGCAAGACAATGGAAAATAATTTTAAGAGGTGGTGTATTCACATAGGAAGGAGAAGGAGGAAGCTACTTCGATGTATGTTTACAATTGAGGGGATTTGATGATGTGGGTGTAAAAACATGGTGTCTGACATGAGGAATAAAAATCAGATGACATCAATATAAGATGGTCACAATTAAGGCCAATAAAGAATTTGGGAGAAATGTCTTCTCCAAAGAGCTTTCAGAATGTGGTGTTCAATGCCACATGTAGTTGAGAGGAATATTGTAAGTGCCGTTTAAGGTGGTGTTCATCAAGTCCATGAGAAGAAAATGAAAACCTGAAGGATGTACAGAGGGTGAGATGGACCGGAGTGAATGAGCCCCTTCTGAAGCTTGAAGACTGAACAGAGCAGCTGAGCCTAATAAACTTCAAAGTCAATCATTCATATATTCTTTTCAATAAAAAAAAAGAAAGTTTGTGTAATTTGTATTATTATCTGTTTCAACCCCACCCGACCCCGAACATTAGGCATGTCTACAGAAGAGACAGCTGATGCTGGGCTTCAGTACCTGAGGACCGGACGATGGAGTAATGATGGAGTCATAGTCACCAACAACACAGGGAAGTGGGCAGCCAGGTTCACCACTAATACAATGCCATGGGTTACAGTGATTGGTGACACCATCTATTATGGCATGGCTTTGGGAGAGGTCCACACTTCTACCATTGAAGATATTTCCCTGTGAAGTCAGTACAGAGGATGAAGTGACATCCCAGGGTATTTGTTCCTAGTTTCTATTGGATCATCTGTGAGTGTACTCATCTACTTAATATCACTGGAGTTATTAATAACATTCATGCTCACTTCTTTCAGTCCATTCTTTCAGTCTTACAGAGCAGGAAGATCGATGGTTTCATCCTTGATTGATGCTGAGAAATCTGATTATCGACAATGATCAACTTCAGTGATGTTTAATGAGTGACTATTGGAAATCCGTTGGGCTTCCCTCTTCCAATCACAAGGCAATGACTTCCCTGTGGCCTTGGGGTTTATGAATTTCAGTGAAGAAAGGATTTTGCTTTATTTCCTTCCATTATTGAATACTGCTCAATAACAGTGAGGTACCGGAAGGCAACTGTGGTCCGTGGACCATGAGTCAGGAACTTCAGCTTCTGAACAAAATAAAAGGAAACAGTGAATTAAACGACATTCTTCATCATCATATTTCCTCTAAAGGAAAGTTTGTGTGTTAAGTCCTAAGATGAAGTTGAGGCTGTAATTTAACCTGTGATCAAAGAACAATCAAATGAGAGCACAACGGAGACTTCAGTCATTCATTAAACAGGAGCTGGGAGTCCTGAGGGACCAAGGTTGCATTCATCCTTTAATCAATATCATCAAAACCGATTCCCTCTTACATTTTATGGGATTTGCGATGTGCAAATTGATGGGTATGTTTTGCAAAGATAATAGTAATGACTGCAGTTCAAAAGGAATGAGTTCATGGTGAAGCCTCTTGGGGATAACCTGAAGTAATGGGATGGTGCCACATGAAATGACATCATATCCTTTTGTGTTCCTATTTACTTTTACTCCTCAGATCAAAGTTTGTGTGTTCTTTTGTAAAGGCTGTTATGCTCCAGGTTCGCGCTGAGCCCAAATGACCCAAGTACTCCATCAGATATCTGAAATTCGTGGCATATTTTAGATAAATATCATGTTTTGGGGGGCTTTATAGATTTGATTTTCGAAAGATTCTTTAACGATTTGAAGTTTCTACCACCAATACATTATTGAATTCAAAAATGTTCTGGCAAATTTGGAATGCTTTGCTTTAAAAGTTATGTAGGCCCTTTAATAAAGTCATAGTTAGACAGTTCAGAAAAGGCCCTTTGTCCTATTGAGTCCTCACTGACATTAACTATCACCAAAGGCATGGTCATCCCAAATCCCTGTACTCGTCACATAGTCTTGAATGTTATGTTATTTCATGTGCTCATTCAAATATTTTTAAAGGTTGTAAGATTTCCAACCTCTCCTAATATACTGGCAGGGAGATTTCTTCGAGCTGCTCAGGAGGATTTAACTAGTGCAGGGTGGGAAAGGGTGCAGAGGTGGGCTGTGAGGGGGGTGTAGGGGGAAGACCTCGGGAGATAGTGAGAAAAGAGATCAGTCTGAGACTGGTACAGTTGGGGAAAGGAGCAAGTCAAATAGGGTAGGCAGGAACAAAGCAGAGAATGAGGTAGGACTAATAAATTAAGCTGCATTTGTTTCAATGCAAGAGGCATAACAGGGAAGGCGGATAAATTCGGCATGGTTGGGAAAAAGGGATTGGGATATCACAGCAATTATAGAGATGGGGCTCAGGGATGGACACGACTGGCAGCTTCGTATTCCAGTTTATAGATGCTATAGGAAGGATAGAAAGGAGCAAGAGAAGTGGGGGAGTGGCGTTTTTGATTAGGAATAACATTACTGCTGTACTTCAGGAGGATATTCCTAGGAATGCACACAGGAAAGTTATTTAGGCAGAACTGAGAAATAAGAAAAGGATGATCACCTTATTGGGAAATGTACAATAGAGACCTTAAACCCCCAATAGTCAGCAGGAAATTGAGAAACAAATTTGTAAGGAGATATCTGTTATCTGTAAGAATAATAGGGTGGTTATGGTAGGGGATTTTAACTTTCCAAGCATTGACTGGGACGACCATACTGCTAAGGGCTTGGATGGTGAGGAATTTGTTAAGTGTGTGCGAGAAATTTTTCTGATTCAGTATGTAGATATACCGACTAGAGAAGGTGCAAAACTTGACCTTTTCGGGATAAGGCAGGGCAAGTGAACTAGGTATCAATGGGGGAGCGAACATCATTCTGTTAGTTGTAAAATACTGATGTAAAAGGATAGACCAGATCTAAAAGTTAACATTCAAAATTGAAGGAAAGCATATTTTGATGGTTTTAGTCAAGAACTTTCGAAAGTTGATTGTGGGTGGATACTCACAGGTAAAGGCAAGGCTGGGCAATGTCAAACTTTCAAAATGAGATAATGGGGTCTAATATACTGTATGTTCCTACTCGGTTGAAGGGCAAGGTTGGGAAGGGTAGGGAATGCTGATAACTAGAGTAATTATGTTTCTGGTCAAGAAAAAGAAGGAAGCAGATGTCAGGTATTAACAGCAGGGATTGAGTAAATCCCAAGAAAAATACCAGGAACAATCCGCTCCTTCCGAGTATTAGCCTAGTAAACCTGTTCTTCCAACACATTAACGTAAGTACGGTGACCGGTACTGTACACAGCACTCCACATGAGGCCTGACCCACATCCTGGGTAAGTGAAGCAGAGCCTTCACACTCTTGCTTTCAATTCCTCTCACAATAAAATGTGACACAATTAGCCTTCCTGATTACTTGCAATACCTATAGATTACCTTTCTGTGATTTGTGTCCGAAGGCACCCAGATTCCTCTCCATCCCTGAGCTCTTCAGCCATAGTATTGCAGTAATATGTTGCCTTATTATTCTTTCTTCCAAAATGCACCATTTCACACTTTGCCACATTGTACTCCATTTGCCAGATGGTTTGTCTTTACAACTCATTTTCCTACCCACCTTTATGTCATCAGCAAATTGACTCTTCACTGCCCTTTGCACAATTAAGGATGGACAATGATGGACATCAGAATGAACTGGCAATAGAGATAGATCGTGAGGGAGCATACTAAACTGGGAATGGGGAGAGACAGCATCAAGACATTGACCTGGGAATGGGGAGAGACAGTGACAAGACATTGACCTGGGAATGGAGAGAAACAGTGACAAGACAGTGACCTGGGAATGGAGAGAGACAGTGACAAGACATTGACCTGGGAATGGGGAGAGACAGTGACAAGACATTGACCTGGGAATGGGGAGAAACAGTGACAAGGCAATGAACTTGGATTAGAGACAGAGAGAGACATCACACTGAATTGGTAATATAGAGACTTAATGATTAGATTACAGTACTAACAGTGTGAAAACAGGCCCTTCAGTATAACAAGTCCACACCGACCCTCTGAAGAGCAACCCACCCAAACCCATTCCCCTAAATTTACCCCTTCACGTAACACTACGGGCAATTTAGCATGGCCAATTCACCTATTGTGGGAGGAAACCGGAGCACGGAGCACCCAGAGGAAACCCACGTAGACACGGGGACAGTTGCCTGAGGCGGGAATTGAACCCAGGTCTCTGGCACTGTGAGGCAGCAGTGCTAACCACTGAGCTACCATGCCACCCAAAAAAAAATTAAACGCACCCATTCCCTGGCTGGGAATCGAACCCAGGACAAGACGGTGAAAGTACCGAATCCTAAGCACTAGACCACCAGGTAATGAGAGACAGTGATTTGCGATTAGAGAGAGACAGAGTGGCAGCACAATGAATTTGAAAATGAGAGACAGAGAGACAACTCACTGAATTGGGAATGCAGAGAGAGATGGAGTGACAACACAGAACTGGCAATAGCAACAGAGAGACAACACTCTGAACTGGAAAAAGAGGGAAACAGGGTACAAGACACTGAAGTGGGAATAGTGAGAGATAGACAGACAACATAGACAAAAGATGATAACACACTGAACTGGGAATAGAAGGAGATAAACTAACATCACAATGAACTGGGAACGGAGAGAGAGAAACAGAGAATGCATTGAACTGGGAGAGGTGAGAGACAAACTGAGAACACACAACTTGGAATCGAGAGAGACAACACACTGAACTGGAACAGAGAGTGACAGAACTGGCAATAGAGAGAGATAGAGAACACCCTGAACTGGGAATAGAGATTGAGAGACACCCACAGTGAACTGGAAATGGAGAGAGACAAAGAGACAACACATTGAACTGAGAATAGAGTAAGATAAACTGACAAAACACTGAACTGGAAATGGAGAAAGAGAGAAACAGAGAGTATACAACTAAAAATAGAGAGAAACAGAAAGATAAAACACTGAACTGAGAATAGAGAGGACAAAAAATGTGATAATACACTGAACTGGCAATAGAGAAAGACAGAGAGACAACACACTGAATTGGGAACAGAGAGAGAGAAAAACAGAGACCACACAACTGGAAAAAGTGAGAGACAAGCGGAGAACACACAATTGGGAAGAAAGAAAGGTGGAGAGATAACACACTGACCGGTGAACACAGGGAGACAGAGAGTGTGACAATACACTGAACTGGGAACAGAGAGTGACATAATGAGAGACAAGACCTTGGAGTGAATGTCCACAAGTCCTTGAAGGTGAGTGGGAGGATTATACAGTGGTCACAAAATCATACATTTTCTTATTATCTGAAGCATTGGAGGTTTTATTGATAGGTTAGGCTACAGCTGGAGTACAGAATATAGTTATGGTCAATGTACAACAGGGAGTGGGAGCAGCGTCGAAGTAAAAGCGAACCCGGGAGACTACAGCAAAGGTAAGACAGTTTGTTTTAAAATTGCTTACCTGTAGCAGGCAGTGGTGTGTTTTTTTTTCTCTCTCTCTCTCTCCACAGAAAGAGCGGGAGCAGCAGAGGAAGTGACGGCAAGCAGAGGGGCAGCCGGGAAGGAAAAGTGAGTATATAAGTCAGGAAGGCGGCTAAATCCGAGATTCTACACCTGTAGTATCTCCCACCCACCCTCCTCCTTTAACCTTCTTAACTACTCTGCTTTTTCTTTTCAGGTAAGGATTTTTATTTCTTTACCAGGGACTAATTAAAAATTTACTTCGTTTTTTTTGTGTGTGTATACATCAAGTCCTTATTTAGGGTAAAAAAAACTATAGCAGAGAGGTATCAGAAGGTATTCTAACTCATACTTGTACAAAGTAAGTAATTAACTAACTAAGCAGAGATGGCTGGGCAGGTGATGTGCTGTTGCTGTATGATGTGGGAGCTGGCTGATCCCATTGTTAACGGCAGTGACCACATCTGCAGCAAGTGTTGGTTGCTGGAAGAACTCCGGATCAGAGTTGATGATCTGCAATCTGAGCTTCAAACGCTGCGGCACATCCGGGAGGGGGAGAGTTACCTGGATGCTTTGTTTCAGGAGGCAGTCACACCTGGGAGATTAAGTAATTCACATTCAGCTAGTGATCAGGCACAAAAGAGTGTGACTGTAAGTGAGGCAGGTAGGGGGAACCAGAGTTCAGGAGTGGAGGAGCCTCAGCCCTTGACCTTGTCCAACAGGTACGAGATTCTTGCTCCCTGTTCGGATGAGGAAAAGGGCTCTGGACAGGATGAGCCAACTGACCAAGGCACCATGGTGCAGAAGGCCATTCAAGAGGGGGGAGCTAATAGACAAGTAGTGGTTATAGGGGATTCTATAATTAGGGGGACAGATAGTATCCTTTGCAAGCCGGATCGGGAGTCTCGCATGGTGTGTTGCCTGCCCGGTGCCAGGGTGCGAGACATCTCTGACCGGCTTGAAAGGATATTGGAGCGGGAGGGGGAGGATCCAGTTATTGTGGTCCACGTTGGTACCAACAACATAGGCAAGACTAGGGTGGAGGACCTGTTGGGCATTACGAAGCACTAGGCAGGAAATTGAAGCACAGGTCCTCAAGGGTCATAATCTCTGGATTACTGCCCGAGCCACATGCCAATTGGCATAGGGACAAGAAAATTAGGCAAGTAAACACGTGGCGAAGGGATTGGTGTGGGAAAGAGGGATTCCACTTCATGGGGCATTGGCATCAGTTTTGGAACAGGGGGGGATCTGTACCGTTGGGACGGTCTCCACCTGAACCGATCAGGTAGCAATGTTCTAGCGAAGAGGATAAAAATGGTGGTCAGTAGGACTTTAAACTTCTGAGTTGGGGGAAAGGGAAAGTGAAAGCGACAGGGAGTATGGAGGTATATGGAAAGATAAGCAGCAGGATAGCATGTTTCGAGGCGGATTTAAAATTGAGGCAGACTGAGAATGCAGAAAAAAGCAAGGATAACTTAGGACATATGATTTCCAGCATCTGTAATGATAAGGAAGTTAGCATTAAGGCACTTTACCTGAATGCTCGTAGCATTCATAACAAGCATGTGGATGAGGGTAGAGCAGTGGATGTAGTGTACATGGATTTTAGTAAGGCATTTGATAAGGTTCCCCATGGTAGGCTTATGCGGAAAGTCAGGAGGCATGGGATAGTGGGAAATTTGGCCAATTGGATAGAAAACTGGCTAACCGGTCGAAGTCAGAGAGTGGTGGTTGATGGTAAATATTCAGCATGGAGCCCAGTTACAAGTGGAGTTCCGCAGGGATCAGTTCTGGGTCCTCTGCTGTTTGTAATTTTTATTAATGACTTAGATGAGGGAGTCGAAGGGTGGGTCAGTAAATTTGCAGATGATACAAAGATAGGTGGAGTTGTGGACAGTGCGGAGGGCTGTTGTCGGCTGCAGAGGGACTTAGATATGATGCAGAGCTGGGCTGAGGAGTGGCAGATGGAGTTCAACCCTGCCAAGTGTGAGGTTGTCCATTTTGGAAGAACAAATAAGAATGCGGAATACAGGGTTAATGGTAGGGTTCTTGGTCAGGTGGAGGAACAGAGGGATCTTGGGGTCTATGTACATAGATCTTTGAAGGTTGCCACTCAGGTGGATAGAGTTTGTAAGAAGGTCTATGGAGTATTATCGTTCATTAGCAGAGGGATTGAATTCAAGAGTCGTGAAGTGATGTTGCAGCTGTACAGCACTTTGGTTAGGCCACAGTTGGAGTACTGTGTGCAGTTCTGGTTGCCTCACTTTAGGAAAGATGTGGAAGCTTTGGAGAGGGTGCAGAGAAGATTTACCAGGATGTTGCCTGGAATCGAGAGTAGGTCGTACGAGGATAGGTTGAGAGTTCTCGGCCTTTTCTCGTTGGAACGGCGAAGGATGAGGGGTGACTTGATAGAGGTTTATAAGATGATCAGAGGAATAGATAGAGTAGACAGTCAGAAACTTTTTCCCCGGGTACAACAGAGTGTTACAAGGGGGCATAAATTTAAGGTGAAGGGTGGAAGGTATAGGGGAGATGTCAGGGGTGGGTTCTTTACCCAGAGAGTGGTGGGGGCATGGAATGCGCTGCCTGTGGGAGTGGTAGAGTCAGAATCATTGGCGACCTTTAAGCGGCATTTGGATAGGTACATGGATGGGTGCTTAATCTAGGATAGAAGTTCGGCACAACATCGTGGGCCGAAGGGCCTGTTCTGTGCTGTATTGTTCTATGTTCTATGTTCTAAAGCTGATGAACTAATGGCACAGATAATAGTGAATGATTATGATGTAGTAGGCATCACTGAGACTTGGTTACAGGGGGGTCAGGACTGGCAGTTAAACCTCCATGGTTTTTCAACTTATCGAAAAGACAGAGAGGTGGGCAGAGGGGGTGGGGTTGCCTTGTTAGTTAAGAACAAAATTAAATCTATGGTATTCAATGACATAGCGTCGGATGATGTGGAGTCTGTGTGGGTGGAATTGAGGAACCACAAAGGCAAAAAAAAATAATTGGAGTTGTGTATAGACCTCCTAACAGTGGTCAGGACCAGGGACGCAACATGTACTGGGAAATAGAGAAGGCATGTCAGAAAGGCAAGGTTACATTGATCATGGGAGACTTCAATATGCAGGTGGACTGGGTAAATAATTTTGCTAGTGGATCTAAAGAAAGGGAATTCATGGAATGCTTACAGGATGGCTTTTTGGAACAGCTTGTCATGGAGCCCACAAGAGAGCAGGCTATTCTGGACCTAGTGCTTTGCAATGAACCAGACTCTATAAAAGATCTTAAAGTAAGGGAACCCTTAGGAAGTAGCGACCATAATATGGTAGAGTTCAGTCTGGAGTTTGAAAGGGAGAAGGCAAAATCGGATGTAATGGTGTTACAGTTGAATAAAGGTAATTATGAGGACATGAGAGAGGAACTGACTAAAATAGACTGAAAGCAGAGGCTAACCGGGAAGACAGTAGAGCAAAAATGGCAGGAGTTTGTAGGTATAATTGAGGACACTGTACAGAGGTTCATTCCCAAGAAAAGAAAGATTAACCGGGGAGGGATTAGACAACCTTGGCTGACAAAGGAAGTCAGGAAATGTATTAAAGAAAAAGAGAGATCCTATAAAGTGGCTAAGAACAGTGGGAAATCAGAAGATTGGGAAGGATACAAAAGCAAACAGAGGATAACAAAGAGTGTAATAAGAAATGAGAGGATCAAATATGAAGGTAGGCTAGCCAGTAATATTAGAAATAATAGTAAAAGTTTCTTTCAGTACATAAGAAACAAACGACAGGCAAAAGTAGACATTGGGCCACTTCAAACTGATGCAGGAAGCCTAGTGATGAGAGATAAGGAAATAGCAGGTGAACATAACAAGTACTTTGCGTCAGTTTTCACAGTGGAAGACATGAGTAATATCCCAAAAATTAAAAGGTGTCACGGGGCTGAGTTGAGTATGGTTGCCATCACGAAAGAGATAGTGCTAGAAAAGTTAAAAAGTCTTAAAATTGATAAATTTCCTGGCCCCGATGGGATACACCCTAGAGTTCTGAGAGAGGTGGCTGAGAAAATAGCAGAGGCATTGGTTGAGATCTTTCAAGAGTCACTGGATTCAGGGAATGTCCCGGATGATTGGAAGACCGCTGTTGTAACCCCCTTGTTCAAGAAAGGATCAAGACAAAAGATAGAAAATTATAGGCCAATTAGCCTAACCTCGGTTGTTGGTAAAATTCTAGAATCCATCATTAAGGATGAGGTTTCTAAATTCTTGGAAGAGCAGAGTCTGATTAGAACAAGTCAACATGGATTTAGTAAAGGGAGGTCATGCCTGACAAACCTGTTGGAATTTTTTGAAGCGGTAACAAGTAGGTTAGACCAGGGAAACCCAGTGGATGTGGTCTATCTAGACTTTCAAAAGGCCTTTGATAAGGTGCCACACGGGAGGCTGCTGAGCAAGGTGAGGGCCCATGGTTTTCGAGGTGAGCTGCTGGGATGGATTGAGGATTGGCTGTCTAACAGAAGGCAGAGAGTTGGGATAAAAGGTTCCTTTTCAGAATGGCAGCCGGTGATGAGCGGTGTCCCGCAGGGTTCGGTGCTGGGGCCACAGCTGTTTGCATTATATATTAATGATTTGGATGAGGGAACCGGGGGCATTCTAGACGATGATAATGTTTGCCGATGATACGAAGTTAGGTGGACAGGCAGGTAGTACTGAGGAAGTGGGGAGGCGACAGAAGGATCTAGACAGGTTGGGAGAGTGGTCCAGGAAATGGCTGATGGAATTTAACATGAGCAAGTGCGAGGTCTTGCACTTTGGCAAAAAGAATAAAAGCATGGACTACTTTCTAAATGGTGAGAAAATTAATAAAGCCAAAGCACAAAGGGATCTGGGAGTGCTAGTCGAGGATTCTCTAAAGGCAAACATGCAGGTTGAGTCCGTGATTACGAAAGCAAATGCAATGTTGTCTCTTATCTCAAGAGGGTTGGAATATAAAAGCAGAGATGTACTATTAAGACTTTATAAAGCTCTGGTTAGGCCCCATTTGGAGTACTGTGTCCAGTTTTGGTCCCCACACCTCAGGAAGGACATACTGGCACTGGAACGTGTCCAGCGGAGATTCACACGGATGGTCCCTGGAATGACAGGTCTAGCATATGAGGAACGGCTGAGGATACTGGGATTGTATTCATTGGAGTTTAGAAGATTAAGGGGAGACTTAATAGAGACGTACAAAATAATACATGGCTTGGAAAAGGTGGATGCTAGGAAATTGTTTCTGTTAGATGAGGAGACTAGGACCCGTGGACACAGCCTTAGAATTAGAGGGGGTCATTTCAGAACAGAAATGCGGAGACATTTCTTCAGCCAGAGAGTGGTATTCCTGTGGAATTCATTGCCACGGAGTGCAGTGGAAGCCGGGACGCTAAATGTCTTCAAGGCCGAGATTGATAGATTCTTGTTGTCTAGAGGAATTAAGGGCTACGGGGAGAACGCTGGTAAGTGGAGCTGAAATGCGCATCAGCCATGATTGAATGGCGGAGTGGACTCGATGGGCCGAATGGCCTTACTTCCACTCCTATGTCTTATGGTCTTATATTTGATAGAGTTCAGAAGGATGTTGTGAGATCTAATTGAAACTTGCAGAATACTAAATGAACTTGACAGTGAGGATTTTTGGAAGATGTTTCAAATGATAGGAGAGACTAGGACCCGAGGGTAAAGAGTAAAGAGGAGACTTTTAGAACAGAGATAAGGAGAAACGTCTTCATCCAGAAAGTGGTGAATCTATGGAATTCATTGCCACAGACGGCTGTTGAAGGCAGGTCATTGATTATATTTAAGAGTGAGACAGATACGTTATTGATTGTAAAGGAGATCAAAAAAGCAGGAGATTCGGGTTGAGAAACTTAACAGCCGTCATTGAATTGCAGAGCAGGGTCAATGGGCTGAGTGGCCACATTTCTGCTACAATGCCTTCTGGTCGTATGGTTAATATTGGCTCTTCTCATTCCTCATTGGAGATGTATCCTGGAATTTGATTTTCATATGATTTATAAAGAACAACATTCCAATACTGATGACTGGGAAATATGATATCTCACCCCTCCAGTCTCAGCAACCATGTCCCCAATATCATAATCACATTGCAATTGAAGTCCAGTGAATGGTACTTAAGCACACTTTATTGACATCGATAACATTAACAGCATAATCCTCACCTGCACTCTCTGATCCTCCAGTAACCATATGAATTTTGTGTCACATCATATTCTCTGTTCACATATCCATGCCATTTGTATGTTATAACTCATGCTGTCACAGGCACATTTTACTGTCAAGATTATGGACTAGAAAAGGTCTCTCCATATTTTACTGACATTATAATCTCTGATCAGTAGTTACAGGCTGTATGTTTCCATTCATAAATGGAGAAAATTGGTTATGTTCTGACAATACTTTGACATTACTCTCATATCCAAGGCAGATTGAATGTTTGCACACAATCAATCTACTATCTCCAAATTCCTTCCCACAGTTGCCCGCATATATCCCATGCAAAATGGATACATTTTGAACGTTCTTTTGAAATTTAATAAAATCAGTATTGAATTGAAAGGGGTTAACTGGAGCTATTTGTTTAGTGACTGTGATTAATGTCTATCTCCGTGGATCCGAGTTATCCCAGTAGAGAATTTCCATCATTGAATGATAAATGGGCTCTGACAATGTGTTATTCCATGGTATGAGTAGAAGAACACTGTCGGCTCTAACACGGATCAGCAGCTCGAGAGAGAGGGGTAGGAGAGATCAACATCTGAGCACATCAGCGTGGAACATTACAATAATGGTTCAGAATCTGAGGACCCTGGATTGGAATGTTCCAACAATGGATCAGAATCTGAGAACATTAGACTGGAATGTTACAACAATGGACAGGAGCTTGTTCTCGGGTCTTCACTGGCTTTCTCTGCCTTTGATACCATTAGCACATCGGATCCAGGCTGTCCTTTTCGTTATTCAAGCTGGTTACTATCCCATCCTCGCTATAGTTGGTGTTCCTGGTAAGTCATTATATTTGTCTACTAAACCGGGTTGAACTGAATTTCTGCTCATGAGATATAAATTTTGGTAAGTGCAAGTCAATGTCTTCAGTTCCAAACAAAAATTCCTTCCCTTATAAATTATAACTATGAAACTACTATTTATAAATTACTCACTGATACTGAACCAGACTGTTCTCAAACTCCATAAGCCATTTTGTCCTCCACAGATTAACATCTCCATGTCCTCCCAACTCACCAATCTTTTCCAATACCACCACCATGATATCCCTGTCTCCTCCTCAGTCTCAGTGCAACTTCTGAATAAACCATGATTTGCACCTTTATTCAATCCGGATGCAACAGTTTCAAGTGACATGTCTGTCACTAAATAATTACTCTTGAGAATGTTTAACTTGTTCTCTGCATATACAGGAAGACAGTTTATGGTGGTCAAGCCATTGACTCATAATATAGAGCCACAGAATAATGGTCTGTTGGTAACTCGTGAAGGAAATTAGTGGAATTTAAAAGCAACCATAATTATTTGTTATAAAAACCCATCTACTTGCCTCAAGTCCTTTAGGGAAGTCAATGTGTCATGCTTCCATAGTCAGGTTTCCATGTGACCTCTTTGATGAACATGTGTGTGTGTAATGTACCTTTACGAGAATTAAGAGCCAGCAATAACTACCTCACAGCACCAAGAGTTCTGAATAATAGATATAATGTAATATTTGGCCAAACAACTCGATTCGCTCATTGTCTCGAGACAAAACCAAATTCAACCAAACAGTTTTAATTATATTCCAAAATATCCACCTCCAATCAAGTTTGAATTTAGTCTCTTGACAATCTTAAAGCCAATGACACAATCCTATGGTTTGGCGGGGGGGGGGGGGTACAAGGCCGTGGAAAATTTAACAGTTGACAGGAGATTTGCCAAGCTATCGGCATCCAAAGACTGCCTGAAAAATAGTTCTGTTAAAGGTACCTTTATTGATTAGAAACTGGTGAAACAGGATCTCCAAGAAGAAAAGAAGACAGGAATATTGAGAAGAACCGAAAGCTTTCTGGTTTTGAGATAACAAGTTTTGTTTTGTAAGTCTTAATTAGGAGTCTTATCAGACTCGGATTGTGGCGGGCAAAGGTAAAAGATAGGTTAGAGGAAGAAATTATAAATAGTCGTTCGTTTATTATTCTCTGTTATACTTTAAGAAATAAAGTTGTTAATTTTTACATTAAATACTTTTGGACTCTAGAATTATTACATATTGCTGCATGGGATAAACCTTTTCTCTGTTGCTAGTTTTAGTTGAGCAGGATAATTTATCCTGTGTTGTAACGCTACAAATCCACAGGAATGTGTTTTACTCTTTACGGTACTGTGGAAAAGCTAAACTAGCCACTCAGTTCAAGGTCAGCATAACATGCTGCCCTGACCAGGGCAGCATACAACCTGTGAGAGAAGAACAAAAGTAAAGATGGCTCCCTTCCTCTGCCTGTTTCCCGTATTCATACAGCTCATTTCTATTCAAGTAGGTGATCATCCCCTATTGGAGGAGTATTCAATCGCATTGAAATTCTCCCCAAAAGTGATACATATCTTCATAGGCATCTCTGGTGTTGGCATTATTGATGCTGACGTACAGATGTAAGGAACTTACAAATTCCATGTTAGTCGTAGTGCATAGAGAAGGAATGGCTTTTTGTGGCACAGGCAAAAAGTGGCGATGTCTAAGTGAGAGAAAAGGATTATTGCCATCATCCCTAACAGTGTAGTTGAGGCAGTATTTGGGGACCTGTGGATATACCATCTCCCAAGATTCACCAGACTAATCCCTGGGGTGATGGCACCTTGAGCAGTGAGTGAAGCTCAGTGAGAGAATAACAGGTGATTGCATTGAACCTTAAGGGGGATGGACAGTCATTCATGATGTTCTAAAATGATACTGATAGGCTGATAAATTCCATGGCTTTTTATTCACTCAGGTTACATGATTCTTGATAGTTTAAGAGCCTCTGAGAACGTTCCACCCAACCACCCCCAATTTTGATTGAGACAGAGAGAGAGAGAGACAGATAGACAGGCAGACAGACAGACAGATGTTCAGCCTTTTTAATAAACTCTCCCAACATTAATGCAGTTAAATTGGTGCGTGATCCTGCAATGAAGGTCAGGCTATCCATAATCCCGACAGCAGACGCAATACCTTCATTATAAAAGAGTTAACACCTCCCAGCAGCTTCTGACCTCCATGGAGAACATAGGTTTGTCTTTTCGGAGAAGGAAGATGCTTCCTTCAGACTTGACACAAAACATTTTGCTTTCCTCCTCACTTCCAGCAAACCATGTTAAAGGAGCAGACGTTCTACAAACAATGGAGCCATGATGATCATCATGGAGCTCTCTATCAAAGCATTCTCGGTTTTATTGGGTTGTCATGTTGTAACATCATTGACTCCTTCCTGTTCGTGTATAACTATCTCGAGGGGCTGAATGGCCTCCTCCTGGTCTCATGGAACAGGTTTAAGGATCTGATTGGGCTCTGCCTGCTCCTGTTTAAACAGCTCAATGTACTGACCAGACTCATTCTCTTCCTGTGGACTGTCCCTCTTCTTGTTCACTAGTTTCCGCGGGCTAAATGGCTTCCACATATCAGTGTGTAACCAGCTTGAAATGCTTAATGATGGTGGCAATGTGCATTGATGTCACCACAGTGATCTCTGAGGCACTTCATCAGTTACAGCTGTGCAGCCTGAAAGTAAACATTCCTCCCTACTCTGTATTTTTTATCGTGACAAATTCCTTCTCCCTGTGTATCCGTTTAGGCCTGTTGAATGGCCTCGCTCTGGGCTGTGTATTGTACTCAACGAGCTGAATTACTCATTCTATATTCTTGTGTAATTCCTTAGAGGAGCAGAATGGTCACCTCCCGTCTCATTGTAGCGATCCTGTGTGACTGAATGGCGTGGTCCCCTACCCTGTAACAGCATCGGGGGGTGGATTGCGGGAACAGCCCATGGGTTAGGGGCAGCAATATATCTCTGTAACAGCACCGAGAGACGGATTAAGGAAACAACACATGGGGTAGGGGCAGTAGTATATTTCCGTAATAGCAGCGAAGGACAGATTGTGGAAACAACACATTACGTAGGGATAGCAGTATATCTCTGTAACAGCCTCGAGGGTGGATTGAGGGAACAACACTTGGGTTAGGGTTCAGCAATATATCTCCATAACAGCACTGAGGGAACAAGACATGGGATAGGGGCACCTGTATATTTCTGTAACAGAATCGAGGGTTGATTAAGGAAACAACTCATGGGGTAGGTGCACTTGTATATCTCTGTAAAGCAGCGAAAGACAGATTGTGGGAACATCACATAAGGTAGGGACAGCAGTATAACGCTGTAACACCCTCGAAGGTGATTTGAGGGAACGACACATGAGGTGGGGACAGCAGTACATCTCTGTAACTGCCTCGATGGTGACTTGAGGGAACAACACATGGGATAGGAGCAGCAATATATCTCTGTAACAGCCTCGAGGGTGACTTGAGGGAACAACACATGGGATAGGAGCAGCAATATATCTCTGTAACAGCATTCAAGTGTGGATTGACAGAACAACACATGGGGTCAGGGCAGCAGTATATCTCTGTGACAGCCTTGAGGGTTAATTGAGGGAATAACACATGGGGTAGAGACAGCAGTATATCTCTGTGACAGCCTCGACGGGTGGATTGAGAGAACAACACGTGGGGTAGGGACAGCAGTATATCTCTGTAACAGCATCGAAGGGTGGATTGAGAGAACAACACATGGGATAGGGGCAGCAGTACATCTCTGTAACAAACCTCGAGGGTGTATTGAGAGAACAACGTGTGGGGTAGGGGCAGCAGTATATCTCTGTAACAGCATCGCGGGATTGATTGAGGGGACAAAATATGGGATAGGGGCAGCAGTACATCTCTGTAACAAACCTCGAGGGTGTATTGAGGGAACAACGCGTGGGGTAGGGGCAGCAGTATATCTCTGTAACAGCATCGCGGGATTGATTGAGGGGACAAAATATGGGGTAGGTGCAGTGGTATATCGCTGTAACAGCCTCGAGGGGTGGATTGAGGGAATAACACATGAGGTAGGGACAGCAGTAATGGAGGCTGATGCAATCACAACATTTAAAAGGCATCTGAATGGCTATATGAATAGTAGGGGTTTGCAGGGATATAAGCCAAGTGCTGGCAGGTGGGACTAGATTGGGTTGGGATATCTGGTCGGCATGGATGAGATGGACCGAAGGGACTGTTTCCGTGCTGTACATTTCTATGTGTCTATGACACTATGGCCCAGTCTTCACTGTTCCCTGGCGTTGTGAATACTACAGGCAGCTCTTCCCTAACGAGATAGGAACATCCTTATCTCAATCTTAAATGGTAGAACATCTAAATTTAAAAGCGTATGAACCTCACAGTTAGCTTCTCATTTTTTAAAAAAATGAAGGCACAATGAATAGGAAATCGATAGACCATTCAGTCCCTCAACCTTATCCCACATTCCCATTCAGTAAAGTTTTTATCAAATTCAGCCTCCATAGCTCTTTTGGGTCGACATTTCAGATAGCGTAAACCATAGAGCATATGACATTGGTGCAGAACTATAGTGTTTAGTCCATCAAGTCTGATCTGCTGTTCGATCATGGCTGACATTTGTCTCAACAAAATTCTCCCACAGTTTCACTGTAACTCTTATATCTATCCCTGTCTTAAACACAGAAGTGTGTCTGTGTCTCTGTATGTTTTTATGTGTGTGTGTGTGTGTGTGTGTGTGTGTTTCGGGTTATTGACAGGAGGCAAAGGGTGGTGGAGGATGGTTGTCTTTGGGACTGGAGGCCTGTGACCAGCGGCTTTCCACATGGATTGGTGCAGGATCCACTTTTGGTTGTCATTTATAGCAATGATTTAGATGAGAATTATAGAAAGCATGGTGAGCAAGTTTATGGCTGAAACCAAGATTAGTTATACAGTGGAAGGTGAAGAAAGTTGCATACGATTACAAAGAGAGCTTTACAAATTGGATTGATTATTCCAAGAGTTGCACAGCACAGAAACAGACCCTTTGGTCAAACTCACTCGTAAGAACCAGATGTCTTAAATTAATTTAGTTTCATTTTCCACCATTTGTTCCATACCCTTCTAAACCATTCCAATTCATGTCCCCATCTAGATGCCTTTTAAATGTTGTAATTGTAACAACCTCCACCACTACGTATGGAAGTTCATTGCATACACGCACCATCCTCTGTGTGAAAGTAGTCCTCTTAGGTTCCTTTTAAATCTTGTCCATCTCACCTTAAATCTATGTCTTCTATTTTTGGATCTACCTGCACTTGGGTAAAGTCCCTGACTATTCACCCTATCCACTGTCTTCATGATTTTATAAGCCTCTGGAATGTGCAAACGTGACTCCAATCAACACGAGTGGCTGTGTTTTCTATCAACCTGGGCCTAAGTTCTTAAATTCAATATTAACACCTCTTCCTTCTCCAACACATCACAACTCTAAAATAATTTAATTAACTTGTTCAGCCACATTATGAAACAGTTCTGTGGGATTTGAATCTAGACTTTTGGGCTCAGAGGTATGGAAACTACTACCACTTGGCAATAGTCCCTATAGCTGCAACATTATTCACCTCTGTGTTTATTCATCAGCTTGTTTTGAAATATTGTGATATATCTCCGTGACAGACAGGACTTGAATCCAGACCTTATGGTCCAGAGTAAGAGACATTACTATGCAAGTTCAGGTATTGCAATATAACCCAGAGCTCCAGCTTAGTGGCATGGGCATTACCCTCTACACAAGACCTAAACCATGCCCAGATTTTCGGCTCTCATTTTAAATGTCAGCTTTCAGCTCGGTGTGGATTCCTTAAAATTTGGTTCACTTTACCGAATTACACAGTTAAAAGAGTTACATTTTTCAACGGATGAAAGATACTCACCTCAAATGTAGGATATTGAGTTTATGTGCTCTGCCTTCGTGATAAACTATGAAGATCTTTAATTGTTTGGCTATGGTTTCCACCTTAAGTGGCTATTATCTGGCATCTGCAATATGAGTGAAAGACATCCTGCAGACACAGTCTGCACCATAAAGGATCTGGAAGAGATACTTATCACTGAACACCAGAGATGAAGAAAGCGCATACTTTCTGGATCAAATACACCAATCACTCTTTCCCGCCTCTAATGTGTGACTGCCCTCTTCTTAAAACCACGAAATGATTTAAGGCTGTGGATTACTTTTCAGCCTTTCTTCACCAGTACTATCACTCACTGGGCTGAGAAGTGGCAGGTGGAGTTTAACTTCGTTAAATGCAAGGTATCACAATTTGATAAAACAAACAAGGAGTGGACATACACAATTAAATGCCAGGCCATTGGTAGCATTGGAGACCAGAGGGATCTAGGGTTCTGGTATATTTCTTTGAAGTTTGCATCATGTGTAGGCAGGGTAGTTATGAAGGCTTGCTGGCCTTCATTGCTCAGATCTTTGAGTACAGGAGCTGGAACTTTATCTTCAGGTTGTGCTGGACATTCGTGAGGTCTCTCCTGGAGTACTGTGTGCAGTTCAGTTCACCCAGTCACATTGAGGATATGAATAAACTGGACTTGGTTCAGAAAAGATTTACCGGGTTTTTGCTGGGAATGGAGTGTTTAAGTTATAAGGACAGACTCGATGGACTGGGACCTTTTCCACTGCAGTGTAGGAGGTTGAGACTTTGTCAACCTTATAGAGGTTTATAAAACAATGACGGGTATAGATAGTGTTGAATGGCAGGTGTCCTTTCCTTAGGGTAGTGGATTTCAGGACTGTGGGTAATTTTAAGATGCCAGGAGAAAGTTTCACAGAAGACATAGTGTCATGGAGCTGTCCAGCATGGAAACAGACTGAGCAGATGTCCGACATTAATGAGGGTCCATTTGCCTGCATTTGGCCCATATCCCTCGAACCATTTCCTATTCATGTGCCCATCCAGATGCCTCTTAAATGTTGGACTTGTCCCCCCCACCACAACTTCCTCAAGCAGCTCATTACAAATAAAGCGCCCTCTCTTTGAAAACGCTGCCCCTTCGATCCCTTATAAGTCTTTCCCCTCTAACCTTCAACCTATGTTCTCTTGCTTTGGAATGTGCTACCCTGGGGAAAATACTTTGCCTATTGGCATTATCCATTCCACTTGTGAGTATATGAACCTCTATGATCACCGCTCAACCGCTGATGCTCCAGGGAAAATAACCCTGACATATTCAGCCTCTCAATAAATCTCAAAATATACAACCCTGGCAATATCTCTGTAAATCATTTCTGAATTTTTCAGGTTTCACACATCCTTCCTCGAGAAGTGAGACCATAATTGCACCAAGTATGCAATGTCCTGCTGAAAAATGTGTTGCAGGAAAAGCGCAGCAGGTCAGGCAGCATCCAAGTAGCAGAAGAATCGACGTTTCAGGCAGAAACCCTTCTTCAGGAATCCTGGAAGCAATGTCCTGTACAGCTGCAATATGACCTTCCAACTCCAAAATTCAATGCTCTGTCCAACAACGACAAGAATATCAAACACCTTCTTCGCTATCTTATATACCTGTGACTTCGCTTTCAAAGTACTATGAACCTGCGCTCCAAGGTCTCTTTGTTTAGCAACACTCCCCAGTGAATTAACATTAAATGTATAAGCCAACCCTTGATTATCCTTTACAAAATGCAGCACTTCACATTTATCTAAATTAAACTCCATCTGCAACTCTTCAGTCCATTGGTCCAGCTGATCAAGATCCCAATATATTCTGTGGTAATCATTTTCTCTGTCCACTGCACCTTCAATTTTGGTGTCAAATATGAACTTACTAACCAGACCTGTACTGTTCACATCCAAATCATTTATGTAAACGATGAACAAGAGTCGAACCAGCACAAATCATTGTGGCACACCACTGGTCACAGGCCTGCAGTCTGAAAAGCAACCCTAAACCACCATCCTCTGTATTCTAACTTTAAGCCAGTTCTATATCCAAATGACTAGTTCTGCTGGTATTCATGATATCTCACTTTGCTAACCAGTCTCCCATGGGGAACCTTGTCGAATGCCATACTAAACTCAATATATATCACCTCCGCTGCTCTGCCCTCATCAATGACAATAGACAGTAGACAATAGGTGCAGGAGTAGGCCATTCTGCCCTTCGAGGCAGCACCACCATTCATTATGATCATGGCTGATCATCCTCAATCAGTATCCTGATCCTGCCTTATCCGCATAACCCTTAATTCCAATATCCTTAAGAGTGCTATTCAACACTTTCTTGAAAGTATCCAGAGACTTAGCCTCCACTGCCTTCTGCAGCAGAGCATTCGACACACCCACCACTCTCTGGGTGAAGGTGTTTCTCCTCAACTCTGTTCTAAATGGCCTACCCATTATTTTTAAACTGTGTCCTCTGGTTCGGGACTCACCCATCAGCGGAAACATGGTTCTGCCTCCAGAGTGTCCAATCCTTTAATAATCTTATACTTCTCAATCAGATCCCCTCTCAGCCTTCTAAACTCAAGAGTATACAAGCCCAGTCACTCCAATCTTTCAACGTAAGATAATCTCGCCATGCCGGGAATTGACCTCGTGAATCTATGCTGCACTCCCTCAATAGCCAGAATATCTTTCCTCAAATTTGGAGACCAAAATTGCACACACAATATTCCAGGTGCGGTCTCACCAGGGCCATGTACAGTTGCAGAAGAACCTCTTTGCTAGTGTACTCAATTTCACTTGTTATGAAGGCCGGCATGCTATCATCTTTCTTCACTGCCTGCTGTACCTGCATGCTTACTTTCATTAGCTGATGTACAAAAACACCTAGATCTCGTTGTACTGCCCATTTACCAAACTTGACTCCATTTAGGTTGTAATCTGGCCAGCAAAGTGGATAACCACACATTTATCCACATTAAACTGCATCTGCCATGCATCTGTCCACTCACATAGCCTGTCCAGGTCACCCTGTAATCTCCAAACATCCTCCTCACATTTCACCCTTCCACCCAGCTTTGTATCACCAGCAAATTTGCTAATACTACTTTTAATACCTTCATCTATATCATTAATGTACATTGTCAAAAGCTGCGGCCCCAGCACTGATCCATGCGGTTGCCCACTGGTCACAACCTGCCATTCCGAAAGGGAGCCACTTATCACTACGCATTGTTTCCTGTCAGCCAACCAATTTTCAATCCGAGTCAGTATTTTGCTCCCAATACCATGCGCCCTAGTTTTGTGCACTAACCTCCTATGTGAGACTTTATCAAAGGTTTTCTGAAGGCCCAGGTACACTACATCCACTGGATCTCCCTTGTCCATCTTCAGAGTTACATACTCAAAATATTCGAGAAGATTAGTCAAGCATGATTTCCCCTTCATAAATCCAAGCTGACTCTGACCTATCCTGTTACTGCTATCCAGATGTGTTGTAATTTCATCCTTTAGAATTGACTCCAGCATCTTTCCCCACTGAGGTCAGACTAACTCGTCTATAATTCCCTGCTTTCTCTCTCCCTCCTTTCTTAAAAAGTGGGACAACATCAGCCACACTTCAATTCTCAGGAACTGATCCTGAATCTATAGAACTTTGGAAAATGATCACCAATGCTTCCACGAGTACCCTGGGATGTCGACCGTCAGGTCCCGGGGACATATCAGCCTTCAGACCTAACAGTCTCTCCAACACCAATTCCTGGAAATTATAAATTCCCTTCATTTCAGCTCCTTCAGTTACTATTACCTCTGGGAGATTGCTTGTGTCTTCCCCAGTGAACACAGATCTGAAGTACTAATTCAACTCTTCTGCCATTTCTTTGTGCCCCGTAATGTATTCCCCTGTTTCTCTCTTCAAGGGCCCAATTTTAGTCTTAACCATTTTTTTCCCCTTTCACATACCTAAAAACGCCTTTCCTCTCCTCCTTTATATTTTTGGCCAGATTACCTTCGTACCTCATTTTTTTTCTCTGCGTATTTCCGTCTTAGTTATACTCTGTTGTTCTTTAAAAGCTTCCCAGTCCTCTGTTTTCCCACTCATCTATGCTGTGTTATACTTTTTTCTCTTTTGACTTTATATGTTGCTTAGCTTCCCTCGTTAGCCACGGCCACCCATGCCTCCTCTTAGGATCTTTCTTCCTTTTTGGAATCAACTGATCCTACATCTTTTGCATTATACCCAGAAATATCTGCCATTTTTCCTCCACTGCCATCCCTGCTAGGGTATTGCATCATTGAACTTTGGCCAGCCCCTCCCTCCTAGCTCCATAATTCCTTTTATTCAACTGAAATATTGCCACTTCCGATTGTACCTTCTCCCCTTCAAATTGCAGAGTAAAGCTTATTGTATTATGCTCACTACCTCCTAACGGCTCCTTCACTTCGAGGCCCCTGATCAACTCTGGTTAGTTGCACAACACCAGATCCAGAATTGCCTTTTCACTGGTAGGCTCCAGCTGTTCTCAGAATCCATCTCGGAGGCACTCCACAAACTCCCTTTCTTGGGTTCCAGTACCGTCCTGATTCTCCCAGTCTACCTGCATGTTTAAATCCTCCATAACAACTGTAGTAATATCTTTGCGACAGGCCAATTTCAGTTCCTTGTTCAACTTGCACCCTACATCCAGACTACTGTTTGGGGCCCTGTAGATAGCGCCCATGAGGGTGTTTCTACCCTTAGAATTTCTCAGCTCTATCCATACTGACTCTACATCCTGGATTAGTGGTGCTGGAAGAGCATAGCACTTCAGGCAGCATCCAAGGAACTTCGAAATCAACGTTTCCGTCAAAAGTCCTTCATCAGGAATGACTCTACATCCCCTGATCTCGGTCCTCCCGCGCAAGGGACTGAATATAATTCCTTACCAACAGGGCCACCCACCCCCTCTGCCCGTCAGCCTGTCCTTATGACAGCACGTCGAGACTTGAATGTTCATTTCCCAGTCCCTGTCCACTTCGAGTCACGTCTCCATTATTCCCACAATATCGTAGCTGCCAATTTCCAAACGAGCCTCAAGCTCATCCATCTCGAGCTTCCCACAATTTTCTTGTGTGTTCCTGATCAGGACCTATGAAGTGCATTTTTATTACACATCGTTTGGTTCGTATATGGCATGAACGTCCTCAGATAGATGTGGGTAGTTACAATGTTTAAAATACATTTTATTAAGAGTAAGAATAAGAGAAGGTTTGGAAAAATATGGTCCAAGCACAGGAACGTGGGACTGGTTTAGTTTTAAATTATCATTATCAAAGACTGTATGGGCATTTGGTCTGTTTTCAAACCCCCTGTATAACTTTATGGTTCCATGTGTCTTCGTATGTCTAAGTTTGGATCTGCATATTTCTGTTTTGTGTATTTGTGTGTGTGTGTCTGTGGGTGCGTGTGTGTGTCTGTGTCTGTGTGTTTATGTGTGTGTGTGCGTGTCTGTCTGTGTGTGTCTGTGTGCATCTGTGTGTGTGTCTGTGGGTGTGTGTGTCAGTGTCTGCGTTTTTATGTGTGTGTGTGTGTCTGTGTGTTCGTGTGCGTGTGTGCCTGTGTGTGTGTGTGTGTGTGTGTGTGTGTTGATGGTGCTGTGAGCCGCTGCCCTCCATCTGTCCCTCCCAAACTGAATCCCTGAGGATTTTCACCCTTCACCCCTACTGTACTGTGGTGTGGAGAGGCCCACACTGGCAGCAACAGAAAGCTCAGCAGGTCTGACCGCATCTGTGGACAGAAATGAAAGGACCCTTCCTCGGATCTTGTGTCAGGGGGATATTACATCACTTTAAGCACAATAGAGACTGCCAGACTCGCTCCACGTTGATACACACAGATAGGCACACACTCATACAGAGACTTATAGACACTCACTAATACACAGAAACTAATGTAGACATGGAGTGTCTCTAAGTATTTCTCTTGCTCCATGGTAACCCTGTCAATAATTCAATCATTCTGTCTGATGTGTGTCAGTATTTAAATCTGTTCTCAGGGAGTGTGTTACCATTACAATTGCTCACAATAGTGAGTGAGTCAGTATTTCTATGTGGAGTGTGACTGTAGGACAATTTCAATATTTGCAGATACCAAACCTGGAAGTATTATAAAGTATGTAGAGGACACTGTGGGACTCCAACGCGATATTCACACGTTGGTGTAGTTTTCAGATTTATGGCAGATGAGGTTCAATGCAAAACTGTATGAGGCGATGCACCTTGGTAGGAATAACTCTGAAAGTCAATATAAAACATTCTGTTCCATTATAAAGGGGTGAAGGAGCATGGACCGCTGGGTGTACATAAGCACAGATTATTGAAGATGTCAGGACAAGTAAGGAGAGCAGTAACTATCACAGATCAGTTTCAGTATCTGAGCTGTTTAGAGGAGGAAGTGTAGAAGGGAGCATCCATGCTCCCTTCCTGGGAGGTGGTGGAGACGATGTGTTGTGAGCTCACCCTCCTGCCCACCGAGACCATGGGGATTCCATTTGCCCTTCACTGAACATTGCTCCTTACTCGGTCGGTGGGACGTGGATGTTTCAGAATCTCCACACGAGGCATCTCGGTCCTCTCCGGCTCGTACCAGGGTCCTACCCCCATGGCAGTGGGGAGGGTCGAGGGAGCAGATAACGTGCAACCCACCCCTCGGCTTGGCTCTTTCTGTCCTATTCCAGGCAGTTTCAGATTCCTGAAAAATGTCCAGATATACAGAGGAGGAAGTGCTGGATGTCTTGAAACGGGAAAAGGTGGATAAATCCCCCGGAATTGCTCAAGTGTAACCGAGGGCTCCGTGGGAAGACAGAGAATTAATTGCTAGGCCTCTTGCTGAGGTAGTTGCATCATCGATAGTCACAGGTGAGGTGCCAGAAGACCGGTAGTGCCACTGTTAAAGAACGGTGGTAAAGACAAGCCAGGAAACTATAGACCGGTGAGCCTGACCACAGTGATGGGCAAGTTGTAGGAGGGAATCCTGAGGGACATGATGCACATATATTTGGAAAGGCAAGGACCGATTAGGGATAGTCAAAGTGGCTTTGTGCGTTGGAACTCATGTCTCACAAACTTGATTGAGTTAATTGAAGAAGTGACAAGGAAGATTAATGAGGGCAGAGCTGTAGATGTGATCTATATGATCTTCAGTAAGGCGTCCGTAAAGGTTCCCCATGGGAGATTGATTAGCAAGGTTAGATCTCATGGAATACATGGAGAACTAGCCATTTGGATACAGAACTGGCTCAAAGGTAGAAGATAGAGGGTGGTGATGGAGGGTTGTTTTTCAGACTGGAGGCCTGTGACCAGTGGAGTGCAACAAGGATCAGTGCTGGGTCCTCTACTTTTTGTCATTTACAGAAATGATTTGGATGCGAGCATAAGAGGTAGTTAGTAAGTTTGCAGATTACACCAAAATTGGAGGTGTAATGGACAACGAAGAGGATTAGCTCAGATTACAACAGGATTTGAACCAGATGGGCCAATGAGCTGAGAAGTGGCAGATGGAGTTTAATTCAGGTAAATGCGAGGTGCTGCATTTTGGGAAAGCAAATCTTAGCAGGACTTCTACACTTAATGGTAAGGTCCTAGGGCATGTCGCTGAACAAAGAGATCTTGGAGTGCAGGTTCATAGCTCCCTGAAAGTGGAGTCGCCAGTAGATAGGACAGTGAAGAGGGCGTTTTGTATGCTTTCCTTTATTGGTCAGAGTATTGAGTACAGGAGTTGGGAGGTTATGTTGCGGCTGTGCAGGACATTGGTTAGGTCACTCTTGGAATGCTGCGTGCAATTCTGGTATCCTTCCTATTGGAAAGATGTTGTGAAACCTGAAAGGGTTCAGAAAGAATTTACAAGGATATTGCCAGGGTGGAGGATTTGAGGTACAGAGAGATGCTGAACAGGCTGGGGCTGTTTTCCCTGGAATGTCGGAGGCCGAGGGGTGACCATATAGAGGTTTACAAAATTATGAGGGGCATGGATAGGATAAATAGGCAAAGTCTTTTCCCTGGGTGGGGGTGTCAAGAACTAGAGGGCATAGGTTTAGGGTGAGAGGGGAAAGATATAAAAGAGACCTAGGGGGCAACTTTTTCACGCAGAAGGTGGTATGTGTATGGAATAAGCTGCCAGAGAAAGTGGTGGAGACAGGTACAATTCCTACATTTAAGAGGCATTTGGATGGGTATATGAATAGGAAGTATTTGGAGGGATATGGCCAGGATGCTGGCAGGTGGGACTAGATTGGGTTGGGATATCTGGTCGGCATGGACAGGTTGGACCGCAGGGTCTGTTTCAATGCTGTACATCTCTATGACTATGACTCATTGATAGAGAGAGAGAGGGGGCGGTGGGGGGGGGGGGTGGGGGGGGGAGGTGTTGCCTGTAGTAGTGAGAGTGGTGGAGCATGAACAGTATTTGGGGGTAGACGCTATAACAGATATGCAGTGAATGTGAGGGAGCAGGAAGAATATGGTGAGCCTTACGCTAACAGAGTGGGGATGGTTATTATTGCTTGTCCTGTATTGCGAGACATTTCTTCAGACAGCAGATACTTCACTGAGCTGGGTGGTGAGCACAGACCATGTTCGATGGGTATGTCATTGTGGCCCACTCTGGGAAGAGAATGGTCCTCCTCTGTACGAGCTCATTCTCCAGAATCTCCGCATCTTTGTTGACAAACCGTGGTTTAATTGCCCCTTGTCTTCCATGCTCTGGGTAAACAGTGCAGGGCAGCTCCAAAGAGAGAAAGCTCAACTGTGTGCCCATTGGCCTTTAAAGATAGCAACAGTGTCAGGGATCCCGGAATATCTGGGGTCATGCGGGTGTTCATGAATACCTACAGCCATTATAGGTTGGAGAATCGGGCTGGCATTAAGTGAAAGGGACACCATGGGGTGGGATGGGTAGTTAACGAGATGAATTCGATAAGATAGCACCAAGACACTAGCTCAGTCTCATATAGACAATCCTTCCATCACACACAATGAAAATGTTACTGAGACAAGTTATTGTTAGATTCAACCCAATGAGTCGAAGACTCTGCTGACCCTACTCCCAGTTACAAAGCCACAGAACAAATGCTCATCCAATACTCTCCATCATCTGAACTCACACCAATACCCTGTTCACTCATCATTCCTGGAAACACTGGCGCATGTTGCAGGGTACCGTTGAAATGTCTTCATTTCACAGTCTGGAACTTGGGAACAAAACCTTCCATGACATTGTCTCTCAGTCTCCACCCTCTGTCTATTCCCCAAACTCCTCCTATTTGTTGCTACATAAACTGATTGCCCCGCCATCTCTCCCTAGCAGTGATGTTCACACCGGCAGCATCTCTGTGTCATGATACAATGGAAATTTGGAGCTGTAAATGGATGGGAGCTGCATATCCTGTCACTTCCAGCAAGCTTTACAAGTTTTCCTACACTGGGCAGTCATCTCACACAATGTTACTGAACAATGCACTGGGATGATGGACACAGCTCCACACCCTGGTCAATTATCTTATCTGGGTTTATAGATGCTGTGGTCTGCATACCTTTCCACTCTGGGTAGGTTGTGGGTTGTGTTGTACAGAACACCAGTCCGGTATGCACAGTGCTCCCTGCTGAACACAGGTCTCATCTGGGTTTACAGATCAATGCATTGCTGAGGTCTGCACAGTGTTCCATTGTGGACTGATTGTAGGGTGGTGTTCAGAAGTACACTAGCCTGGTCTGCACAGTGCTCCATGCTGAACACATATCTCCTCTGGGTTTATGGTGTCTGGTCTGATTCTGTGAGGTGGTTGAGAATGTGATATAACTAATCATTTCAGTTGATATGGCAATGGCTTTATTTTTGTTCACAATCATGTGAATGGACCCTCCAAATTCTGACTCGTCCGGCCAGTCCCATTCTTTAGTCTACCTCCATAGTTCAGCAATGTGATGGCCCGTGAGAAATTATCCAGTTTCAATGTGAATAACTGTTCTCTCTATTACTCTGACCTCTGGCCTTGCTCACCCTGGAGCATTGGGATTCACCGCAATAAACCTCAGTAAGGTCACTCATCAGAACCAATGCTCCAGGGAACATAGCCCAGCCCATTCATACTCTGCCTGTAGCTCAACATCACTCGCCACCACCACCCTACACAACACTGCCAATATACTTGGAAAACTTTTCAGCATGCTTTCAGGTTTAACAGCATCGTTCCTACAGCAGAGAGAACAGAATTAAAGGCAGCATTTCAGAAGTGGCTGAACCGAGCGTTTAGGTGAAAGTGAATATTGCAGATGCGGGAGATGAGAGTCAAGAGTGTGGTGCTGGAAAAGAACAACAGGTCAGACAGTATCCAAGGAGCAGGAGAATCAATTTTTCTGGAAAAATTCCAAATTCTGATGCAGGGCTTTTGCACAAAACGTCGAATTTTCCTGCGCCTCGGATGCTGCCGGTATTGCTGTGCTTTTCCAGCAGCACATTCTGAACCCAGTGTAAATCCCAGATGGCCTCCTTCTTCAAGACAGCAACTTCCCCTCCCACATGGTCTATGATGCCATCCAGAGCATCTCATCCACTTCCCGCACTTCAGCCTTCGAATCCTACCCCTCGCAAAGCAACAGGGAAAGAACACTCTGTTCCTCACCTTCCACCCCACAAAACCTCCAGATACAATGCATTATCCTCCCCCATTTGTGCCACCTACAAACAGACTCCACCACCAGGGATATATTTCCCTCCCCACCCCGATTTGCGTTCTATAAAGAACATTCGCAGCGTGAATCCTTTGTCAGGTCCACACCAACCACCAACCCACCCTCCACTCCTGGCACCTTCCCCTGCCACCGCAAGAATTGGAAAACTGGACCCTCACCTGCAACCCCACCCCCCCCCAACCTTCCGAGATCCCAAAGTGTACTTCCAGATTCTTTGGAGTTTTAACTCCACAGACGTCGCCTACAGTATCCATTGCTCCTGATGTCTGCTTGACATTGGGGGGACCGAACACCAATGTACGGAACACTTCAGAGAACAATGCTGGGACACCCACACCATCCAACCCCACCACACCGTGGCTAAACACTTTAACTCCCCCTTCCACTTCGCCATGGCCATGCAGGTCCTGGGCCTCCTCCCCCGCCAAACCTTAACCAGCCGACATCTGGAGGAAGAGAGACAAACTTCTGCCTTTAGGCCCTGCACCCACATGGGATCAATGTGCATTTCACCAGCTTTCTCATTTCCCCTACGTCCACCTTATCCCACATCCAACCTTCCAAATCAGCACCGCCCCCATGACCTGCCCTACCTGTCCATCATTCTTCCCATCTTTCTGCTCCACCCTCCTCTCCAACATATCACCTCCAACCCTAACTTCATCTACCTGTCACATTATCAGCTACCTTCCCCAACCCTATCCCCTTCCCATTTATCTCTCAGTACCCTTGGGCCACAAGCCTCATTCCTGAAGAAACGTTTAGACAAGGAATGTCGATGCTCCTCCGATGCTGCCTGACCTGCTGTGCTATTCCAGCACCACATTCTCGACTCTGACCTCCAGCATCTGCAATACTCACTTTCCCCCTTGAGTTAATGCATCCAGAAAAGTTCCCCACCAGACATTTTATGCAGCTGGTCAGTTATTTTATCCCTGTCTTCTTTATAAACAGAGTGGGGCACATACAGCCCTGCAGTGCTCTGGCAATACTCCCACGTACATGGAAAAAGTTAATAAAAAGGAAAAATGTTAACTCCGTCCGTCAGTCACCCTCATCCATTCCATCGAGACTGAGTAAATATTCCCTTTTATTATGATATGAAATGTTATGTAAGGAAGAGGTTAACTGAGCCTGTTTGTTGTGTGACTGTGATTAATGGCAGTCTCCATGGATTCTAATTATCCCAGTGGAGAGTTCCCATATTTTAATGATAAATGGGCACCGTTCAATGTATTATCTCATAGTGTGAGCGGGAGCATCATTGACAGCCCTAATAGAGATCAGCAGCTCCAGATGGAGAAGGGGAGGAGAGATTAATCCGAGAACATTAGACTGGAATGTTTCAACAATAGAACAGAATCTGAGAACATTGGACTGGAATGTTCCAACAATGGACAGGGGTTTATCCGAAAGAAGGTTTGGTTTCTTTCAACATATTATGATTGGTTGTCATTATATTCATGGATATATTATGTCCTTCGGATTATTCAATATTTTTATTATCCTCTTCATGCTATCGTTGGTGTTCCTGGTAAGTCTCACCATCCAGATATGTTTTTTTTGTCTATAAACCAGTTACGACTGTGTTTCTATTCTCTCATGTGGTCTTCATTTCTTGCCACTATTATTGTTCATGTTGAGACTCCGAATCCAGATATTCACTCTGCAGTCCACTACTAACTGCATCAGGGAACTTATTCAATTACTGGCTCCCTCCTTGATTCTGGCAGTGTTACTCATGGGTCTCTATGTTAACCTACTCACTTTCAGATGTGAACTATCGTCTCACTGCCCTTGTTATTTAAATATTGGGAGCGTGGAGTTCATTGCCCTCCATTACGTTTACAAACTCCGTTTACTTCATGGGACTCCATCCCATCCCTGGCCAATATCTTTTTTTTAAAAATTCATTTCTGGGACTTGGGCATCGCTGGCCCGCATTCCTATTTGCCCTTGAGAAGGTGGTGGTGAGCTGCCTTCTTCAATCGCTTCAGTCTTCTTGCTGTGGATTGACCCACAATGCCATTAGGAGGGCATTCCAGGATCCTGACCGTACGGGCAGGGGGTATGAGAAGGTGAAGTGCATAAAAGTTTGTGCCAGAAGCCAATAGACAGTGTTTCAGGAATCTAAAATAGCGTCCCTGGTTAAACGTACATTGAGTTTGAAAAAATCAAAGTAATTTTGAAAGGTGGATAATGGCATTAAAAGCAGAGCAAACCTACGACACTCTTAAAGAGATTCTTACTTGGGAGAAGTTCAAACATTCACATCCTGCAGTCGTGAGAACTCGTGTGGAAGAGCAGAGATTTAAAATGGCGTGACTAGAAGCTGAAATAGTGAATGATTATTAGTTGGTCCATAAATCAAAATTTGGCTTCTGTGAGGGATTGAGAAGAACGTGCTAGATTTTCGTAAAACATACGCCTGTGAGAGTAAGGTTTAATGGCGTAGGCCAGGAGTAGTAGGTAAAGAGGTTACAGCATTAAGAGGTACAGAAGCATGTAATTCTTTTATGCTGAGACATAAGGAGTTATGTCATTCAGAAGGACTATTGGAGAGATGAGAAGTGCTCCATTATGTAACGTGTGGTTTGAGTGCCCGCTGAAACCATCAACAAAAATATTTCTCAATGGGGAAGGTGACCTTGAGCTTGGTGTTGGCGTTGCAACATTTCAGCATTTAAAATGCCGATAACACGCCTGAGCAAAATCGATATACTGATCATAGCTTCTATAAGTTTTTGGACAAATTTAGGGAGAATACTTCCAGTCTGTTCCGATAGAGGTTACTATTGTTGCCATTCAATTTGGAAGTTATATACGTAACAGGACAAGAAACTGTACTTGCTGCCAAGTTGTCGAGCCTTGAATGAAGAAATACAGAGGCATTCTGTGGCAGGGATAAACTGACTGAAATAGAATGGAGTTTTGAATGTTTGCATGCTTAGTGCCAATATCATATATATGTATTGTAGTCTACTAATAGAGTAAAAATAAGGGGTTAAAAATGATGCTACAGCTGTATCTTGATGGTTATTTTTTCAAAGGGGGAGGTTTGACGATACTGTCACTTTTAAAAGATTGTTTTCTCTTGGTCGTTTTTGAAGACAGGACTTAAAGGCAGAGATGCCAAACTACCACCTGAAAACGACTTGAGTAAATACTGAGGAGGTCTTTAGGTTTTATTAAAACGATGGGAGCAATAAAAGGGCAGCGGACAGCTCTCCCAGACAAGGTTTTCTCGTTTTGTTTTTAGCTGCAGCATTCAGCGGCTACTTGGGGTCCCAGCAGGATTGGAAGTTTCAATGCATGATCCCCAGCTGCTCTTCTCTCTGAGATCTCTTCTAATATGTTACTTTCTGGATTTGAACACTGCACATAAGAATTTGTATTTGAGTTTATCTTTGTGCCAAGCGGTGTTTACCAAGAAGGTACGGCATCTATAGTTTGTGTATGTGTTCCAACATATAAGTCAACCCAATTGTTCTTTTCTTTGACTGAATTTTAACTAAAGCGTTTGAAGAGATTGTATTTTGCTTCACCCTTCATATCTACGGTTACAATTAGGAAATGTTTGGGCTGGAGCAACCTTCTTACAATATTTTACGGGTATCTCGTCTGATCGATAACTCTCTTAGCTCAGGGGATTCTGACTGACTCCTGTTATTGAAAAGTTAGTGGAGGTGCTGCGGATGGTTTGATGGACGTTGTGCTTTGAGCTGCCTCAGACATTCAGGGAGACCTGAGGATTTGCTGACCCAACTCTGGATGCAGCATAGGGACTGTAATTACAACATCTGGGTCTGTATAGCATGAACAGCAAATGGAGCAGAGGCTGCAGAGAGGGGAAGCTCTGAAACCACTGAGTGAGTGTGTGGGGGGAAAGGGATCTGCTGTATCCACCCCGGGTTTCCAGGAAAAGCTCCCAAGTTACACTTAACCCAGGAGAGAGTGTGAGGGGACCCTTTGAGCAGTGTCACCTCCTTCAAGACGACCTACAGCTTCATACCGGGAGAGGACAGTCCTGTCAATGGCTGTTAGGGTCACAGTTTTATTCAGCTTCAATGATCCGGAACATTCCAGGCAGGACTGAGTGACATATCCATCATCTCCCAGTTTGTCAACATCACTGGTAATGTTCTGTCAAACTGATTGAGACTGATTTATCAGGAGTGCCTGCTTCCTGTTTGATAACCAGTCCTCCCCCACTCCTGTGTAACACATTTGAAGGGCTAAATAAGAACAAGGAACATCAGTCAGTAATCCAGCCCCTCGAGCCGGCTCCACCATTGAATACAATCATGGCTGATGTCATCGCGGCCTCTGTTCCACTTTCATACCATTTCTCCACCCTGAAACTCTGGTCTCTTGTAAATTGCAGCACATGAAAATATATCCACTCCACATCTACACTTTCAATTAGTTTTAGCATTTTACAGACGTTAATGAGATCTCCTTGAGATAAACGTGAGAGTATAGTCCTGAACTGCTCAATCTCTTTTCATAAGACAAACCCCTCATCTCTAGAATCAATCTAATGAACCTCTTGTGAATCACCTTCAATGCAAATGCATCCTTCCGCAAATCAGGGCACTCAAACTGTACTCCAGTTGCAGCCTCACTCATGTCTTGAATAGCTACAGCAATACTCCCTACTTTTCTACTCTGTCCTTTTACAAACAAAAACTGAACCTACGCTTGCCTTTCCCATTACTTGCTGGACCTGCATGCAGGTTTTCTGTAATATGCATGTGAACACACTGACCCCTCTGCACTTGAGCACTTTGAAGCTTATCTCCATTTAGCTAATAGTTTGCCTTTCTATTTTGCTGACCAAATTGATAAATCTCATAGTTGTCCACTTTAATTTTCATTGCCAAGTGTTAGCCCAATCACCCAACCTATCCAGATTCACTTTTAAACCTCTTTCATCTTCATTCCGAAGTAATTTCCCACCGATGTTAGTGTCATCTGAAAAATTGGCTATAGTATTTTCTATCCTGTCAACCGAGTAATAATATTGATGACAAACATTTAAGGCATGAGTAATGAAATCTGTGGCACCTCACAACGTACATTTGCCAAAAGAAAATGACACATTTATTCCATCTGACTGTATTTTGTTGGTTCACCAATCCACCATCCAAGCTAATAAAGTTTTCCTAAACCCATGTTGTCTGATCTTACTGCCTATTCTTTGCAGAAGCGACATATCCAATGCCTTCTGGAAGACCAGATATATTCCATCTCCAGGATTCCCACTATCCACCTTGTTTGTGACGTCCTTAAATAACTGAAGTTTAAAATTCAAACACAATTTAGCCTTCGTAAAATCATGTGGACTCTGACGGATTGTGGTTTAACTTTGCAAATGTCCTGAACAATGGATTCTAACAACTTGTCTTAACTTACTATAGTTTATCGTTACACTTTACTCCCTAATGTGTCCAGTTATTATAAGTTCTTCCTTTTCGAAAACCTTTACGTTTACTTTGAATTCCTGTTTAACAGGCACAAGGCTTTAAGAGATCTGCTCCAATTGCTGTATAAGAGCCATGTGTGGCTGAATGGACTCATCATCCTGCTGGTATACAAACTCGATGGACTGGCGTCTTTCTAGTGTTCTCATGTTGTCGTCTCCAAGGCCAGAATGACCTTCTACCGTTGATGTGTGAGAGGGTTGGGGGATTACGGAATCTTCCTGTTGCTGCGGAACAGCTCGAGGGGGCTGATGGGCCTTCTCATATTCCTCCATCATAGGCTGGAGAAACTGAACGGTCTCCTCATGTATCCCTTACATGGGACCGGGGGAGTGATTGGTCTTCTCCTGCTCCCTTACAGTTGACACGTGCCTGAATTACCTCCCACTTTCTCATTTAAAAAGTCTCAGATAGATTGTATCCTTATCCAATTCACTTGCAACAGGCTCAGTGGGGCTGAATGGCCTCCTGTTATCCCAGCATAACAATCTCCAGTCACTGTGTGGTCTCTTCCAGTCCCCGTGTAACAGACTTGACAAGGCTGAATGGACTGATCCTGTTGATGTGTAGCAGGATACTGGTCCATTATGGCCTACTCTGGGTCCAGGGTTATCGGCTCGAGGGGCTGATTGGTTTCCTCCTGTCACTGTATATCAGGCTCCAGGGTCTGAATAGCTTCGTCATGTTCTGGTGTAACAGTGTTGTAGGCCTGAATATCCTTCTGTTGTTTCTGTGTAACAGGCTGGAGAATGGCATGGGTTTCTCCATGTGTAATTGGCTTCTGTAGCTAACTCCTTCTGGTCATCTGTGTTGAAATAAGATCATCTTTCATTCTTGTAAAGTCTAACGTGTATAGGATCAACCTGACCGTCCTTTGCTTATAAACTAACAGCTTCATTACACAAATCAGTTGAGGGAAGCATCTCAGAACTGCTTCCAATGTAACAACGTAACAATATCAGTGAGAAGATTACACCTGTGTGCACTACTCCAGATGTGACCTCACTAAGATCCTGTACAGCAGCAGCAATGCTTTACCAGCCTGTTGTAAGGTTCCCAACCAGGTTAGAGCTGTCTCAGCTGTCTGGAGGAATTCACAGCATTGTTGAAAGATCATTAACCTTCTCTACTCCACCAGCATAACGGGAGATCTGGAGAAAATCTCACAATAAAGCTTGAGAAGATCATAAATGATGTGGCGAGATGATTTCTATCATTAGTCTCCCCAGAACCAACTTCACTGAGATTTCACTGAATCTTGAAAGGTGGACCTCAGAAACAGCAATGAGAAGCAAACATTGATGGGAGTTATATATTAAAGTGAAAGCTGCAACACAAATATTGGGCGTGTTATAAAGCAGAAAATGGGATATACACGTTTGTGGGTACTGCAATAATACTGTACTGTTTAAATTATACCTAAGCTGTGTTAACCCAACTGAATGCTAATGCTTGGAATAATGGATTTCATGAGCATGTGTGAGATGGCTTGCATTAACATTATTACAGCACCGAGGTCGAGTTCAGGTTATTTGGGAATTGTTGTTGGATGATCAGAAGTGCTAATTCAAAACTTGCTGTAAATGACCTTCAACCGTCCAAAGAGTAATCCACCCAGACCAATTTCCCTCTGATCAATGCACATAACGCTCAGGGCAGTTTAGAATGGCCAATTCAATTGAACCGTACATCTTTGGACTGTGGGAGGGAACCAGAGCACCCGGAGGAAACCCTCGCAGATACTGGGAGAATGTGCAAACTCCACACAGACAGTCACCCGAGACTGGAAACAAAGAGGGCTCCCTGTTGTTGGTAGGCAGCAGTGCTCGACATTGAAGCATGGTGCTGTCTCTATTGGTTATCTGATGTTTGTGTACACAACAATTTTTGTTTTTTTTTGAAGTAACAATTATGAATCTGAGTCAGGCAAGCCATGAAGGTGTGAGCAGAAAGTGGGAACTGCAGATGTTGGAGGTCAGAGTCGAAGAATTTGCTGCTGGAAAATCACAACTGGTCAGGCAGCATATTAGTGGCATGAGAATCTACGTTTATGGCATTAGCCCTTCATCAGGAATGAGGCTTGTGGGCCAAGGGGGCTCAGAGATAAATGGGAGGGGAGTGTGGCGGGGGGGGGGAAGCCTTGAATGTGAGAGATAGATGAAGGAGGGATTGAAAGTGATAGGTGATGAAGGGAGATGGAAAGCCTCATCTACTGCAACCATCAAATGTGGTCTTCTCTATATTCGCAAACACAATGTGGTCTTCTCTACATTCGCACGACAGGACGTCAACTTGTGGATCGTTTCAGAGACCATCTCTGGTACAGCCACACTGGCCAAACTCACCAACTTGTGGCTAAACACTTTAACTCCCCCTCCCACTCCACCAAGGACATGCTGGTCCTGGGCCTCCTCCATCGTCAAACCCTAACCACCTGAGTAATGGAGGAAGAACGCCTCATTGTCCGCCATTAGACCCTCCAACTACAGGGGATCAATTTGGATTTCACCAGTTTCCCCATTTCCCCAAACCCCACCTTATCCCAGTCCAAACTTCTAACTCAGGAGCGCCATCTGCAATGTTCCTATGTCTCCATTTTCCTTCCAATCTATCCAATCCACCCTCCTCTCCGACCTATCACTTTCACACACCCCACCTCATCCACCTATTAGATCAAAGGAAGCATCTTAGAAAAATGTGATGTGTAGTAGTAAGCCAGTGGATTCAGAGGAATGTAGGACCCAGCAAAGGAAGACCAAGAAACTGAGAAAAAAATGAAAAAGAGAAAAAGCATGCAAACAAAAAACCAACGTAAAAAACTGTTATAAAGCTTCTAACAATGTATGAAACAAAAATAAAAACAAGATCAAACGTGGAGCAGGGAATGTGCGGACAGGGTAATTTATTGTAAAGAACAGAGACATTACAGGGAAAAGAAACAGTTTCTTTGTGTCTGTCTTCATGGAAGAATACCCAGAAATTCTCCCAGAAATACCAACTGACCATCGGACTTCTGTAAGTAAAGTCTAAGATCATTCATATCAGAGATGAGGTAGCATTTGAAAAGAAGCTGGATTGAGTTTTGATAAATCTGAAAGACGAGATTTACTTCTACAAAAAATTCAGTGGAAGCAGCAATAGTCACATTGCTTGCATTATGGATTTTCACGTTATTTTCCGACACATTCCCGAAAGACAGGTAGCCAATCGGGATAAGGGACGGTTATAAATATTATCCGCCTTTTTAAGTAGGGAGGAAGATGGAAAGTGGTGAACTACAGACCAGTAACTTGTCATCCACAGTCGGGTGTCTATTGGACTCGATTACAAATAGCATGCTATTAGATATATAGAAGGTAATGAGAAAACTGGGGAGTATGATAATGCATCGATGAAAGGAAAACCATAAGTGGCAAACGTTTTTTTGGAATGGTTTGAAGATGATTCGTGTCGACTTTAGCAATGAGGAATCAATGGATAACGTATAGTTGGATATTCAGGAGCATTTTTTCAGAACCCACACATTAATATCGGAAGAAATGTTAAAGCAAAAAGTATTGTGCAGATGGGACAGTAAACTTAGGTTGACATTTATGTGAATTTAATTGGAATTTAGAAGATGGAGTGCACCCGTTGTATAGCGTGTTGCTGAGACAAAACTGAGTGTACTGTTGTGCAGTCTCCATCTAAGAAAGAATATACTGAGTACAGAGGATCTGCAAAATGCATTCTCCAAATTAATCCCTAAGATGGCACGGTTGTCTGATTGGGAAACTCAGCCTTTGATGTCGAATTTCAAATAATGAGATGTGATCCTAGTGAATCTTAGAAACTTATAAAAATAGAGGGGACTGAATAACAGAGGGACATGGAGAAGTGCAAGCAGGCGAGATTAGGGAGAATCCCATGATATTCTACACGGACAAGTAGAACAGAATAATCAGTGAACAGTTCGTGTCAATTGGAAACCAAGGGGGCAATCCGTGTGTGAAGCTGGAGAACATTGAGAGATTGTGACATGAGAGCTTTACATCTGTTTTACTTGGAAGAAGGAGGAGGCACGTACAGAATTCGAGAAGATGGATGGGGAAGCTCTTGAACAGATTGATGTCAAATGAGAGCAGGAATTTGAGGCCTTGGCTGCTAGAAAATTGGACTGATTGACAGGTCTGAATGAATTGTATCTCAGGCTGTTGTGGGAGACAAGGGAGTAGAGATCCTGACTGAAAAATTTAACTAGACTCTCACCATAGGGGAGGTGCCAGAGGACTGGAGAACAACCAATGCCATTCCACTTTACAGTAAGGATGTAAAAGACAGACCGGGAAGAATAGACAAACAAGTCTGAGACCACTGTTCTGGAAACTACTGGAGAAAATAGGGAAGGACAAAATTGAACCCCAATCAGAATGGCAAGGCTTGATCAGGGATTATAATCATACCTTTATCAGAGGGAAGTCACTCCTACTGAATGTGGATTAGTTTGGAGGAGGTCGCTTAATTAGTTTTGCAGCGAGGCCTTTAACAAAGCTTCACACTGGAAAATGAAAAATAAAGTAAAATGTCATGGAATCAAGGATATCCCACTCTGCCGCCACCTCTGCTGTGTCTGTCCTGTTGGTGAGGCAGGAGATATCTGGGGAATTTGATGGGGTGTCTGGGACATGGTCATACTCACAGGATCATACCTTTCATACAATGTCACGCTGTTGCTTGACGAGTCAGTTTATTTCTATTCACTGTTTCCTGCCAACTGTCCCATTCTAGAAACATGGCCATATATTTGCCCCAATCCACTTAGATTTAATTTTGTAAACTGGGCTTGGAACTTGACGATTTTTTTTTCTGAAAATGCAAGTTACAATGAAAATTGTCTCAGTGGCAGGAGTCAGAGGGTGGTGGGAGAAGGCTGTTTGTGTGACTGGAGACCAGTGTCCCCTGGTGTACCAAAGGGATCACTGCTGTGTCTCTTATTGTTTGTGGTATTCATAAATGGTAAGATGTGAATGGTGGGGGGGGGGGGGGGGGTGGGTTAAGGGGGTCGGGTGATAAGTGAGTTTGTGTTTGCCTGGTTAGTTGGTAGTGAGGAGGAAGGTCTTACGTTACAGAAAGATACATATAGATTGGTCAGATGGGCAGATCAACGGCAGATGGAACGCAAACCTAGTAAATATGATGTGATACACTTTGGAAGAACGAACCAGAGAGGGGAGTACTCAGTGAATGGCAGCACACTAGGAAGCTCAGGCTGTGCTTCTCCACACATCTCTGAATGTGACTGGACAGGGCAAAACGTTAGTTAAGAAGTGGACCTTGGATTTAGCAATTGTTAATTGGGGTGTAGATTATAAGCGTTATACACGGCTTTGGTGAGACCAGTATGGAGAACTGTGTGTAATTCTGGGAGACACCTTACACGAAGGACGTGATGGTACTGGAGGGTGTGCTGAGCAGATTCACCAGGATGTTCCCTGGGATGGAACATAACAGCTATGGAGAGAGGCTGGGTAAACTCGGATTGTTTAGTTTGGAGCAGAGGAGGCTAACGGGGATGTGATTCAGAAGGACAGGATGATGAGGGGAATGGAGAGTGTGGTTTGACAGCAGCTGTTCATTTTAGACACTGGGCCAAGAACAAGGGAGCCCTCTTTTAAAGTGAAGGGTTTTAGGATTAGTAAGGATTAAAATATAGTTTTGTTTCACCCAGAGGGCGTTGGTGTCAGGAATTTACTTCCTGAGAGGAGAGTTATGACGGGTATCCTCACAGCCATTAAAAAGTGCTTGGACGAGCAAATGGAAGTGTCATAATATTTAAGGCTATGGGCCTGGTGTAGGAAAGTCGGACTACTGTAGATCGGGCTGTATTTCTAACAGTACAGAATATATACTCCTGTGAGTTTATGGCTGTGCAAGGTCAGTCATTGAGCACCTAATGCAGGAATTGATGGGTTTCCGAAGAGTATATTCACGAGGGTTATATGAGTGAAGTGTAATAGCTTGTCAAATTATGTTAATGTGAAATGATTGAGAAAGCAATTGCAGCTTCCTTCCAATCTGAAATCAGAGAATGAAGAATGGGCGACAGGGAAATGTCAGAACTATGAAACCACTACCTCAGTTCTGTCTTCACAGAACTTTCTATCCAAGGAAAACGAAGTCTGGTGTGGAAAATGATATAGTACATGGAACATAGAGCATAGTAAGTACATGGTTTTGGAGAAAATATTGGGACTAAAAGTAATGGTCATAGACACACTAATATGGATTTATGAAATGGGAATTATGCTTGAGAAGCAGACTGGGAGACAAATGAAATAGAAGCAATGGATGTAAAACATTTGTACTTTCAGAAAAAAAAATCGTCAAGTTCCAAGCCCAGTTTACAAAATTAAATCTTAGTGGATTGGGGCGAATATATGGCCATGTTTCTAGAATGGGACAGTTGGCAGGAAACAGTGAATAGAAATAAACTGACTCGTCAAGCAACTGCGTGAGATTGTATGAAAGGTATGATCCTGTGAGTATGACCATGTCCCAGACACCCCATCAAATTCCCCAGATATCTCCTGCCTCACCAACAGGACAGACACAGCAGAGGTGGCGGCAGAGTGGGATACAGTTGGAAGGAAATTGCTCTGGGAGTCCTCAACAGTGACTCTGTAAGCCATGATGTCTCATGGCGTTAGTTTACACATGGGAAAGGAAATCTCCTGCTGATTACCATGTAGCAGCCTCTCCCATCTGATGAGTCAGTACTCCTCCATGCTGTCCAACACTTGGAGGAAGCACTGAGGGTATCAAAGGCACAAAATGTACTCTGGGTGGGGGATTTCAATGTCCACCACCAAGAGTAGATCATCTACAGCATTATTGATTTAGCTGGCTGGGTGCTAAAGGATATAAAAGCTAGACTGTGTCTATGGCAGGTGGTGAAAGAACCAACAAGTGGAAAATACATTCTTGACCACATCCTTACTAATCTGCCAGTTTCAGAAGGATCTGTCCATGACAGTATCAGTAAGAGTGAACACTGCATAGTCATTGTGGAGACAAAGTCCCACATTCACATTGAGAACAACCTCCATAATTTTGGGTGACACTATCACCGTGCTAAATGGGACAGACATCAAGCATATCTAGCAGATCAAGTCTGGGTTTCCATAAGGTGCTGTGGGTCAGCAATAGCAGCGGAATTGTACTCCCGCGCAACCTCATGACCTGGTATATCCCCCTCACAACAATTACCATCAAGGCAGAGGATCAACCTTGATTCAAAGGAGTGTGCAGGAGGGCAGGAGCAGCACTGGGCATACCTGAAAATGAGGTGTCAGCCTGGTGAAGCCACCAACCAGGACAACGTGTGCACCAAACAGCAAAACCAGTAAGTCATAGACAGAGCTAAGTGATCCCACAAGCAACGGTTCAGATCTAAACTCTGCAGTCCTTCCACTTCTAGTTGAAAATAGTTATGGACAATTAAACAAGTCATTGGAGGAGGAGATTCCACAAGTATCCCCATCCTTAATGATGGAAGAGCCCAGCACTTCAGTGCAAAAGATAACGTTCATGCATTCGCAATAATCTTCAGTCAGAAATGTTGAGTGGATGATCCACCTCAGCCTTCTCCAGTCGTCCTCAGCAATTCAGTTACCAGTCATCAGCCAATTTGATTCACTCCACGTGATATCCAGATTCAGTTCGAGACGCTGGAGACTCCAAAGGGTGCATGCCCTGCCAACATTCTGTCTATAGTACTGAAAACGTGTACTGCAGAACTTGTCACTACCCTTAGTAAGCTGTTCCAATATCGTTACAACAACGATATTTCCCCAATTACGTGGAAAATTACCCAAGTATCTCCTATCGAGAAAAAGCAGAACAAATCCAATCCGTCCAATTACCAACCTATCAGTAAAGTGATGGAAGTTGTCAGCGTTTTCAAGCAGCACCTCCTCAACAATACTCTGCTCAATGACGTCCAGTTTGGGCTCCATCAGGGCCACTCAGCTCCTGACCTCATGGCCTTGGTTCAAACATGGACAAAAGAGCTGAATTCCAGAGATGGGGTGAAAGTGACAGCCCTTTAAAACAAGGTTGCCTTCGACAAAGTGTGGTTCAAGGGGCCTTATCAAATCTGGAATCAATGGGTATCAGGGGCAAACTCCCCGCTAGTTAGAATCATACCTGACATGTAGGAAGATGGGGCAGTGCTTAGTGGTGATGGTCACGGTCTGGCATTTGTGTGGCATGAATATTACTTGCCACTCGTCAACCTGGATGCTGTCTGGATATTACCATCACTGAATCCACAGTGGACTGCAGCGGTTCAATAAGGCAGCTCACCACCAGCTTCTCAAGGGCAAACAGGGACAGGCAATAAATGCTGGCCCAGCCAGTCACACTCAGATTCACGAAATACATAAATTGAAAAACAACATTTTTTTTTAACAGAGGAGGTTGCTGAGATATCACAGGGATCGGTGCTCTGGTCCCAGATGTTCACAAAACCCATTAAACATTTGGTTGCGGGAACCAAATACAATATATCTCAAACTGCCGACAGCACTAAAGGATGTTGGATTGTGAGTGGGTGAGGAAGTTGTAAAAAAGCTTCAAGGTGACTAAGAAAAGTGGAGTGAATGGGCAAATACGTGGCAGACGCAGAGCAAGGTGGGTAGAGGTGACGGTGTGCCCTTTTGCGGGAACGAGAGATTGGCAGCCTATCGTTTGAAAAGGGATTGTTTGAAACATGTTGATCTACAAAAGGACGTGTGCTCCTTTTTGCTGTTTCCTTCTGCGCAGCCCTCCGAGGTCCCTGCAGCGCAGTGAGGTCTGAACCCAGAAAAAAATACTGGGAATGGCATTCACACACTACCCAGTGTACATAGACCCACCAAGCGGGGAGCTGTAACATTTCAAAGGATTTGGATCACCCTGTAGACCAGTCACTGAAAGCAATAATGCAGGAACAGAAAGCAATTAGGGAGGGAAATAGTATGCTGACCTTCATTTCAGGGTGATTTGAATCCAGGAGTAAGGGTGTCTTACTGCAGCTCTGAAAGGGCAAACCTGACATTGAAGGAGAGCAGTGAAAGATGACCAGACATATCTCTGGGATTAAAAGCAAATTACTGCGGATGCTGGAATCTGAAACCAAACCAGAGAAATTGTGGGAAATCTCAGCAAGTCTGGAAGCATCTGTAAGGAGAGAAAAGAGCTGACGCTTTGAGTCTAACTGACCCTTTGTCAAAACCTTTGACAAAGCGTCAGTTAGACTCGAAACGTCAGCTCTTTTCTCTTCTTACAGATGCTGCCAGACTTGCTGAGATTTTCCAGCATTTTCTCTTTTTTTGATCTCTGGGATTACAGGCTTGTTGTGGGAGCAGAGTTTGGGGCGAATGGGCATGTATTCCATGGAGTTTAGGAAAATGAATGGAGATCTCAGTGAGATATATAAAACTCTAACAGGGTGAGACAGATTGGAAGCAGGGATGATTATTCCCCAGGCTGTGGTGTCTAAAATAAGGGGTCACAGTATTAGGTACAGACAGGTCATTCTGCATGAAGTGAGAATAAATATCTGCACTCAGAGACTGGTGAACCTGGCGAATGCGCCCGAACCTGGAAGCCAAGACACTGAACATAAATAAGGATTTAGAGACAGTAAAGGGATAAGGGGAGAGCCGGAGTATGGTGTGGAAATAAAGGGCCAGCCATAATTATATTGAATTGGGTAGCAAACTCAACAGACCAAAGGACTACTGCAATCCCAATTTTATAGCTTCCCAAGGTTAATCACATTGACGGATATATTCATTGTGTGGGATGTTTGAACATGAACAACAACGAGGAAGGCTCAATGTGTTGAATGGCCTACTCCTTTCCCGATGTTTCTGTGCAGTCTGTGGGAATGCTCTGTAAATGCTGTCACATGCTCTCAGATGTTAGGAAGGAGGTCTCTGCAGGGTCAACAGGACTGTGTTCCCATTCCCTTTTCCGATACTGAGACTAGTGCTGATTGTTCTGTCCAGGTTTATCCTTTAAGGACTTAATGCAGTTTGAGACAATAGAGTGTCTTGCTTGGCGGATTCAGTGACCATTGAAGAGTTGATCACATGTCTGTGTGTCTGGAGTCACTTTTAGGCCAGACCAAGAAAGCACAGGATATTCACTTCCTGAAAATACATTGGAAAAGCAAATTGGTGTTTACAATCGACGTTGGCTTCAAGGTCACAGTTACTGACGTCAAATTTTGCATCTTAATATTTTATGAATTGTTTTTAACTTCCACCAGCTGCCAGAACATTATCCTGGTTTGGAGTAGTAATCCAGTGACATTTCCACAACAGTACCATCTCCACATGGGGACCTATCAGAAACCACACTGAGCAGGTTATTTCTGTGCTGCTTGACCGCTCTGTCAAAAAGATCTCCCACCAATTTGACTATCGTGATGGGACTGAGAGTGTGGTAATTGGCCAAATTATAATTACTCCTCTCTCAGAGAACTGGGCATAGCTGAGTAATTTTCCACATTGTTATGGGGATGTCAGATTTGGAGCTGGAATGAAACAGCTTCCTCAGGGACACGGCTTGTTGTGTAGCACAAGTCTTCAGTCCTATGGTCAGGGCCCAAGACCTTTGTCGAATCTACTGTGTTCAGCTGTTTCTTCATGTAACTTGCAGTGAATAAATTGGTTGAAGGCTGGCATCTGTGATTCTGTGGGTATCATGACGAGAGTGAGATGGATCATAAACTCCACACTTTTGGCTGAAAATGGTGCAGATATCACATCCTTGTGTTTTACACTGGTGTACAGGGCAGTTCTGTTATGTAGGAGAAAGTGAGGACTGCAGATGCTGGAGATCAGAGCTGAAAATGTGTTACTGGAAAAGCGAAGCAGGTCAGGCAGCATCCAAGGAGCAGGAGAATCACGTTTCGGGCATAAGCACTTCTTCAGTTCTGTTCTATAGTATGGGGATATTTATGGAATCCTCTCCTCCAGTCATTTGTTTGATCGTCCATCACCATTTATTACTGAATGTGGCAGAACTGCAGAGCTTCGATCCGCTCTTTTGGTCAAATGCAGTAGCTTTAATGTGTCAGCATCAGGTTTAGGTTCACATGGTTCTGACCCTGCCATGTTCACCCACAATCATTACTGAGCCATAGATCGTGTTGATGGTAATGGCAGACTGAGGACATTATCCCTGGGCAAAAATGTTACAGATTGAGGTTAATGCTGTTCTGCTTCTTCTGCTGCTGTGGTCTACAGCATGACATAAATACGCAGTTTCGAGCTGCAATATCTGCAATGCATTTCTGCTGTCTGTTCCCCAATTCTCACCGAGACCCATTCACCCATCAGCCCTGCACTGAGTGACCAAATCTGTTTTCTGATTTTCATACTCTCATTCTGCTGAGGGTCTCTCCCCGGATCAAGTTTCCAATCTGACACATTCTGCGAAACCAATTAACTGATTTTAATTCAATTGTTCAATTCATCTGAATCTTTGTTTCCTTGAGTAATACCATCTTCTGTGTTTAAAGTGAATGTGTTTCCCTCGGTTCCTCTCTCTGACCACGATTAAGAACTCTGTAGTGTCAGTGATGCTAGCTGTATGTAGTTTCAGGGCCAACGAATTCTCTGAATTCCCAATCATCTTCACTAGATTGTATAGTTCCTCTTTTGGTTTGATGCCTTATCACTCATGGCTGCCTTGTCCTCCCATGATTATGTTTCATCGCCTTTGCGATGAATTTCTGATATCCTCCGAAATATCCACAGAAATTCCTGCCTTTGCTGCTCCATGGTCTGCCCTGCTCGTCTCCCCTTCCAATGAACTCTCATCATCTCCTGCCACATGCCTTTGTAATTATGTTTGTCACTTATGATCGTATTAATTCGAGAAGAGAGCAATAGCTATGAACCGAAGGAAAGAGTTTTGAGAGAAGGGACACGAAGAATAATTGGTAAATTTCTTAACTAGATACAAAGAGAGAACGGGAGAGAGGATATAGATGAGGAAATGTGAAAAATGACAAAACTAGATTATTGAAAGAAGTAGCTTATCTCTCCACGCTTCAGGCTCACTGCCTTTATTCCTGATGAAGGGCTTTTGCCTGAAACGTCGATTTCGAAGCGACTTGGATGCTGCCTGAACTGCTGTGCTCTTCCAGCACCACTAATCCAGTACATCCCTAAATGTTTTGGCAAATGCCTGTGTGCTGTGGTCCTTTGTACAGTACATGGACAACAGAGTAATGTGTTCAAATGCTGGTTCTGATGCCAGAATATTTATGTCCAATAATATGACAGACACGAGCTTTGGAAAGATCCCAGCAGGCCAATATATTGAAGTCCCGGTCAAAAGGGGATTAACTGAAATAAGTTGGGATTCCAGAAGCATGAATTTATAAAACACATCCGGATAAGAATTAGAGATTAGAGTAGAGAATTACAGAAAAGGACGGAACATTGAGAGAAGGGGAACATTACACATTAGATGAGCATCAAATAACGTTTTATAAATTTTATACATCATGTGCATCATTTTTTGTAAACTGTGTCTCGTTTGTTCATTTAGATTGTTGTGTACATATGAAAAATGTTACTGATCTGCACACACACATTGATTAAACAGGGTATATAAAATCATTTATCATTCATTGAAATGGTCTTGTTATCGTGTTACCAGGATACATGAACACCAACTGGCCAGCAAAAGACATGACCCACTATCGCTATGTTCCATACAGACAGCCAAAGAAGGGCACCACTTTGACTGGAACAAAACACACACTAATGAAGACACGCAAGATCGTTCTTAGATTAGATTAGATTAGATTACTTACAGTGTGGAAACAGGCCCTTCGGCCCAACAAGTCCACACCACCCCGCCAAAGCGCAACCCACCCATACCCCTACATCGACCCCTTACCTAACACTACTGGCAATTTAGCATGGCCAATTCACCTGACCTGCACGTCTTTGGACTGTGGGAGGAAACTGGAGCACCCGGAGGTAACCCACACAGACACGGGGAGAATGTGCAAACTCCACATAGAGAGTCGCCTGAGGCGGGAATTGAACCCGGGACTCTGGCGCTGTGAGGCAGTAGTGCTAACCACTGCTTAGTTGAATGCTATTCTAACCAGAAGTCCATCAATAAACGCATCAATTTAGATCCTATCTACCTTCTCTTGTAAAACAAAAGAACCGGAAATGACATCACTCACCTTAAGAAACCAATACCTATAAATAGAGAGGCGGGACATATCACCAGCGCTTCAGCAGAGACTCTCACTGACGATATTACTTAGTCATAGTGACGAAACATCTGAAAACAAGCCTTCAAGCTCAGGAGGTAACTTCCATACATATAAATTGATATTTTTTGTTTATTAGTGGAATTTGCGAGTTCTCTGTCACCCATTTTTAACAGATGACGAGGTGATATGAGCTTTTCTGGGTGCGTGGTTTCAATTAACAGAGGGGTTCAATATTGATGTCATAACAGTTTGGGGCCTTGCCGTATGGGATTTGGACAGACTTGAAAAGAAATGTGATACAAAAAGTCTTTAAATAAAACTAGTGGGAAAATTCCTTTAATTTTGTTAACTTGTGGTTGATTATATTAAAAGTGAGAGAAATGGCTTTTAATATTACTAAAAAGGTTCCCAAATTTGCCAAGGAAGATTAAAAAGACAGAAGGACATATTTTTAGAAATAGCAAATAGGTTGGAGTTGGGTTTAACCAGGGACAAAAGGAAAGTTGAAATTGTAATGGATTCAGTCAAGAACTTTGATGTGTCAGAGAAACAGGCAATTGCAGTAGAGTTAGGCAATTTAAGTTGCATACGTGGTAACTGGAGTTAGAAGATGAAAAAAGACACGGAAACAGAGAGAAGAAAGAAAAAGGTAAAGAGAGGAAAAAGAAAGAGAATTTGAAAATCAGAAGTTGGGAATTAGAAAAGAAAGTTAAATTAACAGGATGGAGATGAAGGGAGAACGTAGGGACGTATAGCTATGTTAATACATTGCCATATTTTGGTGAGAAAAATGTCAAAATCTGTTTTTATTTTATTTGAAAAAAAATTGGCTCGGCGATTGGCGTGTCCAGTGAACTTGTGGGTAATGCTAGTTCAGACTAAGCTGGTGGGCACAGCTGGTGAGGTATGTGCAGCGCTGTCAGATGAGGGGTCAAGAGATTATGCAGATGTCAAACTGGCTACTTTGACTGGTTATGCATTGGTACTAAAAGAATATAGACAAAGGTTAGGAAATAAATAGATGGAAGCAAGTCAGACTTATGTTGCATTTGAAATAATTATACGCAGACATTTTGATAGATCGGTGCTTGCCTTAAAAATGGCTAAGACCTGTGAGGCTCGGAGGGAGATTATTCTGCTGGAGGAGGTTAAATACTCACTTCCAGAGCTGGTAAGAATTGATGTGAATGAACAGATAGTTCAAGAAGTGAGAACCACGGCAGAAATGGCAGGTAAACATACATTGGTGCATGAGATGAAATTTAGCTTCTGGGAGGATTTTCATCCCGTGAGGGATAGAAATTAGGAAAAGGGGCGATCCTACACTACAAAGCGAACAGTAGAGTACACTGGCAATAGTTTACCACAGGAGAAAAAATAAGGCCAAGAGGGTTGAAAGGTGATGAAAGGCCTCAGGTGTTCTCACTATAAGGGAGTGGAACACATAAAATTAAAGTGCCGCTGGTTTAAGCAGGGTACAGGGGAAAAGGTGTTTTCACTGCAGTAAGCTGGGACACATAGTGTTGGGCGTTGAAGGATGACATTTTGGAAAAAGATGTGGTAGAAGAGGCTAAGCTGGTAAAGGAGAGCTGGTAAATGAAACTGGTAAAGGAGAGCCCATGTGGAGCCGAGGAGCTGCAGGAGAGTGCACAGCCGAGGCAGGGGCTGAGTATGGAGGCAGTGCCTGATCTCTGAAATAATTCGCCTCTGTAGATAAAGTTTACTCAGAAAGATCAGGGGAGAAGAACAAGACATTATGCTTTTGTGAGATACGGGATCTGTTCAGTCTATAAAAGTTGAGAAGTGGGGCACTGGAAAAGCACAAAAGATCAGGCAGCATCTGAAGAGCAGGACAATCGAAACCATCATCTCCCAGATCATACATAACCTCATCACCTCAGGAGATCTCTAACCCACAGCTTCCAACCTCCTAGTCCGGGAACCCCGCACTGCCCGGTTCTACCTCCTTCCCAAGATCCACAAGCCTGACCACCCTGGCCGACCCATTGTCTCAGCATGCTCCTGCCCCACTGAACTCATCTCTACCTACCTCGACACTGTCCTATCCCCCCTAGTCCAGGAACTCCCCACCTACTTTTGAGACACCACCCACGCCCTCCACCTCCTCCAAGACTTCTGTTTCCCAGGCCCCCAACACCTCATCTTCACCATGGATATCCAATCCCTCTACACCTCCATCCGCCATGACCAGGGCCTCCAAGCCCTCCGTTTTTGTCTCTCCAGACGTCCCCAACAGTACCCTTCCACCGACACTCTCATTCGTTTGGCCGAACTGGTCCTCACCCTTAACAATTTCTCCTTTAATTCCTCCCACTTCCTCCAGACCAAAGGGGTAGCCATAGGCACACGTATGGGCCCCAGCTATGCCTGTCTCTTTGTTGGCTACGTAGAGCAGTTGATCTTCCGTAATTACACCAGCACTACTCCCCACCTCTTCCCCCGCTACATTGATGACTGCATTGGCGCCACCTTGTGCTCCCGCGAGGAGGTTGAGCAATTCATCAAATTCACCAACACATTCTACCCTGACCTTAAATATACCTGGACCATCTCTGACACCTCCCTCCCCTTCCTGGACCTCTCCATCTCCATTAATGACGACCGACTTGACACTGACATTTTTTTCAAACGCACCGACTCCCACAGCTACCTGGATTACACCTCTTCCCACCCTTCCTCTTGCAAAAATGTCATCCCATATTCCCAATTCCTCCGCCTCTGCCGTATCTGCTCCCAGGAGGACCAGTTCCACCACAGAACACACCAGATGGCCTCCTTCTTTAGAGACCGCAATTTCCCTTCCCACATGGTTAACGATGCCCTCCAACGCATCTCGTCCACATCCCGCACCTCCGCCCTCAACCCCACCCCTCCAACCGTAACAAGGACAGAACACTCCTGATGCTCACCTTCCACCCTACCAACCTTCGCATAAACCAAATCATCCGCAGACATTTACACCACCTCCAAAAAGACCCCACTACCTGGGATATATTTCCCTCCCCACCCCTTTCCGCCTTCCGCAAAGACTGTTCCCTCTGTGACTACCTGGTCAGGTCCACGCCCCCGTACATCCCACCCCCCCATCCTGGCACTTTCCCCTGCCACCGCATGAACTGTAAAACCTGCGCCCACACCTCCTCCCTCACCTCTATCCAAGGCCCTAAAGGAGCCTTCCACACCCATCAAAGTTTTACTGGCACATCCACCAATATCATTTATTGTACCCATTGCTCCCGATGCGGTCTCCTCTACATTGGGGAGACTGTGCGCCTCCAAGCAGAATGCTTTAGGGAACATCTCCAGGACACCCGCACTAATCAACCACACCGCCCCGTGGCCCAACATTTCAACTCCCCCTCCCACTCTGCCGAGGACATGGAGGTCCTGGGCCTCCTTCACCACCATTCCCTCACCGCCAGACGCCTAGAGGAAGAACGCCTCATCTTCCGCCTCGGAACACTTCAACCCTAGGACATCAATGTGGACTTCAACAGTCTCCTCATTTCCCCTTCCCCCACCTCACCCTAATTCCAAACTTCCAGCTCAGCCCTGTCCCCTTGACTTGTCCGAACTTGTCCTACCTGCCTATCTCCTTTTCCACCTATCCACTCCACCCTCTCCTCCCTGACCTATCACCTTCATCTCCTCCCCCACTCACCCATTGTACTCTATGCTACTTTCTCCCCACCCCCACCCTCCTCTAGCTTATCTCTCCACGCTTCAGGCTCACTGCCTTTATTGCTGATGAAGGGCTTTTGCCTGAAACGTCGATTTCGCTGCTCCTTGGATGCTGCCTGAACTGCTGCGCTCTTCCAGCACCAGATATCCAGATATCAGGCATAAACCCATCGTCAGGAATGTGGCCATGAGCCAAGGGGGCTGAAAGATAAATAGGAGCGTAGGAACTGGGCTGGCCAAAGGGTCACTGGGAAGGTGATAGGAAGATGTAGGTTGGAGTGAAAGTGATATGTCGGAAGTGGGGGGTGGAGTGGGTAGGTGGGAAGGAAGATGGACAATTAAGACAGCTCAAGAGGGCAGTGTTAATTTGAATGGTTGGATCTGGGATGAGGTTGGGGTAGGGGAGATTTGAAAATTGGTGAAGTTGATGTTGATGCTGTATAGTTTGAGAGTTCCAGCTGTCCTACCACCTATCCACTTCACCATCCTCTCCGACCTCTCACCAGTAACCCCCATCTGCATCTACCTATCGCCTTCCAAGCTCCCGACCATCCAGCTCCACCTCCACACTCCTATTTAATTCTCAACCCCCTTCTCCCTCACTTAACCCCACTTTCCTGATGAAGGATTTATGCCTGAAACGTCAACTCTCCTGCCCATCGGATGCTGGCAATCTGCTGTGCTTTTCCAGCCTCACACATTCCAACTCGGATCTCCAGAATCTGAAGTCCTGACTTTCTCTCGGCCTCTAATAGTAATAGATGGAAGTATTTTCACTCTTTCTGACATATGACTCCATACCGTGATAATTTGTGGAATTGGGACAGAAACTAAGTATTCCCTTGTGTAACATCAGGTTGGAGTGCCTAATCAAGGTTGGGCAAGTAACAGTGAGAGTGTGTGACAGATTGTCAGTTCCAGAAATACTGTTTGTTCTTGGAAATGATTTAGCAGGATCCAAGGTGAGAGAGGCACCCCTTGTGATGGAGAAGTCAAAGGAAGACGAGGGAACTGGGGAATTAAAATAAAAATACCCAGGGATTTTTCCAGACTGTGTAGTAACAAGATCCCACAGTCATAATTTACAGCAGGAAGGAAAAACGAAAGAAAAAAAACAAAGGAGTTGATGTCCAATGAACTCACACCCTGATTGATGTAACGATGCAGGAAATTTGTATATATTGTACACACACACACACACACACACACACACACACACACACACACCGATACACAAGGAATCAGAATACAATTTTGAAAGTTATTAAAGATAGAAGCCTAAAATTTACATGGAACACTACGACAGATTAGTGCAGAAGGGAAATGGACTGAAGTGCACCAAATTGTGTTACCAGTAGCATACAGTGTTACGGGTAGCACATGAATTAATTGCAGGCGTTCACCTAGGTGTACAGACTCAGGCTAAGGTACAGAAGCATTTCTAGTGGCTTGGAATGCACAAGGACGTGGTTAATTTTTTTTTGTACATGTCATACATGCCAAATGGTATGTACGTCACAGGCAGTAATAACCTTTGTTGCCAATTCCTGTATTCGAAGAACCTTTCACGTGGGTTATGATTAATTGTGGAGCTCCTCTTTCTAAAATAAAAGTGGAAACCAATCTCTGCTGATCATAATGGATGCGTCTACCTGAATTCGAGCGATAATTCCATTATGGAGTGTTAGGGCAAAGAGGGAGGTGGAGGAGTTGGTAGTTTTCTTTACTCACTGTGGGTTATGCAGTGTGATTCAGTCAGACCAAGGGTCTCATTTTACCGCTCAACTGTTTAAGGAAGCCATGGATAGCTTCAGCATACAACAGTTTAAATCAAGTGCGTCCCATACCAAATTACAGGGAACCTTGGAAAGTTGGCATTAGACACTGAAGACAATGTTAACAGCGTACTATCAGAATTACCCGAATGTTTGGAATTAAGGCGTCTCATTATATTGTTTGCCATGAGATATGCCCCAAATAAATCTCCTCAGTTTACTTCCTTTGAGTAAATATTTGTACATGAAGTGAGAGGTTCTTTGAAATTAATTAAATATAAATTGTCAGGACCGAAGTCGGAAATCTCACACTTGGATTATGTATCTGAGGTGAGAGTGAAATTAGATGGAGGTGAGTTAGCTAAACAGCACCTGAAGAGGGCACGGTACGGAATGAAGCAGGTGGCAGATAAAAATTCTGTAACATTAACGATTTCCTTGGGGATGACGTATTAGTATTGCCAAATTGGTAGGAAATCCCTTCAAAGAGAGGTTGAGTGGTCCCCTTCAAATTAAAAAAAAATGTTGCGTCAGTTAAACTATCTGGTAAAGCTACCAGATGTGACAAAAGAAATGCTAGAGACTGTCATGTGAGTGAATAATGCTCCAGGCACATTTAAGACTCAGGAACAGAGTTCCTTTAAGACAGAACGGTCTTGCTGAATAGAAAGAACAGCCACAGATGCCAGCTAAAGGTCAGACTGTTCCCAATGTCACCATTAGCTGGAAAATGGATACCTTAGTTTTGGTTGCTGTTTTGACAACAATTCAAATGCAACCAAAGAGTTTAATAACGTTTAGCAGACCAGAAGCCATAGGAAATTGATATTATTGTTTGGACAACTGGAAAGTATGAGATTTATTGTTTCATGGGGAATATAAAAACCAAGCATTTTGAACACTTAGAGGGAGAGTCACTGCCATCCAACAGCAGAGTAACTGCTGTAGAGCAGGAGTGCTAACTAGTCATCTCAAACACTCTTTATCAAAGATGCATGCATATGCCAAATCTACTTGCAGTAAAAAAAAACATGAATTGTGAACACAGCGGCGAAGACAGAGACTATGTTTAATATGAAATTATAATGTTTAATATGTGGGTTGTTGGAACAGCATATTTTTACAGAGTTGGAGTCAGATGGTAATTAATTAAGAAACAGAGGGGCTTGTATTTGTGAATAGTTGTTGTTTAGTGTTCACTATTAAAGTTAGTAAATAAACTTGTTAATTTTTCCTGATAGTGGAACGTTCGACTCGACCTTGTAAATGTCCATCCACGCTAACCCCATTTCCCTGCAGCTGGCCCATATCCTTCTAGTCCTTTCCTATCCACATATTTATCCAAATGCTTTTGAAATGTTGTTAATGTACCCCCCTCAACCACATCTGCTGGCAGCTCATCCATGTACCAACCCTCTGTGTAAAGAAGTGGCCCCACAGGTTCCCTTTTATTCCTTCCTCTTTAACCTTAAACTGATTCCCTCTAGTCCTCGACAGTCTAACCTGTGGAAAAAGGCTGAGAGCATTCGCCATATCCATACCCCATATGATTTAATACAGCTCTATAAGGTCCCCCCTCATTCTCCTACACTGTAAAGAAAAGGTCCTAGCTTGTACAACCTCTCCCTAAATCACAGACCATTGAGTCCTGGCAACGTCCTTGTAAATTTATACTGCATTCTATGTAATTTAATAACATCCTCCCTATAACAAAGGTGACAAAACTGAACACAATACTCCAAGTTTGGGCTTACCAAAGTCCTGTGTAATTGCAACAAAGATTCCCAACTTCTATACTCAATGTCCTGCCTGATGAAGGCCAGTGGGCCAAGTGCTTCTTGCACTGCCCTGTCTACCTGTGATTCCACTCTCAGAGAACTGTGAAACTGAATGCCAAGGTCTCTCTGCCCATTACACCCCTTAAGGCCCTCCCATACACCGTGAAACTCCTACCTTGATTTGAGATTCCAAAATGCAAGACCTCACACATCTATACTAAATTCAATTTGTCATTTCTCGGCCCACTTCCCCACCTGATTAAGGTACTGCTGCAACTTCTGATAATCTTCCTCACTGATCACGATACCACTTATTTTAGTGTCATCTGCAGCTTACTAATCATGCCTTGTACATTCTCAACCAAATCATAGTTAACAAACAGCTATGGACCAAGCCTGACAAGCATCCTTCCACAAAACCCTTTGCTTCCTACCATCAAGCCAACTGTGTATCCAATTGGCCAGTTTCCCCAGAATTACACGCGATGTAACCCTACAGAGCATCCTGCCATGTGGAACCTTATCAAAGGCCTTACTGAAATACATAGAGTATACGGTGACCGCTCTGCCCTCGTCAACCTTCTTGGTCACTTCATCAAAGAACTCTAACAAATTTGGGAACCATGATCTCCTACTCACAAGTCTATGCTGACTGCTCTGAATCAAACCCTGTGTACGTAATGGGTGCAGTCAATGGTATGCTGTCCTTCATTGTAAGATGATTCGAGTACATAAGTAAAGCCATCTTCCTGCTGTTGTCGAGCCTTGCTGAGAGAGCATTCGAGGCACTCTCTACAGTTTTGATCACCTTTGTAAGGATTGATTTCCTAACCACAGACATGGATGATGGTAACATGAGGATAGAGTAAAGAAGTTGCGTGTTCAATCTGTAGAGCTGTGAGAGAGACGACGAAATGGTGAGGCTGAAACACGAGGAGAGGCAGCGATCACTTACTTCCAAAACAGACATTGACAGGGAGAGAAATTCCATACTTTACCCAGGATTGATTGGTTTGATTTATTGTCACGTGCATCTCAGTACAGTGAAACACTTTATTTATGAGCAGTGGAGGCAGATCATAGTAAGCATTGTCAGGCAGATCATAGGGTGGAATTAGACTCGGACAGAGTAAGTCGTACATGTGACACTGAACAGGATGTGCACGAGCCAAGATAAACATGAACATGATCAGCATTATTTAAACTTAGAGAGTCCATTCATCAGTCTAACGTGGCTTTTCTAATAGTACTGAACGTCAGATTGTTCACAATCTCCAACAGCAGCCACAATACCTTCCATCTGAAACACGTATCCATTCCCACCATTTTCCACCCTACATAGAGAACACCAGGCTGTCTTCTCCGAAATGAAAGGCACTTCTTGAGACTTCACACAAGACATATGGCTTCCCTGCTCACCACTATAAAACCACATTAAAGTCCCACGTGTGTATCATAAGCAACGGATCCAGGAGGAACAACGTGGAGCAGTCTGTCTGTGCAGCCTGTGCTCCACTTGATGATCATGTTAGAGCATCAATTGGGAGACACTTAATACTACCGATGCTGGAGATCAGAGTAGAGCATCGATTTCTGGAAAAGTACAGCAGGTCAGGCAGCATCTGAGAAGCAGGAGAATCGACGTTTTGGGCATAAGACATTCATCAGGAATCAGCATCAATTACCTCATTCTGCCCCCGTGTAAGTGCATTGAGGTTGGAATGGCTTCCTACTCTTCCTGTATAAGTGACTCAAGGGACTGACTGGCTTCTTCCTCGTCCGATTCGACAGGGCCAAGGGCCTGACTGGTTACCCCTGGTTCCTGTTTGACAGCTCAATGTACTGACTAGTGTGACAACGCTGCAGCTTTAACAGGTTATTTTGTCGTGGTTTATTTTAAGAGAGAGATTGAACGATTGTTACCAAGATGGCTAGTTAAGACCACTTGAGTAAACAGCGAGAGAAGCGTTGTGTTTATTTTAATGCAGACTGAATGAGTGTGGCCAGCTCTCACAGATTAGGATCTCTGGGTTTTGATTTCTCAGTAACATCAGAAACTATAGGGGTCTCAACAGAGTTGGAAGCTTCAGTTAATGTCTCCTGGCTGCTACTCTCTCTGAGTTTACTCTTCTTGCAGTTTTTAATTCCTGGATTGGAGAAATATTTGTGACAATCTGTGTCTGAATTTTCCTTCTTGCCAAGAGCTGTGTTTATGGGAGTTTCCTATGTTGTCCTAGTTCTTTAGCAATAGATCTATAGCAATAGCTCCTAGATCTATTATTCTGTTAAGCTGTCCAATAGAATTACGTTGTTCTAGATTCCTCTTTCTTTGGTTTAATTTTATCTTTTGTGTTGAAGTAAATGGTGTTTTGCTTCACACCGAGTAGTTTGACCAGTCACATTGCATCTGGAACAAACACTTTACATTTCCTTTAAAATAAGGAAACATTAGAATCTAGGCTACCGCCTTCAAATATTTTCGAGGGGCTCTGGTGTGGCCCATCACACTAGACTCCTGCTCTTTTTGAGTAATAGGCTGGAGGCACTGAATGGGCTGTCCCTGTTCTTCTCCAATAGTGTCAATGGGCCGAATGACTTCATCGTATTCCTGTGAAAATAGCGTGAGATGCTGAATGAACTCTTGTTTTACTGTGGCAATGTGCAGTGTCAGGCAGTGGTGTTACATGAATGCAACAGACACGTTCACAGCACAAGTCTCAATGGAGTCTGGGTCTTGCTGCACATGGACACAGACCAGTTCAGCAGCTGAGGGTGGACAAAATGTTCTGAACATTGTGGAATCTTCAGTGACCATCCTCACTCTGATCTTATGGTGGGGAGGGTGGGGGCGGGGAGACATTGATGAAGCAGCTGAAGATGTTTGTGAAGAGGAAGCTACCCTGAGGGTCTCCCACAGAGCTGACCCAGTAATGAGATGATGAACATCTGCTTTTGTGCCATGTTTGACCCCAAACACTGGAGAGTTTACTCTGATTCCCAATAAGTCCAGTTTTGTTAAGCTCCTTGATGTCCTCAGTAGTCAACCACTGCCTTGATATCGGGGCCAGTCATTTTTATTTGAACTCTTGTGTCAATCTCCTTTGTTCACATCAATAGGCCATGATATAAGAGCAGCAAGTGTTTTCTTCAAACAGGTGGGATTGGATGTCAGGATTTCTCTTCTCAAGAATGTTGGGGAGCAAGATGACTGAAAGTATTTGAAGAGGAGGTAGATAGATATTGACCTGTCAGAGAGTTGAGGGCTACGAAGAATTGGGTATGAAAAAGGATTTGAGACCAAGCGAAGATCAGTCATGATCTTATGAAGGGCAAAGTAGGCTTCGGGAGTGAATGACCTGTCCCTGTTTCTGATATTCTCAAATTCTGTTATTGGAAAGTTAGTGGGTTTCATTTTCATGAATGTTCTGTTATTGAATGTTGCAGTCAGGGAGATCAGAGAATTTTGTGAGCCATCGCTGGGTGAGGTAAAGGGGCTGTATTCTCAGTGAATCTGGGTCTACAACATGACCAACAAATGAAGCACAAGTTGCAGAGAGGGGAAGCTCTGTAAAGAGAGATGAGGGGCCTCTTTCATACCCATGCCTGGGTTTTCCAATTACATTCCCCAAATCACCTCAAAGCGTGTGGGACAGTCTATAAGGGCCAAATGATCTCCTCTGTTTCTGTGCAACAGTTTATAGGAGTAGGTAGCCTCCACCTGTTCCTATCTAGCAGGTTTGAGGGACTGAATGGAACACAGGAACATGGGACTGAGGGACTGGAGTGGTTCATTAGACACTTTGACCCTTCTCCACCAGGCACTAAGATTGTGGCTGATCAGGTTGTGGTCTCAACCCCAGTTTCCTGTCTGCATCCCATTATCCGTGACTCACTTCCCTGTCAAATATTTAACTGACTCAGCTTTCAATCAATGTGAACATAGAGGCACGATCAACTTAGAGTGAAGGGAATTCCGACTTGAAATGCCATTTCAGAATTAATCGTCATCCCTCTTATAGAATCAGAGAGCCATGCAGAACGGAAACAGACCCATTAGTCCAATCTGTTCACTCCTATCAGATATCAAATCTGAGCTAAACCCATTTGTTAGTATTTGGTCAATATCCATCCTCTTTCGGATACATTTTAAATATGCGATTGTAACAGACTTCACCACAGCACTTTCTGTACACACACCACTCTCTGTGTGAAACATTTACCTTCAGGTCCCTTCTAAATCATTCGCCCTCTCCCCTTCAACCTATGCACTCCTATTCTGGACTTGCCTATCCTGCGGAGCAGAGCGTGACTCTTCAGAATATCTATGCCCCTGATGATTTTATAAACCTCTATAATGTCACCCCTCAACCTCTGACACACCATGGGGAAACACCTCAACCTAATCAGCCTCCCCCTAAAGCTCAAACCTCCAGACGTGCAATATACGTGTAAGTCATTTCTGCAGAAAACCGAATTGTACGCAGTATTCTTAAAGTGGCCTCACCAGCATCGTTTACAGATGCAACATGCCACCTCAACTCCTATACTCAATGCTCTGACTGATTAAGACAAATGTGCCAAATACGTTCAGCACCTCACTGTCTACCTGCGACTCCACTTTCAAGGAACAATGTACCTGCAGCCCTATGTCCCTTTGTTTCGCAAAACGGCCCAGGACCTTACCAGTAAGTGTATAATTTCAGCCCTGATTTGCCTTCCCAAAATGCAAAACCTCGTATTTATCTAAATTAAACTTCATCTGTCACTCCTTGCCCCTTTGTCCCATCTATTTGTGGTCTCGTTGTACTCTGAGATAATCTACTACACCACCTTTCTGATGTAATCTGTAAATTTACTAATTATGCCTCCGAATTGCATATCTAAATCCTTTACATAAATGATGAAATGCAGCGAACTTAGTACTGATTCTTACAGCACACTACTGTTCACAAGCCTCCAGTCTGAAAATTGTCCCTCTTCCTTCAAGCCAATTGTGACTAGCTTCTTCTGTATCCCATGTGACTGAATTTACTAATCTGTCCATCAATCAGAATGAAATTCTAGCATTGAAGAAAGGCCGAGTAGGTTAGATTTATTTTCACGAGAAAAAAGGAGATTGAGAGGGGAACCTGATTGAGGTTTGCAAAATCATGAAGGGTATAGACAGGATGGATAGAGACAAGCTTTTTCCCAGGGGGAAGGGTTCAATAACGAGAGATTGTGCTTTCAAGGTGAGCGGTGGAACGTTTAAGGGTGTGAGAAACAAAGCCCACTCACTTCAATAATTTCAGTCCGAGACAAGGTCTGAATCAGTAGTGCCATTTATTTTACACTTGCAAGTGGGTGTGATGTCCCTTTCTCAAGGCAAGGGACATACACACACTAGGTTCAATTCATACATAATATTTATATGATTTGATGTCTATTGTTTTACACTGCTCCCTCCCCTGCTTACATCGTCCACTTCCCTAAGACCGGCCCCCATTACCCCTGTTTGCCTCTTGCCTTATCCGGCCTTGTCTGTGATAAAATGCTTATTTCTGGTCTCACAAGGCTGTTTGACCTTACCCTGTTATAGGTCATTGTTAGGCATATCCCTTCTTCATCATTATCTACCCCCTTCATCTGTGTCTTTCCCGAGGCCGTTCTGATCCCTATGACCCTTTTAATTGGGGTTTGTTCCTGTGTTTTTGTAAAAGTGGGAAGCACATGTTTCTACCTACTGTTTGTACAGGCGTATCTAGCTTAACTTCATCCCCTCACAACATCTTATCTACTTGCCCATAATGTCTACCTTCTGACATAGAGTTTTAGCTAATACAAAAACAATTATATATTTCCTCCACATTGTTTCCATTCTTGTTGACTCAGCTCTTGGCTAAAACAATTACACACTGGTGTGAGTTCACCTCCTTTGTAAGATGGAATTGCATAATTGCAGAAGTAACATTAATCCACCATATCCCACAATTCCCCCTCTTTCTTTAATTACCATTTGTTATCTTCTGCAAATATTTTATTTCTAAGCATCGCTCCCGAAATTCGCAAGCATCATCCCAGAGATTTCATCCATCTTGGTCTCACTCATCTGCTCATTATTTAGTCGATAAAGTCCTTCAGCCTGATTCCCTTTTAGGGGCATCTATTTCATCAAGGCTGTTTCAATCAACCTTTGGGTGAGCCCTCGTATACAGGGTATGATCATTTTTATTAATTGTTACCCACCAAAAGAGAGCTGGCACAAAGCCTGCTGCAATCTGGTTACGAGCCTTGAATTCATCAGGTAGCCCCCTAGGGACTCCTACCGAATCAAGATAAATCCTGTCATCGAAAGAAGTGTCTAACAGTAATCTCTTACCCCTTCCCTTTTTCCCTCCTTTGTTTTCCTTCTCAAATGCCAGGGTAAATGGAATTGCCAATTGTACAATTGCACATATCCATCTCCAATCTGGAGATAGCGTGGGTCTCAATATTTTGCCTCCACAGTACCACCACAGATCCGCTCGGGGAACCTTCAGTGCTGAGTAGTTCCCTCCCTTCTCCGTTTCGGTGACATTCTTAATCTCTGTACATAGTTTCAGCTCCCCCAAATCTTTCGACTGACTTGTACCTCGTCTACGCACACACGATGTGTGATTTCCAACTGCGGCAGAAAACAGGGGGGGATCTTTTACATCTTTCTTCTCCAAGGGAGGGAACATCAGTGATAGGGAGGTACAATTCCTATCATTCCACGCAGTCTCATCCTGATACAGGGCTATCATACATTTCATGCCCTTCCTGTCTCGCTTCCACCCGAGCGGAAAGGGAACCACCTGGGCCACTGGCCGACCGGAGGCACATGCATAGCAATTGCTCTTGTTCAGACTTTTTACAGTATACTTTACCCATTCAACCCAGGCATTTGGATCCCCGTACCCAGTTTATATTTCAATGGTCTGTTTCAAGTCCTTTACCTCTATAAATTTTACTACTTTAGGATCATCGGGAGGGGTGAAAGATTGTATCTTATTACCCAGTAGTTCTACCCGTTTTCCCCGTCCTACACTAATTCAAAAACAATAGCCCAAGAAATCCTTCCCATTTGCTTTCATTTCTATCCTAAGCATTTCATTTCATTGTATCTCATAGGTGCCCCCCCCCCCCCACCAGGATTGTTTCGTGCCATGTGGTTTTCCTTATCATTAGGTATATTGGGTTACACTTTTTATCAGGACAATCACGAGCTGGTCGGAAGGGGGTCTGGTGTACTGTGACGAGACCATTATACTAAGTACCATCCCCAAGGCTATCCCCATAGGACTTAAGATGTATCTCAGAGCTGCGGTACTGTCTCTGAATATCTACATCCCCACAATTTACTAAGCTACATACATCAGCGTCTATTACTTGTGGATTATCAGATTCAGGAACCGTTAATAATACATATGAAAATGATATTTGATGAAATGCCAATACTAAGAGAGCTAGCATCATAACTCTAAGCATTCCCAGTATTCTAAACATCATGCTGAAGCACAAAAAGACTTAATATACAATCTTACAGAAATAATCCCGCGCTCGCGTCGCCACTGTATAATCAGTTACTCAAAGTCTCTTTAGTCTGAGTTTCAGCGGATCTTGCGTTGATTCGGCTGTCCAGACTTCTTCCTCAACTGGAGGGTCCACTGGCCCTTTGATCCGAGTGTAGTGAGTCCAGCCTTTCTCCGCTGTCCTTATCGCTGTTTCAGGGGTCAAAAGAGCCTGGTACAGCCCTTCCCAGTCCGGCTGCAATTTAATCTCTGTCCATGATTTTACTAAGATCCAATCGCCCGGCCGGATGGGATGAACGGTGAATTCAAGGGGTGGAGTCTGTGCCAATAAACCCTGTTTCCTTAGGAAAGACAAAGAGGAGGACAAACCCAGTATATACTTCTTTAAAAACAAATCTTTAGTTTCGGGAATTGGCAATTCTCCATTCGTTCCCAAGTAAGGTAATCCAAATAAGATTTCATAGAGGGATAGTCCCAAATCTTTCCTTGGGGCTGTTCGTACTCGCAAGAGAGCTATAGGTAAACATTTGATCCAAGGGAGTCTGGTTCCTATTATCAGTTTAGAGAGCTGTCGTTTGAGTGTTTGGTTCATTCTCTCAACCCTTCCCGATAATGGCGGGTGCCATTGAGTATGGAACTCCCAGGAAATTCCCAACCCTTTCATTACCCCCCCCCCCCGTAACACTTTAGAGGTAAAGTGAGTTCCTTGGTCGGAATCAATATGGTTCACGAGCCCATATCGGGGAATTATGTGCTCCAATATTGTTTTAGACACTCCACTTGCAGTGGCGGTAGCTCGGGGGTATGCCTCAACCCAACCAGATAAATGATCTACTATGACCAGCATATATTTTAGTCTGCCTACCCTGGGGAGTTCAGTATAATCTACTTGTATACTCTGGAAAGGTCTCAGTCCTGGGTCTCTTCCTCCCGGGGTCTGTTTTCTCAAGACTTTCTTATTTACCTTTTTGCATATGATACATCCCTCACATATTTGTTTAGCAATTGTATATATTCCTTTACATCCATATTCCCTAAGAACTAAATCACACATTGCTTGTACTCCCCAATGGCTGCCTTGATGTTGGACAGCCATAATCTCTCGCATCATCATTTTGTTTAACATTTCCCTTCCATCAGGTAACCTCCAAGGCCCGTCTGCTGTTTTTACAGCCCCTAAATCTCTCAATTCTTTTTCTCCACTTTCAGTAAATATAGGAGCTTCCCGAGGACCTGGGACAGTAGGTATTAGGGAATGTATCACCAATTCTTGTGGATTCAGGGCTGCTTCCTTAACCACTTCATCGGCTAATCTATTTCCCCTAACCTCTGGTTCATTTCCTTTCTGATGACCATTTACATGCACTACTGCTATTTCTCGGGGAAGTAATAGGGACTCCAAGACCTGTTTAATCAATTCTTCATGTACTAATCCCTTCCCCCACCTCTGGGTTAATACTCCCAAAACCACTCCCTTATCCACGGTAGCAAAGAGGTGGAAAGGTTTATCTAGGGAAGGTAGGGCTAACACAGGGGCATGGATCAAATCTCTTTTGAGTTTCTCAACTAGTTCTTTTGCCTCATCATCCCAACTTAGACATTTGGGTTCCCCCCTCTAATAGTTTGAGATATAATTTCTTAGTCTCCAGTGCATAGGAATCAATCCACAATCTGCAATAACCCGTTAGACCTAAAAATTTGCGTAACTCCCTTTTAGTGCTGGGCAGTGGCATTCCCACTATTCCCTCTATCCGTTCCGGGCTTATCTTTCGCTTTCCCTCACTAACTAAATGTCCCAAGTATTTCACTTCTTGCTCCACATATTGTGGTTTGTTTTTAGATACCCGCAGTCCCTGCTGACCCAGGAAATTCAATCATTTGTTAGTGGCTTCTACTACTCTTTCTCTTCTTTTTCCTGTTACTAAGAGGTCGTCTACATACTGCAACAGAGTAGTCCCCTTGGGGCTGCTAAATTTCTCCGATACTTGTTCTAACATCTGTCCAAATAAATTCGGGGATTCCGTAAACCCCTGGGGAAGCACAGTACACTGGTATTGCTGTTGCTGTCCTGTCTTAGGGTCTTCCCACTCAAAGGCAAACAAATTCCTACCTTCCTCTGCCAAGGGACAAGCCCAAAAGGCATCCTTTAAATCTATCACACTAAACCATTTGTGGTCATGAGGGATCTCACTTAATAACGTAGAGGGGTTTGGCACCCTGGGTGCCTGATCTGTACTGTTCGATTTAATGTTCTCAAATCCTGCATCAATCGATAATTTCCATCGGATTTCCGCACTGGTAGTATTAGGGTATTATAAGGAGACATACATGGCTCCAACAATCCATCTCTAATCAATCCCTCAATTACTGGCTGCAGTCCTCGTTTACCTTCTATGGAAATGGGATATTGTCGCTCACAGACAACGTCCCCTTTCCTTTTTAAATTTATTTCAAGGGGGGGGATCTGTAATTTTCCACGATTCCCTTCTCTAGCCCATACAATAGGGTCTATCTCTCTCTCCATATCCTCTGTCAACATTGCCATTTGGACAACTAATTCTTTTTCCTGAATTCCAATCTCCAGTCCTAAGAGGATAATTAAATCTCTCCCTAGTAAGTTACTTCCTATATCAGGGATATACAACAATTCCCCTTTGACCCTATCCTTAGGACCTTCTATCATCATAGGTTCAAATACTGGAACAGTAAATCCCTCCCCTTTAACCCCTGAAACAGTAATTGACCGTGTCGACATTTCTACTTTCTTTGGTTTAAAATTCAGTGATGACCGTGCTGCCCCCGTATCTACTAGGAAGACTACCTCTTCCTTATAGGGTCCCACCTTCAGGTTTATCAAGGGTTCCTGGTGGGCCCCCGAGGGCAGGAACCCCTGACACTCCTATTCTTCATCAAAATTCATAAGCGGAATTGCCCTCTCTTCCCTTTTCAGAGCCGGACATTCCCGCTTAAAATGCCCTATCTTTCCGCAATAATAGCATCCTGCCTGTGGAGTCTTCCAGCTCTGCCCCTGTCGCTCGAACCCTCTATCAAATACTCCCCCTTGTCCTCTCCCTCTCTCTCTCCCTTTCCCCCTTCCTCTCTGTCCGACATGCCGCCACCCACCGCTCCGGTTGGTCACTATTGGTTCCATTCTTTTCTTAACTACCTCATCAACCGTAGCTACCATCATTTTCACCTTCTGTTTCTGTCTCTCATCCTCTCTCTTTACAAACACTTTCTGTGCCTCTCTTAAAATTCATCTAATGGTTTTTCGCTCCACCCTTCCATCTTCTGTATCTTTCTCTGTATATCTGGCCATGCCTTTGTCACAAAATGTACTTTCAAAAGACCCTGTGCCACTGGGTCCTCAGGGTTCATTCCAGAATATTTCCGCATTGAGTCTCTTAATCTTTGCAAGAAAGCTGAGGGAGTCTCATCTTTCTCCTGTCTAACTTCAAAGGCTTTAGTCAAATTCTGTGACTTCGGAACTGCCTCTTTTATTCCTTTTAGAATCAGGTCTTTCAATTCCCTCATTTCTTCTCTATGCTCCGGATTTTGATTTTCCCACTGGGGGTCTCTGAGGGGAAACTTCACCTCTCCCTGTCCAGCATCTCCATCTCCAATTGGATGTTCCCTGTCCCATATTTTAATGGCTGCTCCCCATATAAGTCCCCTTTCTTCCCCAGTAAATAGTATATTCAAAATAGACATTAACTCAGCCCAGGTATACAGACTGCGCCCCAAAAATTGATCAGTTTGTTCAGACAACCCTACCAGATCCTCAACCAGGACCTTCATTTCTTTTTTAAATATTCTGACCTCCCCACTGCTGAGGGGGACACTTACAAACCCAATCTTTGTCCCCTATTGTTACCTCCTGAAGGGGATAAGTCATTACGTTCTTCCCCTCTTTCTTTTTTTTAATGAGATATTGCAATATTTCTAGCTCCCCATAACTTCAAACACCAATTCATCAATTCATGCTTGACTAACTTTAAAGCCTTTTCCAAATTTGTAAATATATTTATATATTTACGTTCATTTATTCAGTATTTAATATTCAAAATGTAAAATGCATACAGTTCTCAATTTTGAAATCCACTGTAATCACCCAGTTTTAGTCCCTTAATTTAAATCCAAAATTAGTTTTCTTAAGTAGTACTGACCAATCATTGCTCAATTACAATACTATAGGTCTTGAAATAATCAGAGCTGCCTTAAAATTATTTGTCTATTCAAGTTTAAAGAAAAAAACTTCTAATGCATGAACAATGGCCGAATCCAAGGTCACAGATATTAACCATAGGATCTTGTTTTTACTACAATCTAATGTTGAACTGAAACTTCAACTGTCCTCCATAAATCGCTTTCATGCAAAGATAAAAGAGATTAGTTCGAAACTGATAGTAAGGCAGTCATGACCTGTAAGAAGAACAGGAGTTATCATTCTTTTTTTTTCATAATCTCTATAGAATCCTTAACCTTTAAAGAAATCATGTTAAGTTTCCATAATAAGAATCAGATTCAAAACAGTCCCGGAACTCAAGCTCCAGGGAATAAAACGCAAACATTCAATCACCAACAAACAAATGTGTATTCAAACCAAATCACAAAGGGTTAAACTTTCGACCAGCTGTACAGCTCTCTTCATTCTCTCTCTCTCTCTCTCTCACTCATTGACAAATAAATTCAGATATTTACAAACCCAGTCTTTGTCCGACCTGAATTTTGGCCAAAAGAGGCGGGACGAAGAATGGATTCCTTAGTCCATATGAAGCAACAATATTTAATCATCTTTTTCCCCTGTACAAGTATTATTTTGCCAATTCCACAACATCCTCCCCAAAGAACTTTCTGGAGGTATGTTGTAAGGGACCCCGCCTCCAATTCTATTGCTTTTTCCTTCTTTTGTTTTCCCAGAGGCTTTTTCCTTACTCACGGCACAACCCATATTGAGTTCCTTCGTTGGTCCCTTATTAACTACTAAAACTCAATCCCAGCCACCAAGGCAATACTTAAAAGTCAGGTTTCTTACCTTGGTCTGTGCACAGAGTTGCCTGGCCCCTTTGTGCCGTATTGTCTATCGAGCTCCTATCACTGTCTGATTCAGATGTCTCTCTTGTGGGATTCGTACCAGTCGCCCAAGGGAGCAGACCAAACCAGGACACGAGACCGCTCCTCAATGGGGAACGGGACGCGTCTTCCCAGTGTCCAAGGCCAGCCACTGCCCCCGGTGATGGAAGAAAATCCCGGACAGCCCCCAATTGTGAGAAACAAAGCCCACTCACTTCAATAATTTCAGTCCGAGACAAGGTCTGAATCAGTAGTGCCATTTATTTTACACTTGCAAGTGGGTGTGATGTCCCTTTCTCAAGGCAAGGGACATACACACACTAGGTTCAATTCATACATAATATTTATATGATTTGATGTCTATTGTTTTACACTGCTCCCTCCCCTGCTTACATCGTCCACTTCCCTAAGACCGGCCCCCATTACCCCTGTTTGCCTCTTGCCTTATCCGGCCTTGTCTGTGATAAAATGCTTATTTCTGGTCTCACAAGGCTGTTTGACCTTACCCTGTTATAGGTCATTGTTAGGCATATCCCTTCTTCATCATTATCTACCCCCTTCATCTGTGTCTTTCCCGAGGCCGTTCTGATCCCTATGACCCTTTTAATTGGGGTTTGTTCCTGTGTTTTTGTAAAAGTGGGAAGCACATGTTTCTACCTACTGTTTGTACAGGCGTATCTAGCTTAACTTCATCCCCTCACAACATCTTATCTACTTGCCCATAATGTCTACCTTCTGACATAGAGTTTTAGCTAATACAAAAACAATTATATATTTCCTCCACATTGTTTCCATTCTTGTTGACTCAGCTCTTGGCTAAAACAATTACACACTGGTGTGAGTTCACCTCCTTTGTAAGATGGAATTGCATAATTGCAGAAGTAACATTAATCCACCATATCCCACAAGGGGGATACACGCTGTAAGCACTTCACACAGAGGGTGGTGGGCATTTGGAACGCGTTGCTAGTAGAGGTGGTAGAGGCAGGCACGGTAGATTCATTTAAGATGCGTCTGGACAGATGCATGAGTAGGTGGGGAGCAGAGGGATACAGATGCTTAGGAATTGGGCGACAGGTTTAGACAGTACATTTGGATGGGCTCAGGCTTGGAGGGTGAAGGGCCTGTTCGTGGGCTGTAAATTTTCTTTGTTCTTTGTTCTTTAAATGAACACCTTGCTGAAGTCCATATGGACAATATCTACCAAACTGCCTTCACCAATCTTCTTTGTCACCTCTTCATAAAACTCAACCAAATTCATGAGACATGATTTCCCATGTAGAAAGCCACGCTGTCTACCCCAATCAGACCTTGCCTTCCCAAACGTATGCAAATGCTAGCACTCAGAATCCCCACCAACAACTTACCCACCACTGACATTTGGCTCACTGGTCTATAGTTCCCCAGCGTTTCGCGTCACTGTTTCCTTTTCTAGTCCCTCTCCTCCGCTGCTCAGAACAAATGTTAAATGTAACCAAGTTTGTGATATGGCCGATGATATCGGTCTCAGACTGGGTCAGGATCAGTTTTAGCAACAGGTCAGGCTAGTTTCTTTAATCTGCTAAAATAGCACGTTTAGGACCCAGAGCAATGTTACTCAAACTATGATGGAAAAATGAATGGCCAACTGTTTGGGTATTGCAAATATATAATCAATATTTCACTTTCTAAAAATGCTGACACACACACACACACACACACACACACACACACAGATAAACAAAATCTCTGCAATTTTAACTTGAAAGAACGTTGTCCAGATATTATTGGAACTCATGACAAAAGGAAGCATGTTGGTTAGATACCTCACAGCAACAGGGACTTGGGGTCGATTCCAACCTTGGGTGTCTGTGCGGAGTTTGCACATTTCCCCCTTGTCTGTGTCAGTTTCTAATGGCTGATCCCGTTTCCTACCACAGCTCAAACTGTGTAGGTTAGGTGGATTGGTCATGGTAAATTGTCCGTAGTGTTCTGGGATTTCCAGGTTAGGGGTAAATAGAGGGGACTGGGTTGGGAAGGTTGGTATGGACTTGTTGGGCTGAAGGGCCTGTGTCAACACTGCAGGGAAGCTATAAAAATAAGAATGGTAATGATGACTGTAGATTTTTTGTTAGCTCGCACACATTGTTGTGATGTGTAACAATGAAGGAGAGAGAGTGCAATAGGCCATTCCTTCTAGGGCAGCGGACATTTTCTCCCTCTCTGAGCTGAATCACACAGTAATGTCATCCTCTCCCAAACTGGACCATGTGAAGTCTCCTTGTGCATTGTCCAAACTATGTCTCCATCACATTCCCTGCTCCACGTAGGTGCATCATTGCTGCTGTCATACACAGAGTCGTACCCATAGCAGAAAATGGTTTCGGCCGATTTGAAATATGTTTACATGACCCTGCATCATTAAAAATTAAAATGTTTAATTTATTCAGAATACCTGTGCTATAATGCATGCATTTTTAAAAAGAAATACAGAAATTGCTGTAAAAGCTCGGCAGGTCTGTCAGTATCCAGATGGCTTTTACATGATGCAGTTGTACTAGCCTCCAGCACTTCCTCTGGCAGCTCATTCCTTATGCATGCCATCCTCTGTGTGAAATGGTGCCCCTAGGTCTCGTCAAAACCTTTTCCGTCTCTCTTTCAACCAATGCCCTCTAGTTTTGGACGTCCCTAACCTGTGGAAAAACCCTGACATACTCACCCTATCCATGACCACTCTGATTTTATAAACCTTTACTGCCGCGAAATGTGACTCCAATCAACACGAATGGCTGGACTTTCAGTCATCCCGGGCCTAAATTCTGAAATGCAATACTGGCACTTCTTCCTTCTCCATCAAGTCACAATTCAAAATTCGTTTCAATCTGTTTGTTCAGATGTATCATGAGACACTTCTGTGAACTTTACACCTAGACCTTTGTGCCCAGAGGTAGGGACACTAGCACCACTCAGCAATACCCATAAAGCTGTAACAGTATTCTCCTGTGTGTTTGTTCATCAGCCTGTGCTGACATGCTGGGACATACCTCTGCAACAGGCAGGACTTGAATCCAGGCCTTCTAGTCCAGAGCTAGGAACACTACCACACAAGTTCAGGAATTGGAATCAAATCCAGAGTTCTGGCTCAGAGACAGGGACACAACCCACTACACTACCATACCCAGATTTTGGGTCATATTTTAGTGCCCACTTTCAGCTCAGTGTGGATTTATTATAATCAGGTTACCATTACTGAGCTACACAAAACACTTTGTATTATTAAACAAATGCAAGATATTTGTCTCAACTGTAGGATATTGAGTGTACGTGCTGTGCTATCGAAGTTAACTATGAACATCTTTAATCGCTATTATCTGGAGTCTGCAAAATTAGGGAATGAAATCCTGCAGGCACACTCTGCTCAATGATGTGTCTCAAATGGATATTTATTACTGAACAACAAAGACGAAGGAAGAGTTTAATTTCTGGTCCGAAAACATCGATCACTCTTACCCACCTGTAACGTGTGTCTGCCTTCTTCCAAAACCCATGAAATGATACCAGGCCGCTGATTACTGTCCAGCCTCTCCTCCCCACTGACTGTTTCTGCAATCTGTCCCTCCTCCCACTAACCACACAAGGCAAACCAAGCTCAGAGCCTTTGTGAAAATCAAGGCTGGAGTGTGCAGGCATCCTGGAGAGGGTTGGGCATTTTAAAATTTAATGGGGCGGGTGAGGTGGCAGTAATATCATACACTGGACTGAGGGATGGCAGATGGAGTTTAGTTTAGATTAATGGTAGGTATTGGCTTTGGTAAATCAAAAAAGAGTAGGCTCTATACAATTAAATGTAGGGTCTTTGGCAGTGTTGTAGAACAGAGACCTCGACCAACAGGTATAACTCTTTAAAATTTGCATCTCATACAGTATGGTTAGGAAGGTGTTTAACACACTTGTCTGCATAGGTCAGACCTTTGAGTATCGGAATTGGGATCTCATGTTGTGGTTGTAAAGGGCCTCTTTTGGAATACTATGTCCAGTCTGGTCTCCCTGACCGATCATTCCAAAGGCACGTCACCCTCTGTGTGAAAAAGCTGCCCCTCAGGTCACTTTTAAATGTTCCCCTCTCATTTAAGCCTATGTCTCCCCGTACCCTTGGAACATACCTTGACTATTCACTTTGATATTATTGACCTTGATATTATTAAGCTGGTGAGGGTTCAGAAGAGATTAACCTGGATGTTGCAGGGAATGGAGGGAGTGAGCTATAAGGAGAGGCTGGACAGGCTCGGAGTTTTTTTCAGTGAAGAGTATGAGAGATTAAGGGGTAACTTTACAGAGGTTTACAAAATAACGAGGGGTATAGATAACCTGAAGGACTGATGTCTTTTCCCTAGAGTTGAGGTTTCAAAGCTTTGGGATATTTTAAGGTGCGAGGAAAAAGATTTACAAAAGTCATGAGAGTTAAATATTTTAGACAGAATCTGGCTTGTGTGTGAAATGAACTTCCAGAGGAAGTGGTGAAAGCAGGGACAGTTGCAACATTTAAAGAACATTTAGATCAGTACATGGATAAGATGTCAGTTTGGAATTGTGCTGTGAGCAGTTGCCCTCTCCCTCCCCCTCTCGGAATGAATCCCTGTTGGTTTTCACCCTCTGCCAATGCCTGTGCAGTGGCGTGGGGAGGCCAGCAGAGGGTGGCATTGCATCATTTTAAGCACCACAGAGACTGGCAGACCTGTCCCACACAGAGACACACAGATATACGCACACAGCAATTGTTCAGGCACGGTGTGAAGCTCACCTGGTAACTTAAACTACACATAAAGAAATACTCAAATCGCCTTTTAAACTGTTAAAATATGAGTGACAGAACTCTCAAATGCCACTGTTTAAATAAAAACATCAATTTTTTTTTTAACTCTGAAAGTGAATATTTTACATCAACTATTCACAACTCTGGGACTCTCTTTCTCTTAACTGCTTATTACCCGACTCCAACTCTATAACAATATATTGTTTCTGAGTCTACCATCCTCTCATACCACAGGTGCTTGTAAGCTCTCAGTTCAGAACAGCATTCACTCTCTCTTAAAGGTACAGGACACACTTTCAACTTCATCACATTATACCCTGATGAAGATCGATAAGTGGATACTATCCGGATTTGTCTTGCTCTGTGGTTTGTCAATATTTCATTCACTCCATCTGGTGTGTGTCAGGACCATTGTTGTTCCATTGACAGCATGTCATTAATCGACTTCCTCCGTGGGAATATATCAGTACTTCATTTGTTCACACTCGTGAGTGTGGTGCAGGATTTCAGTTGTTTCATGGGGACAGTGACGCTATAACAACCTCAATGTTTGCAGAATGCACTTGAACCTGAAAGAACTCTGAAGTCTATGGAGGAGAGTCTGGAACTCTAACAGGACAATCACGTTGGTGTAGTGTTCAGGTGTGAAGCAGATGGGGATCAATGCAGAGCAGTGTGAGGTGATGCGCTTTGGTAGGAAAGACAATGAATGACAATATAAAACATGCTGTGCCATTATAAACGGGGTGCAGGAGGACAGGGTCCTGGATGTATATGAGCACAGATTGTTGAAGATGTCAGGAAAAGTGGGGAGAGCAGTAATTATCACAGATTAGTTTCAGTATCTGAGCTGTTTACAGGGGGAGGTGTAGGAGGGAGTCTCCGTGCTCCCTTCCTGGGAGGTGGTGGTGACAATGCGTTGTAAGCCCACCCTCCTGCCCACCGAGACCGTGGGGATTCCATGTGTACCAGCTCGTCATAAAAGGGAGATGGCATCAGGGCCACGGCTTCTAAGTTGTGCCAGGGGCTAACGGAGCTGCCAGTGGGTTTAAGGTGAGAGTTGCCCTTCACCAAACATTGCTCCTTACTCGGTTGGTGGGACCTGGATGTTTCAGAATCTCCACACGTGGCATCCCGGTCCTCTGCGGCTTGTATCAGGGTCCTCCCCACATGGGGAGGGGGGTGAGGGTACGGATATCGGGCACTCCACTACATGGCTTGGCCCTTTGAGTGCTATTCCCAGCTGTTTCTCCTGGAATGGGAGAAAGGGAGGGAGGGGTGGTGGGGGTGTTGGCCCTGCTGTTAGGGCTGGTGTAGGTGGGATAATGACAAGTGGTGAGGTTTTCAGAGGGAGTCTGTCGGCAGTGTTGTATCCACGCAGTTTAGTTAATGTGAGGGGTAAAGTGGACGGGGTGAAAGAGATAGAGAGAGACAGAGAGGGGGGAGAGAGAGAGGGGAGGTGCTGCATTCAATAGTGAGAGGGGTGGACCATGAGCCTTGTTTGGGGGTCGGTGCTATAACAGATATACCGTGAGTGTGGGGGAGCAGACAGAATACAATGACCCTTATTCTGACAGAGTGGGGAAGGTTATTGATGCTTGTCCTGTATTGCTGGACATTTCTTCAGACCCCAGATACTGCACTGAGCTGGGTGTGGAGCTCAGACCATGCTTGGTGGGTCTGGTGGTGTGTTCCATCTCTGTACTAGCCCATCCACCAGGACCTCCGTGCCCTTTTCAACAAACTGTGGTGTAATTGTCACTTATCTGCCATGCTTGGGGTAAACTGTGCAGGGCAGTTCCGAATTGAGACAACTCAACCGTGTGCCCATTGGCCTTTTAAAGATGGCCCCAGTGTCAGGGATCACAGAATATCCAGAGGTATCCTGCCGATGATGAGTACCTCCATCCATGATGGGAGGGAGAATCGGGCTCGTTTTGAATGAGACGGACACCATGGGGTGGGGCAGATAGTTAATGAGGTGAGTTCAATAAGGTAGCACCAGGAAATTAGCTCAGCCTCCTGCAGACAATCCCTCTGTCACACTCAATGAACATGACATAGAGGCAAATTGTTGTTAGATTCAGCCTAGTTAGTCAAAACTTCTGTTGAAACCACTCCCATTTACAAAGCTGTAGAACAAATGCTCACCCAAAATTCTACACAATCTGACCTCACACCAATCTCCCTTTTTCCCATCTTTCCTGGGAAGACTGGCTCATGTTACCGGATGCAATCGAAGAGTCTACATTTCACCATTCTGCATGACACCATTCTGCATGGAACACATCCTTCCATGACACTGTCTCTCAGTCTCCCCATCTCTGTATATAGCCCAAACCCCAAACCACTGGGGTGGTGTACACAGTCCTACATGCTGGGAGGGTCACTGCTCCTTGTTTAAATATCAATGCACTGGGGTGGGGTACACAGTCCTACATACTGGGAGGGTAACTGCTCCTTGTTTAAATATCAATGCAGTGGGGTGGGGTATACAGTCCTACATACTGGGAGGGTAACTGCTCCTTGTTTAAATATCAATGCAGTGGGGTGGGGTATACAGTCCTACATGCTGAGAGGGTAACTGTTCCTAGGTTAAAGATCAATGCACTGGAATGACGTACATAGCTCTACATGCCGTAATGGTAACTGCTCCCGGTTTATAGATCAATGCTTTGGGGTAGTGTACACAGCCCGATATGCTGGGGGCTCACTGCTCCTGGGTTACGGATCAATGTACTTTGTTGGTGTACATACCCCAACATGCTGGGAGGGTAACTGTTCCTGGTTTACAGATCAATGCACTGGGGTGGTGTACACAGCCCTACATGCTGAGAGACTAACTGCTCCTGTGTTACAGATCAAGGCATGGGGTGGAGTACACAGCCCTACATACAGGGAGAATAACTGAACCTGGTTTACAGATCAATGCACTGGGGTGGTGTACGTAGTCCTACATGCTGGAAGTGTAACTGGTCCTGGATTTCAGATCAATGCACTTGGGTCTCGTGCACAGTCCTACATGCAGGGAGAGTACTTCTCCTGGGTTACAGATCAATGCAATGGGGTGGTGTACACAGTCCTACATGCTGGGAGGGTAACTGCTCCTGGGTTACAGATCAATGTACTGGGGTGGGGTACACAGTCCTACATGCTGGGAGGGTAACTGCTCCTGGGTTACAGATCAATGCACTGGGGTGGGGTACACAGTCCTACATGCTGGGAGGGTAACTGCTCCTGGGTTACAGATCAATGCACTGGGGTGGGGTACACAGTCCTCCATGCTAAGAGGGTAACTGTTCCTGGTTTACAGATAAATGCATTGGTGATTTGTACAGAGCCCTACATGCTGGGAGGGTAACTGCTCCTGATTTTCAGATCAATACACTGTGGTGATGTACACAGTCCTACATGCTGGGAGTAGAACTGCTCCTGGGTTACAGATCAATACATGGGGTGGAGTACACTGCCCTACATACACGGAGTGTAACTGCTTCTGGGTTACAGATCAATGCACTGGGGTGGTGTACATACCCCAACATGCTGGGAGGGTAACTGCTCCTGGTTTACAGACCAATGTACTGGGGTGGGGTACACATGTCCTACATGCTGGGAGGGTAACTGCTCCTGGTTTACAGACCAATGCACTGGGGTGGTGTACACAGTCCTACATGCTGGGAGGGTAACTGCTCCTGGTTTACAGACCAATGTACTGGGGTGGTGTACACAGTCCTACATGCTGGGAGGGTAACTGCTCCTGGTTTACAGGTCAATGTACTGGGGTGGGGTACACAGTCCTACATGCTGGAAGGGTAACTGCTCCTGGTTTACAGACCAATGTACTGGGGTGGTGTACACAGTCCTACATGCTGGGAGGGTAACTGCTCCTGGTTTACAGACCAATGTACTGGGGTGGTGTACACAGTCCTACATGCTGGAAGGGTAACTGCTCCTGGTTTACAAATAAATGCACTGGTGATTTGTACAAAGCTCGATATGCTAGGATTGTAACTGCGCCTCGTTTACAGATCAATGCACTCGGTTCGTGTACGCAGCCGTACATAATGGGTGGGTAACTGCAACTGGGTTACAGATCAATGCACTGCGGTGATGTACACAGTCCTACATTCTGGGAGGGTAACTGCTCCAGGGTTATTGATCAATGCACTGGGCCATTGTACAGAGTTCTTCATGCTGGACGGGTAATTCCTCCTGGTTTACATATCAATGCAATGGGGTGGTGTACACAGTCCTAAGTGCTGGGAGGGTAACTGCTCCTGGTTTACAGATTAATTCACGGGTGATCACTGCACAGGTCGCTGTGCTGGTCAAACTATCTGGTTGGGGTTTATAGATAATGCAATGATGTGGTTTGTGTTGCTCCTGATGTTGGATGGATATTTGTATCAGGTTCACACATTAGTGCCCTGCTGTGGTCTGCACTTCCCCTGGTGCTGGACAGATATCCAGTCCGGGGTTATAGATCAATGCACTGCTGTGGTCTGCACTTCCCCTGGTGCTGGACAGATATCCAGTCCGGGGTTATAGATCAATGCACTGCTGTGGTCTGCACTTCCCCTGGTGCTGGACAGATATCCAGTCCGGGTTTATAGATCAATGCACTGCTGTGGTCTGCACTTCCCCTGGTGCTGGACAGATATCCAGTCCGGGGTTATAGATCAATGCACTGCTGTGGTCTGCACTTCCCCTGGTGCTGGACAGATATCCAGTCCGGGGTTATAGATCAATGCACTGCTGTGGTCTGCACTTCCCCTGGTGCTGGACAGATATCCAGTCCGGGGTTATAGATCAATGCACTGCTGTGGTCTGCACTTCCCCTGGTGCTGGACAGATATCCAGTCCGGGGTTATAGATCAATGCACTGCTGTGGTCTGCACTTCCCCTGGTGCTGGACAGATATCTAGATGGTGATGGATGGATCAAGGAGTTCCCCGGAAACACTCAGTCCCCAACATGCTATAACTGACATTCCCCGGAACGTTCTGTCCCTGACATTGTTTGTGAACGGCCGGACGTCAGTGAATTGAACAAACAATAAGATCCCGAGGGAAGAGATCCCGTTCCAGGCCCCTCAGGCAGTTAAAGGGGTGAATACGTTTTCCCTGCGTTTACATTTCTTCACGACACAGGATCGACCACAATTTAGACCAAAATACAGAAATTTCCAAACTCCGTTTGTCTTCAGGAAACTGGGAGAGAATCCTTCAGAACAGCAACGTTCCCACCCTCCGTATTAGGAACTGGGAAGGAGTGACCTGTGTCTGCTCTCGAGTGATCGAGTGGGTGGGAATGTTTTAGAAACCATCTGTCCTTATGGATGTGTCTCTGTGTGTTTGGGGAGGGAGGGTTTCTTGTGGTTTCTGTCCCATTTTTGTCAGTAATTCAGATCTTCGCATTTGTTATTCCAGCTCCAATTATTTTAATAAATCCCTGAATACAGGGACACATTTGAAAATCTCACTGGGTCCCTGATCAAATGGGTCCCTTTACCTCCAGGCTGATGGATAATGTGTTTGCTTTCCTTCCTCACAGTTAATGTAGTGACCATCTACGTCCTGCTTTATAAAGATTGTGGATTGTCTCCATGTGTCAGACGTTACCTGGGGGCCATGGCAGCGGCGGATCTCCTGGTCATTATCCTCGACCTGATCCTGAGACACATTCCCATTGTTTATCGGGAACAGTTTTATTTCCTGAAGTCCGTCCCCCTGTGTAATATCCACGCCGTCCTGATTTATGTAGCCACTGACTGCTCTGTCTGGTTCACCGTCACGTTCACCTTTGATCGGTTTGTGGCCATTTGTTGCCAGAAGCTGAAAAGTAAATATTGCAGTGAGAAAACGGCGGCTGTGGTTCTGGGAGCAGTGACTGTGCTGAGCTGTTTAAAGAACATTTTTTGGTATTTTATTCTTACGGCTGAGTATTTGTTGGTGAACCTCCCCTGGTTTTGTTTTGTAACATTCGCTGTTCTATTCTCCAGGGTCTGGGCCACAATCGAGTTCCTCCACAACATTCTAACCCCGTGTGTCCCATTTCTCCTGATTCTGCTGCTCAATGTTCTCACCATCAGACACATTTTAGTGACCAGCAGAGCCCGCAGGAGACTCCGCGCTCACACCAATGGGGACGCTCAGTCTGACACTGAAATGAGAAACCGAAAAAAATCCATCATTTTACTGTTTGTGATCTCGGCCAATTTCATCCTGTTATGGTCAACGTTCATGCTGTTTTCTCTATGGTACCGGCTGTATTATATTGTGTTTAACACTGTGTATATCCATGACGTTGTGCGGGAATTGGGCTTCATGCTGCAGCTCCTCAGTTGCTGCACAAACACCGCGATTTATTCCGTGACCCAGACTAAGTTCAGGCAGCAGCTGAAGAATGTGCTGAAATATCCCTTCACCCAAATGCATCCATCCATCAAATTCCCTCATTAATCAATCCATCCGTGATTTTCTCATTTCAGTTCAGTGTTTCAGTGATGGAGCAGCCTGTCGATATGGTAACAGACTGAGGGTAGCGCTGATTTGTCCATCCTTATCCCACAGGGGGGTTACAGGGAAACATTTCAATGTTTCTCACAACTCAGGGGCCAGTGATAAAAGGCACCATCCCACTGACTGTATCCATCACTTCCATTTGTAAACAATAAAAATGGTCACTAAAGCGTCCTGAGCAGCAGAGTGAACGATGTTGTTGTGTGTCTTTGTGTTGGAGAAGCTGAGCTGGAGAGAGACGGACTCAGCCCCAAGTCCTGGTCCTCAGGGAGGGGGAGGGCACCGCGCCCTGAGCTCAGGAGCTGGGTCTAACTCCCTCTGACTCCCCACTGCAGCCTGGCCTCCCCATTTCCTCTCCCCTCCTCTTTCTCATCACTTGTCTCCCTCTCCCTCCTGCACACTCACTCTTTCTCACCACCTCTCCCTTTCTCTCCCTCTCTCTCTCTCACAAACCCCCAACCCCCATTTCTCCACCTGCCTCCACTCTTCACTCTCCCCCTCCCCCTCACTCTGCCGTCTCTGTCTCCCTCCCGCAATTCCGTCTCTACCCCATATTCCCCTCCTCCTACCTCCCACATCTCTCTATTCTCTCACCCCCACCACCCCCACCATATGCAGCCGCACCACCACCCACACCAGTCTCTGGGTCAGAGGGAGAAGGAAGGATCAAGGAGACAGAGTGCATCCGAGAGAGAGGGAAGGAGGGCCAGGAGGGAGAGAGATTCAGTCAATGAGAAACGGAGAGAGGTGGGGAGAGAGGGAGAGAGAGAAATAGCGAGGCAGAGGGAACGAGAGTGAGTGAAAGTAGAGAGAGAGAAGGAGCAGGGAGGGAGAGAGGGGAAAAAGGGAGAGTTATGGTGAAGGAAGGGAGAGAGAGAGAGACAGCGGAGGAGGTAATGAGACCGAGACGAGAGAGAGTGAGACAAAGAGTTGTGAGGGAGGGGGCGAGAGAGAAAGGGGGCAAGTCTTAGAGAGAGTGAAGGACAAGGAGAGAGAAAGGGAACGAGAGGGAAGAGAAAGAGAGAATGAGGGGGTGAGAGAGAGAGAGGTGAGAAATAGAGGGAGGGGCAAAAAAGAGTGGGATGGCAAGAGATAGAATGTCGAGAGAGAGAGGGGAGATAGAGCGAGAGAGATGGGCAAGAGAGAGAGGGGGGCGAGAGAGAGAGAGGGGGGCGAGAGAGAGGGGGGCGAGAGAGAGAGGGGCGAGAGAGAGGGGGGGGCGAGAGAGAGAGGGGGGCGAGAGAGAGGGGGGCGAGAGAGAGAGGGGGGCGAGAGAGAGAGGGGGGCGAGAGAGAGAGGGGGGCGAGAGAGAGAGGGGGGCGAGAGAGAGAGGGGGGCGAGAGAGAGGGGGGCGGGAGAGGCGAAAGACGGGGGTGAGAGAGACAGAGGGGCGTTCGAGAGAGGGGGGCGAGAGAGAGAGTGGCAAGAGAGAGAGAGGGTGGGCAAGGGAGGGGGCGAGAGAGAGGGGGTGAGAGATGGGGTGCGAGAGTGAGAAGGGGTGAAAGAGAGGGTGCAAGAGAGAGGGGGTGAGAAAAAGAGGGGCTGAGAGAGCGAGGGGGGCTAGAGAGAGGGGGCGAAAGAGGGGGACGAGAGAGAGGGGGCAGGGCCAGGGCTAATGAGAAAGGGATTGAGTAGAGGAGGTGTTCTATGGGGTCGAGGGAGGGGGCGATGTTGGACGGTGTTGGGGAGAAGGGGCGGAGTTTGATTGGGTTGGGGATGTGGGGGTGTTGGGGAGGGGGTTGTGTTGGATAGGTTTGGGGAGGGGGCGGTGTTGGACGGGGTTGGAGAGGGAGCGTTGTTGGACGTGGTGGGGGAGGGGCGGTGTTGGACGTGGTTGGGGGAGGGGGCGGTGTTGGGGAGGCGCAATGTTGGACGGGGTTGGGGAGGGAGCGGTGTTGGACGGGGTTGGGGAGAGGGTGCAGTGCTGGATGTAGTGGGGGAGGCAAGCGTGTTGGACGTGGTGGGGGAGGGGCGGTGTTGGACGTGGTGGGGGAGGGAGCGGTGTTGGACGGGGTTGGGTAGAGGGTGCGTTGTTGGAAGTGGTGGGGGAGTGAGCGGTGTTGGATGGGGTGGGGGAGGGGCGGTGTTGGACGTGGTTGGGGGAGGGGGCGGTGTTGGAAGTGGTGGGGGAGTGAGCGGTGTTGGATGGGGTGGGGGAGTGAGCGGTGTTGGACGGGGTGGGGGAGGGGGCGGTGTTGGAAGTGGTGGGGGAGTGAGCGGTGTTGGATGGGGTGGGGGAGTGAGCGGTGTTGGACGTGGTTGGGGGAGGGGGCGGTGTTGGAAGTGGTGGGGGAGTGAGCGGTGTTGGATGGGGTGGGGGAGGGGCGGTGTTGGACGTGGTTGGGGGAGGGGGCGGTGTTGGAAGTGGTGGGGGAGTGAGCGGTGTTGGATGGGGTGGGGGAGTGAGCGGTGTTGGACGGGGTTGGGGAAGAGTGGTGTTTGAGGGAGGGGGCAGTGTTGGATGGGGTTGGGGGAGGGTGCGCTGTTGGACGGGGTTGGGGGAGGGAAGGTGTTGGACGTGATTAGAGAAAGGGTGCGTTGTTGGACGAGGTTGGGGGAGAGAGCAGTGTTGGATGGGATTTGGGAGGGGGCGGTGTTGGGGAGGGGGTGGTGTTGGACGGGGTTGGGGAGGGAGCGGTGTTGGACGGGGTTGGGGAGGGAGCGGTGTTGGACGGGGTTGGGGAGGGAGCGGTGTTGGACGGTATTGGGGGAAGAGCGGTGTTTGAGGGAGGGAGCGGTGTTGGACGGTATTGGGGGAAGAGCGGTGTTTGAGGGAGGGAGCGGTGTTGGACGGGATTGGGGGAAGAGCGGTGTTTGAGGGAGGAAGCGGTGTTGGACGGGATTGGGGGAAGAGCGGTGTTTGAGGGAGGGAGCGGTGTTGGACGGTATTGGGGGAAGAGCGGTGTTTGAGGGAGGGAGCGGTGTTGGACGGGATTGGGGGAAGAGCGGTGTTTGAGGGAGGGAGCGGTGTTGGACGGGATTGGGGGAAGAGCGGTGTTTGAGGGAGGGAGCGGTGTTGGACGGGATTGGGGGAAGAGCGGTGTTTGAGGGAGGGAGCGGTGTTGGACGGGATTGGGGGAAGAGCGGTGTTTGAAGGAGGGGGCGGTGTTGGACGGGGTTGGGGCAGAGAGCGGTGTTGGACGGGATTCGGGAGGGTTCGGTGTTGGACGGGGTTAGGGGAGTGGTCGGTGTTGGACGGTGTTCGGGAGGGGGCGGTGTTGGACGGGGTTGGGGGAGGGGCCAGCGTTGGATGGGGTTGGCGAGTGTCGGTGTTGGACGGGGTTGGGGCAGGAAGTGGTGTTGGATGGGGTTGGGAGAGGGGGCAGTGTTGGGCGGGGTTGGGGGAGGGGGCGGTGTTTGGACTGGGTTGGGGAGGTTGTGGCGTTGGAAGTGGTTGGGGAGGTTGGGCTGTTGGACGGCGTTGGGGAGGAGTCGGTGTTGGATGGTGTTGGGGAGATGGAGTGGTGTTGGACGGGAATAGGGAGGGGCCGGTGTTGGACCAGGTTGGCGGATGGAGCGGTGTTTGACGGGGTTGGGGGAGGAGCATTGTTAAACGGGGTGGGTGGAGTGGCCGATGTTGGACAGGGTTGGTAAGGACGCGGTGTTGGATGTGGTTGGGGAGGGGGCGGTGTTGGACTGGGTTAGGGGAGCGGGTGCTGATGGAAGGGGTTGGGGAGGGGGCGATGTTGAACGTGGTTAAGTTGGAGGCGGTGTTGGATGGGATTGGGGAGGGGCGGAGTTGGACGGAGTTGGGGGAGAGCGCTGATGGACGGGGTTAGGGTAGGGGGCGGTGTTGGACGTAGTTGGGGAGGGGGCGGTGTTGGACGGGGTTGGAGGATGGGGCGGTGTTGGGGGAGGGGGCAGTGTTCGATGGGTTTGGGAAGGGGCGGTGTTGGACCAGGTTGGGGAGGGGGCGGGGTTGGATGGGGTTGGGGGAGGGGGCGGTGTTGGGGGAGGGGGCGGTGTTGGATGGAGTTGGGGAGGGGGCGGTGTTGGACGGGGTTGGAGGAGGGGGTGGTGTTGGGGGAGGGGGCGGTGTTCGATGGGTTTGGGAAGGGGCGGTGTTGGACCAGGTTGGGGAGGGGGCGGGGTTGGATGGGGTTGGGGGAGGGGGCGGTGTTGGGGGAGGGGGCGGTGTTGGATGGAGTTGGGGAGGGGGCGGTGTTGGACGGGGTTGGAGGAGGGGGTGGTGTTGGGGGAGGGGGCGGTGTTCGATGGGTTTGGGAAGGGGCGGTGTTGGACCAGGTTGGGGAGGGGGCGGGGTTGGATGGGGTTGGGGGAGGGGGCGGTGTTGGGGGAGGGGGCGGTGTTGGATGGAGTTGGGGAGGGGGCGGTGTTGGACGGGGTTGGAGGAGGGGGTGGTGTTGGGGGAGGGGGCGGTGTTCGATGGGTTTGGGAAGGGGCGGTGTTGGACCAGGTTGGGGAGGGGGCGGGGTTGGATGGGGTTGGGGGAGGGGGTAGCATTGGAAGGGTTTGGGGAGGGTAAGGTGAATGATGGGGTTGGGGCCGGGGGTGATATTGGAGGGCATTGGGGAAGGGGCAGTGAAAGGGCTTGGGGAGGGGGCGGTGTTGGATAGGGTTGGGGGCGGAGGCGGTGTTGGACGTGGTTGGAGGAGGGTTCGGTGATGGTCGGGGTTGGGGAGGGGGCGGTGTTGGGGGAGGGGGCGGTGTTGGACTGGGTTTGGGAAGGGCCAGTATTAAACGAGGTTGGGGAGAGGGTGGTGGAAGACTGGGTTGGGAGATGGAACGGTGTTGGACGGGGTTGGCAGAGGGAATGGTGTTGGATGGGGATGGCGAGGGGACGGTGTTGGAAGGGTTGGAGAGGGGGTGGTGTTGGACGGAGTTGGGGGAGTGGGCACTGATGGACGGGGTTGGGGGAGGGGGCAGTGTTGGATGGGGTTGTGGGGAGGGGGCAGTGGACGCGGTTGGGGAGGGGGCGGTGTAGGACAGGGTTGGTGGATTGGGCGGTGTTGGACGGAGTTGGGGGAGGGGGCGATGTTGGATGGGGTTGGGGAAGGGGTGCTGTTGGACGGGATTGGGGAGGAGGGAGTTGTTGGATGGGATTGGGGAGCTGACGGTATTGGACGGGGTTGGGGAGGGAGTAGTGTTGGACGGAGTTGGTGAGGGGGTGGTGTTGGATGGGGTTGGGGAAGTGGCAGAGTTGGATGGGGTTGGGGGAATGGGGCAATGTTGGACGGGATTGAGGAGGGGGCGGTGTTGGATGGTGTTGGAGAGGGGCGGAATTGGACGGGGTTGGGTATAGGGGACGGTGTTGAATGGGGTTGGGGAGAGAGCGATTTTGGACGGGTTTGGGGAGAGGGCAGTGTTCGATGGGGTTGGGCAGGGTGGAGTGTTGGATGGGTTTGGGGAGGGGGAGTTATGCACGGGGTTGGGGAGGAGGCGGTGTTGGAAGGGTTTGTGGAGGGGGCAGTGTTGGACGGGGTTGGGGAGGGGGCGGTGTTGGAGTGTGTTGGGGGAGGGAGTGGTGTTGGATGGGGTTTAGGGAGGGGGCAGTGTTGGACGTGGATTGGGTGGAGACGGTGTTGAACGGGGTTGGGGGAGCGGGCGGTGTTGGATGGTGTTAGGGAAGGGAGCAGTGATTGATGGGGTTGGGGGAGGGGGCGGTGTTGGACGGGGTTGTGGGAGGGGGCGGTGTTGGACGGGTTTTGGGGAGGTGGCAGTGTTGGATGGCGTTAGGGAGGGGTCGGGGTTGGACAGAGTTCGGGAGGGGCGGTGTTGGATGGATTTGGTGGAGAGGGCGCTGATGGAAGGGGTTGGGGTAGCGGGCGGTGTTGGACGGGGTTGGAGGAGGGGGCGGTGTTGGGGCAGGGGGCGGTGTTGGATGGGTTTGGGAAGGGGTGGAGTTGGACAGGGTTGGGGAGGGGGTGGTATTGGATGGGGTTGGGGGAGGGGGTGGCATTGGACGGGTTTGGGCAGGGTGCGGTGTTGGATGTGATTGGGGAGGGGACAGTGTTGGACGGGGTTGGGGAGGGGCTGGCATTGGACGGGGTTGGGGAGGGGGCAGTGAATGATGGGGTTGGGGAGGGGGCGGTGTTGGACGGGATTGGGGGCGTGGGCGGTGTTGGACGTGGTTGGGGGAGGGTTCGGTGATGGTCGGGGTTGGGGTGGGGGCGGTGTTGGGGAGGGGGTGGTGTTGGACGGGGTTGGGGAGGGGGTGGTGTTGGACGGGGTTGGGGGATGGAACGGTGTTGGACGGGGTTGGCGGAGGGAGTGGTGTTGGACGGGGTTGGGCGAGAGCTCGGTGTTGGTAAGGACTCGGTGTTGGACGGGGTTGTGGAGGGAGTAGTGTTGGAGTCGGTTGGGGGAGTGGTCGGTGTTGGATGGGGTTTGGGGAGGGGGCAGTATTCGACGTGAATGGGGTGGAGACGGTGTTGAACGGGGTTGGGGGAGTATTCGGTTTTGGACGGGTTTGGGGACGGGGCAGTGTTGGACGAGGTTTGGGAGGGGCGGTTTTGGATGGTGTTGTGGAGGGGCGGTGTTGGACGGGGCTGGGGAGGAGACGGTGTTGGACGGCGTTGGTGGGAGGAGGCGGTGTTGGAAGGTTTTTGGGGAGGTGGCAGTGTTGGTTGACGTTAGGGAGGGGGCGGGGTTGGACGGGGTTGGGGAGGGAGCGGTGGTGGACAGGGTTGGGGTGGGGGGAATGTTAGATGGGATTGGGTGGGGGAGACGGTGTTGGAAGGATTTAGGGAGTTGGCAGTGTTGGACGGGGTTGAGGAGGGAATGTTGTTGGGGAGGGAGTGGTTTTGGAGGGGGTTTGGGGAGCGGGCGGTGTTGGACTTTTCCACCCTCGACGTTCCCCCTTCGACTTTCCCCCCTCGACTTCCCCCTCGACTTTCCCCCACTCGACATTCCCCCATCAACTTTTGCCCCAATCGACTTTCCCCCACTCAACTTCCCTTCCCAATTTCCCTCACTTCGACTTCGCCCCCCCTCCCCCGACAGCATTGGAATGGAAAGACAGATTAAAAGAGGATCTCTTTTAATGCAGCGTTCTTTCTCCATCCAAATATTGCAGGACCTTCACATAATTCCCCCCCAAAACACATAAGCCCCTCGTCCCCTCCCTCCCTCTGTGTCTATACATATATCGATACATAACATTAAACATCACACAACCCCAGGTTATAGTCCCGACAGGTTTCCCTGGAACCACGAGATCCGGGGGGTGTAAACTGCTTGTGTCACAATCCCAAGGACCCGGTTCCTTTAACCCCAGGCCTCAAATCCATTTTAAATCAATGAACCTTAGACTGGGACAGTCAGCGCTCTCTTTCACTACTTCCTCTCTCTCTCTCTCACTCACTCTGTCTCTCCCGCCCGCTTCACACCCCCATTCTGGAGCTGGAGTGAGGGAGGGAGGCAGTGACATCTGTTGGATCAGACTGTGCAGCAGCCCCCCTCCACCTTTACCCCCCTTTGTCTCCCCCAGTCCAGACCAGAATACGCCTCCTTGTGGTAAAAATCCCAGAGACAGCCTGAACCCCACCATTCTTTTCCCTGCATGTGTGTGTGTAAATGAACGACAAGGAGACAGGACACTTTCTGATTATTCTCTCTCTCTGTGCCTGATGATTCCTCGCGGCAGAAGTGATTTAATTCTCTCTGTCTCTGCATCATCCCAAGTTTTAGCACCTGGATCCAATCTCCTCCTCATCCCCAGGGTTAGGGGGAGCGGGGGGGTGGGGGGGGATATACACTGAGAAATAAAAACAAATCAATTTGAAATAAAATGCAACAGTGGCACCAAAAGCACAGCAAGAGCCCACAGCTCTCTACCTTCCCCAATCTCCCACGTGACCCTGTGACACTGGTTCAGTTTAATTATTGCAGAATTAATGAATTGCTGACCATCATAGCGACGTTGAAATACACAGACATCACCGCAGAGCAGTTGACCAGAGGCTAGAAACATGAATAAACATGAATGTACAGCAAGACCCCACAAGTAGCAAGCTAACCAAACACACATCGTAGTTGATGCTGGTTAAGGGTTGACGTATTTGTGTCAAACCTCAAGGTCCCAGTTACCTTAGCCCCAGGCTTCAAACTTATTCAAATACGACAAGGCCGCAATCCGACAGAACCGGGTTAACCAGAGGTCCCGTTAAAAGCCAGCCCCCTCCGCAGAGAGAGGAGATTAAACCTCGGGGTAATACACAGACAAAACTGACCCGGGCCCAACAGGCTGCAGCCTGTCGAACAGGCCTCAGGACTGCATTCTCCCTCTGGAGAAAGCTCTTGTTTCAAGGTTTCCTCCTCCTAAATACACTCTTTTCAAATTCTCAAGTGGCCAGGAAGACCCCTTTTGGAGGAAAGAGGCAACATTAGTGGGAAGGCTGAGCAGGAAAATCTTTCACAGGGGAGAAGCACAGCAAGATCACAGGTTTTCCCCTCTCAGTGAGACAGACCTTTTCTCAGCAACTCCCAAACACAAACACGAAGAGTGATGATTTGAGTTTTCATGTTGAAAAGTTTTTGTAATGACGGGTTAGCTGATTAAACCACTCACTGCCTGCAACAAAGGCATTAGGGCAATTTACGCACAGCAAGATCCCACAAGTGACAGTGCTGCAGATAATCTGATCATTTTTATTTCCAGTTTAATTATTTCCTGTCACCCCAGAATGAAATATTGCAGCTATTTCACAATCTCACACTGTCCCTCTCTCTCTCCTGTTTCTCTTGTTTTCACCATTTTCCATTTCTTTCTCTCACTCTCTTTCTCTGTTGTGTCGAATTCAATCATCCTGCCCTCTGTATGAGCCACTTTCCTCTGATAGTGTGACAATTCTTTCCGGAGGGTCAGACATTTTGGGTTACAATTCCCTCCTGAGGTAGTCCCGTCTCCCAGATCCTGGGGGTTTAACCTGTTTGTGTCCCAATGCCAATGCCTCAGTTACTACAATCCCAGGCTTCAAACCCGTTTTAAAACCGACAAGGCCATGATCTGACAGAACGAAGTTAACCAGAGGCCCCGACAAACCAAGCTCCCACACCCACCCCATACCCCCATTCCCCAGAAATGAAACTTCGGGGGAAGAAATAGATTCCCAACTGTCCTGGGCCCCATGGGTTGCAGCCTGGCCAACAGGCCTCAGGCCTGTGCTCTCCCTCTGGAGGTTGTTCTTGTCCAAGGCTTTCTTGGACCACAGCCATTTGGAATCTTCACTTGCCTGCTTTCCCAACAAAAGTTCCTCAGGAAAAAAAAAAGAAGAGATGAGTTAGTGGGGGGCCGGGGGAGAGAGAGCAGTGTGATGCAAAATTACACAGCAAGATCCCAGTTTAAACACAATCCCACCACTCCCTTCCCCATCCCCAATGCATTTCATAACATCACAGCAACATCAAAATATCAACAAATCATAAGAAAGCAATTAACCATTAAACACACACACACACACTGTCTCAACCAGACAGGGCAGGCTGCTCCCTCTCCATACAGAGAGAGAACAGGGTTTGAGAATGAATCTGACCAATTCCTTGCACACATGTATTCTGGGTGAGGGGTTAGTGGACACCCCCCACCCTCTCTGACACGTTGCATCGTCTCTCAGTCTGCTCCCTGGGGAGGGCTCTGTCTGATTGACATGTTAATTCCTTGGACAGGAGCCTTGTGGGATCTTGCTGCCCACTGAGATATTAATTCTGGGGCAACAAAGTGTAATCCTTCCCAGTAGCTACAACTCTTTTCTGGAAGCCTTATTAGTTGTGTCAGTGCAGTTTGAAAACATTAAATGTTACTCCCACACTAGCGTCTCAGAGCTTGACTGTAGGTAGGCTTCCTGAGACACACACACATGGCTGGGAATGGAAAGGGCGATATGTGCTGAGGCATCCTTGGGATTTTCCTGTGTTATGTGCGATTCCCAGAATTAAACTGTCTCTGTCCCTGTCTGTCTGTCTTGGTGTGTCGCTCTCTGTCACTCTCTTTCTCTCTGTCTCTGTTTCTCTCTCTCTGTCTATCTCAGTCTCTCTGTTCCTCTCTGTGTGTGTGTGTATGTGCCTCTCTGTTTCTTTGTATCCCTGGGTATCCCACTCTCTGTCTCTGTCTGACTTCTCTCTCTGTCCCTGTGTCTCTCTCTTCTCTGTGTCTCTGTCTTTCTGTCTCCGTATCTCTCTCTCTCTCTCTGTCTCTGTCTGTCTCTCCCTGCTCTGCTCTGCATCCAGCCATTTCTATCTTGATTTTCAGTCTTTTAGTTCCTTTCCCTTTCTCAAGCATATTGGCAGCGTTTGGGAATTTAAATCATCGATCACGTATCTGACCCGCATCACCCACATTTCACCCTCTCTCTCCCCTGCCTTCACCTCCCCCCCACACACAGAAACACACAGAGACACATGCACACACAGACATTCAGACAGACACACACACAGAGACACACACACAGACACACATAGAGACATGCACAGATACACGCACACAGACACACCCAGAGAGACAAACACACCGACACACACAGAGAGACACAAACACAGAGACACACACACCGAGACAGACATACACAGAGACACACACACAGAAACACACAGATAGACACACACACACAGACACACACAGACAGACACAGACAGTCCGACACACAGACACCGACACACACACACAGAGACCCTCACATGTACAGACAGGCATTCTCTCTCACACACACACATTCTCTCTCTCACACACACGCATTCTCTCACTCTCACACACGCATTCTCCCTCTCATGCACACACTATTCTCACTCTCAGGCACACACACACTCTCACTCACATGCACAGATGCATTCTTTCTCACACATGCATTCTCTCTCACACACACACACATTCTCTCTCACAAACACGCATTCTCTCGCTCTCGCACATGCAATCTCTCTCACACATGCATTCTCTCTCTCACACATGTGCATTATCTCTATGCACGCACACTTTCTCTCTCACAGACGCATTCTCTCACTCACTCACGCATTCTCGCTCTCACACACGCATTCTCTATCTCACGCACACAAGCATTTTCTCTCTCTCTCACACATGCATTCTCTCTCTCACACACACATTCCCTCTCATGCACACACTATTCTCACTCTCACGCACACACACATTCTCACTCAGACATTCGCATGCATTCTCTCTCTCACGCACACACGCATTCTCTGTCTCTGACACATGCATTCTCTCTCTCACACACACACATTCTCTCTCTCACACACACGCATTCTCTCTCTCACATACACGCATTCTCTCTCTCACAAACACGCATTCTCTCTCTCTCACGCGCGCATTCTCTCTCTCTCACACACATGCATTCTCTATATCGCACAAGTGCATTATCTCTCACGCACACACATTCTCTCTTTCTCTCACACGCATTCTCTCACTCACACGCATTCTTGCTCTCACATACACATTCTCTATCTCACGCACACACGCATTCTCTCTCACACACATGCGTTCTCTCTCCTTCGCACACACGCATTCTCTCTCTCACACACGCATTCACTCACTCACACACACATTCTCTCACTCTCTCACTCACGCATTCTCTCTCTCCTCACGCATTCTATCTCTCTCCCTCACACGCATTCGCTCTCTCACACACATACACATTCTCTCACTCTAACACTCACGCATTTTCGCTCTATCTCACATGCATTCTCTCTCACACACACACAGGCATTCTCTCTCTCTCAGACATGCACTTTCTCTCTTGCACACACGCATTGTCTCTCCCTCACACACGCATTCTCTCCCTCACGCACCCACGCATTATCTCTCTCACATTCACGCATTGTCTAACTCTGACGCACATGCATTCTCTCTCCCTCACACACACGCATTCTTGCTCTCACACATACGCATACTTTCTCTCTCACGCACACACGAATTCTCTCTCTTGCACGCACGCATACTCTCTCTCACGCACACATGCATTCTCACCCACTCACACACGCATTCTCTCTCACAGACACACATTCTTTCTGTCACGCACGCACGCATTCTCTCACTCTCATACACGCATTCTCTCTCTCACACATGCATTCTCTCGCTCTCACACATACATTCTCTATCTTACGCACACACGCATTCTCTATCCCTCACACACACTCATTTTATCTCTCTCTCACTCACGCATTCTCTCTCTCACACACACGCATTCGCTCTTTCACACACACGCATTCTCTCTCACTCTCACACATGCATTCTCTTTCTCTCACACATGCATTCTCTCTCTCTCTCTCGCACACATTACCTCTCATGCACACACTATTCTCACTCTCACGCACACACGCATTCTCACTCACACATATGCATGCATTCTCTCTCTCTTACGCACACACACATTCTCTCTCACACACATGTATTCTCTCTCTCGCACACACATTCTCTCTCACACACACGCGCATTCTCCCTCTCAGAAACACGCATTCTCTCTCTCTTACACACGCATTTTCTCTCTTTCTCTCACACACGCATTCTCTCTACCACACATGCATTCTCTCTCTCGCACACATGCATTCTCTCTCTCACACACGCATTCTCTATCTCATGCACACATGCATTCTCTCTCACACACACACATTCTCTCACTCTCTCACTCACGCATTCTTGCTCTATCTCACATGCATTCTCTCTCTCGCGCACCCACGCCTTATCTCTCTCACATACACGCATTCTCTCACTCTGACGCACATGCATCTCTCTCCCTCACACACACGCATTCTCTCTCACACACATACATGCATTCTCGCTCTCACACACACGCATACTCTCTCTCTCACGCACACACGAATTCTCTCTTTTGCACGCACGCATTTTCTTTCTCACACACACGCATTCTCTCTCTCATGCACACATGCATTCTCACCCACTGACACACGCATTCTCTCACACACACACACATTCTTTCTGTCACGCACACATGCATTCTCTCACTCTCACGCACACATTCCCTCTTACACATACGCATTCTCTCTCCCTCGCTCATATGCATTCTCTCACATCACACACACATTCTCTCACTCTCTCACTCATGCATTTTCTCTCTCTCTCACTCACGCATTCGCTCTTTCACACACATACGCATTCTCTCTCACCCTCACACACGCATTCTTTCACTCTCTCACTCACGCTCTTCTCTCTCTCTCACTCAAACATTCTCTCTCTCACACACACGCATTCTCTCTCTTTCTCACGCATGCATTCTCTCTCTCACACACACACACACACACACACATTCTCTCTCTCGTGCATCCAGGCATACTCTCTCTCTCATACACATACATTCTTTCTCTCCCTCACTCACGCATTCTCTCTCTTTCTCTCGCACGCATTTGCTCTCTCACACAGACAGGCATTCTCTCACTCGTGCACACACATGCATTCTCTCTTCCTCTCACACACACATTGTCTCTCTCGCACCCAAGCATTCTCTCTCACGCACACAAACAATCCTCCTCACACACACCCATTCTCTCTCTCACGCACACAAGCATTCCCTCTCACGCACACACGCATTGTCTCTCACACACACGCATTCTCTCTCTCACACACGCATTCACTCACTCACACACACATTCTCTCACTCTCTCACTCACGCATTCTCTCTCTCCTCACGCATTCTATCTCTCTCCCTCACACGCATTCGATCTCTCACACACATACACATTCTCTCACTCTAACACTCACGCATTTTCGCTCTATCTCACATGCATTCTCTCTCACACACACACAGGCATTCTCTCTCTCTCAGACATGCACTTTCTCTCTTGCACACACGCATTGTCTCTCCCTCACACACGCATTCTCTCCCTCACGCACCCACGCATTATCTCTCTCACATTCACGCATTGTCTAACTCTGACGCACATGCATTCTCTCTCCCTCACACACACGCATTCTTGCTCTCACACATACGCATACTTTCTCTCTCACGCACACACGAATTCTCTCTCTTGCACGCACGCATACTCTCTCTCACGCACACATGCATTCTCACCCACTCACACACGCATTCTCTCTCACAGACACACATTCTTTCTGTCACGCACGCACGCATTCTCTCACTCTCATACACGCATTCTCTCTCTCACACATGCATTCTCTCACTCTCACACATACATTCTCTATCTCACGCACACACGCATTCTCTATCCCTCACACACACTCATTTTATCTCTCTCTCACTCACGCATTCTCTCTCTCACACACACGCATTCGCTCGTTCACACACACGCATTCTCTCTCACTCTCACACATGCATTCTCTTTCTCTCACACATGCATTCTCTCTCTCTCTCTCGCACACATTACCTCTCATGCACACACTATTCTCACTCTCACGCACACACGCATTCTCACTCACACATATGCATGCATTCTCTCTCTCTTACGCACACACACATTCTCTCTACCACACATGCATTCTCTCTCTCGCACACATGCATTCTCTCTCTCACACACGCATTCTCTATCTCATGCACACATGCATTCTCTCTCACACACACACATTCTCTCACTCTCTCACTCACGCATTCTTGCTCTATCTCACATGCATTCTCTCTCTCGCGCACCCACGCCTTATCTCTCTCACATACACGCATTCTCTCACTCTGACGCACATGCATCTCTCTCCCTCACACACACGCATTCTCTCTCACACACATACATGCATTCTCGCTCTCACACACACGCATACTCTCTCTCTCACGCACACACGAATTCTCTCTTTTGCACGCACGCATTTTCTTTCTCACACACACGCATTCTCTCTCTCATGCACACATGCATTCTCACCCACTGACACACGCATTCTCTCACACACACACACATTCTTTCTGTCACGCACACATGCATTCTCTCACTCTCACGCACACATTCCCTCTTACACATACGCATTCTCTCTCCCTCGCTCATATGCATTCTCTCACATCACACACACATTCTCTCACTCTCTCACTCATGCATTTTCTCTCTCTCTCACTCACGCATTCGCTCTTTCACACACATACGCATTCTCTCTCACCCTCACACACGCATTCTCTCACTCTCTCACTCACGCTCTTCTCTCTCTCTCACTCAAACATTCTCTCTCTCACACACACGCATTCTCTCTCTTTCTCACGCATGCATTCTCTCTCTCTCTCTCACACACACACACACACACATTCTCTCTCTCGTGCATCCAGGCATACTCTCTCTCTCATACACATACATTCTTTCTCTCCCTCACTCACGCATTCTCTCTCTTTCTCTCGCACGCATTTGCTCTCTCACACAGACAGGCATTCTCTCACTCGTGCACACACATGCATTCTCTCTTCCTCTCACACACACATCGTCTCTCTACCACACATGCATTCTCTCTCTCGCACACATGCATTCTCTCTCTCACACACGCATTCTCTATCTCATGCACACATGCATTCTCTCTCACACACACACATTCTCTCACTCTCTCACTCACGCATTCTTGCTCTATCTCACATGCATTCTCTCTCTCGCGCACCCACGCCTTATGTCTCTCACATACACGCATTCTCTCACTCTGACGCACATGCATCTCTCTCCCTCACACACACGCATTCTCTCTCACACACATACATGCATTCTCGCTCTCACACACACGCATACTCTCTCTCTCACGCACACACGAATTCTCTCTTTTGCACGCACGCATTTTCTTTCTCACACACACGCATTCTCTCTCTCATGCACACATGCATTCTCACCCACTGACACACGCATTCTCTCACACACACACACATTCTTTCTGTCACGCACACATGCATTCTCTCACTCTCACGCACACATTCCCTCTTACACATACGCATTCTCTCTCCCTCGCTCATATGCATTCTCTCACATCACACACACATTCTCTCACTCTCTCACTCATGCATTTTCTCTCTCTCTCACTCACGCATTCGCTCTTTCACACACATACGCATTCTCTCTCACCCTCACACACGCATTCTCTCACTCTCTCACTCACGCTCTTCTCTCTCTCTCACTCAAACATTCTCTCTCTCACACACACGCATTCTCTCTCTTTCTCACGCATGCATTCTCTCTCTCTCTCACACACACACACACACACACATTCTCTCTCTCGTGCATCCAGGCATACTCTCTCTCTCATACACATACATTCTTTCTCTCCCTCACTCACGCATTCTCTCTCTTTCTCTCGCACGCATTTGCTCTCTCACACAGACAGGCATTCTCTCACTCGTGCACACACATGCATTCTCTCTTCCTCTCACACACACATTGTCTCTCTCTCACACATGCATTCTCTCTCTCACGCACACGTGGATTTTTCTCTCGCACACATGCACTCTCTCTCTCGCACACAAGCATTCTCTCTCACGCACACAAACAATCCTCCTCACACACACCCATTCTCTCTCTCACGCACACAAGCATTCCCTCTCACGCACACACGCATTGTCTCTCACACACACACATTCTCTCTCTCACGCGCACTCACATTCTCTTTCTCTCACACGCATTTTCACTCTCACACACATGCATTCTTTCTCTCTCTCACATACGCATTCTCTCTCTCGCACACGTGCATTATCTCTCACGCACACACACATTCTCTTTCGCACACACGCATTCTCTCACACGTACACAATCTCTATCTCATTCACACACGCATTCTCTATTTCACACTCACATTCTCTCACTCACTCACACATTCTCTCTCTCCTCATGCATTCTATCTCCCTCCCTCACACGCATTCGCTCTCGCACACACACACACATTCTCTCTCTCTAATTCACACGCATTCTCTCACTCTCTCACTCACACATTCTCTCTCTCACGCACACACTCATTCTTGCTCTATCTCACACGCATTCTCTCTCACACACACAGGCATTCTCTCTTTCTCAGACATGCATTCTCTCTCTCGCACACACGCATTCACTCTCCTTCACACACGCATTCTCTCTCTCACGCACCCACGCATTATCTCTCTCACACACGCATTCCCTCACTCTGACGCACATGCATTCTCTATCCCTCACACACACGCATTCTCTCTCTCACACACACGCATTCTCGCTCTCACACACATGCATCTCTCTCTCATGCACACACGCATTTTCTCTCTCACACACACACGCATTCTCGCTCTCACACACACGCATACTCTCTCACTCACGCACACACGAATTCTCTTTTTTACAAGCACGCATTCTCTCTCTCACACACATGCATTCTCCCCCACTCACACACGCATTCTCTCTCACACACACGCATTCTTTCTGTCACGCACACATGCATTCTCTCATTCTCACACACGCATTCTCCCTCACACATATGCATTCTCTCCCGCACGCATGCATTATCTCTCTCACACACATGCATTCTCTATCTCACGCACACACGCATTCTCTCTCCTTCACACACATGCATTCTCTCACTCTCTCACACTTTTTCACTCTCTCTCACTCACGCATTATCTCTCTCTCACACACGCATTCTCTCACTCTCTCACTCACGCTCTTCTCTCTCTCTCACTCAAGAATTCTCTTTCTCATACATGCATTCTCTCTCTCTAATACACACACACACATTCTCTCTCTCATGCATCCAGGCATTCTCTCTCTCTCAAACACATACATTCTTTCTCTCTCTCACTCATACATTCTCTCTCTTTCTCTCGCACGCATTCACTCTCTCACGCACACACACATTCTCTCTCTCTCACACATGCATTCTCTCTTTCGCACACACACATTCTCTCTCATGCACACACACATTCTCTCTCTCTCGCTCACACGCATTCTCTCTCGCTCACACATGCTTTCTCTCTCGCACACACGCATTCTCTCTCAGACACGCATTTTCTCTCTCTCACATGCATTCTCTCTTTCACAAACACATTCTCTCTGTCACACACACGCATTCTCTCTCACGCACACGCGCATTCTCTCTCTCTCTCACACATGCATTCTCTCTGTCACGCACACAGGCATTCTCTCTTTCACACACGCACGCATTCTCTCTCACATTCACACAAGCATTCCCCCTCACACACATGCATTCTCTCTCTCATGCACACAAGCATTCGCCCTCACACACACACGCATTCTGTCTCACATACAAACACATTCTCGCTCTCACGCACACACGCATTCTATCTCTCTCACACACATATTCTCTCTCTCACGGGCATGCATTTTCTCTCTCACACACACAAGCATTCTCACTCTTTCACACACACGCATTCTCTCTCTCACATACACATTCGCTGTCTCTCGCACACACGCATTCTCTCTCATGCACACACGCATTCGCTCTCTCTCACACACATTCTTTCACTCTCTCACATATTCTCTCTCTCTCACACATGCATTCTCTCTCTCACGCACACAGGCATTTTCTCTCTCGCACATATGCATTCACTCACACACACGATTTCTTTCACACTTTCACTCTCGCATTGTTTCTCTCTCTCACAGATGCATTCTCCCCCTCACGCGCACACATTCTCTCTCTCTCGCACACATGCATTGTCTCTCACTCCCACACGTGCATTCTCTTCTCTCACACATGCATTCTCTCACTTTCTCACTCACGCATTCTCTCTCACATGAATTCTCTATCTCATGCCCACATGCATTCTCTCTCGCTCACACGCATTCTTTCACATGCACATTCCCTCCCTCACAAGCACACAATCCCTCACTCTCTCACACACATATTCTCTCTCTCAGACACACATTCTCTCTCTCACACACATGCATTCTCTCACTTTCTCACTCACGCATTCTCTCTCACATGAATTCTCTATCTCATGCCCACATGCATTCTCTCTCGCTCACAGACGCATTCTCTCTCTCACACACGCATTCTCTCTTTCTCTATCACACGCATTCTCTCTCTCACACACACACATTCTCTCTCTCACACACACACACGCATTCTCTCCCACTCACACACGCATTTTCTCTAACACACACATTCTTTCTGTCACGCACACATGCATTCTCTCACTCTCACACATGCATTCTCTCTCGGACACATGCATTCTCTCTCTCACATGCATTCTGTATCTCACGCACACGCGCATTCGCTCTCCCTCACAAACACGCATTGCCTCACTCTCTCACACACGGATTGTCTCTCTCTCACACGTGCATGCTCTCTCATGCAAACAATCATTCTCTCTCTCACACGCACACGCATTCTCTCTCTCTCACTCACGCATTCTCTCTCACACACACACGCATTCTTTCACATGCACACAAACATTCCCTCGCTCACAAGCACACAATCCCTCACTCTCTCACACACATATTCTCTCTCTCAGACACGCATTCTCTCTCTCATGCACACACGCATTTTCTCTCTCACGCACACATGCATTCTCTCCCACACACACATGCATTCTCTCTCTCTCTCACGCACACACACACACATTCTCTCACTGTCTTATACATGCATTCTCTATCTCATGGACACATGCATTCTCTCTCCCTCACAGATGCATTCTCTCACACACATGCATTCTCTGTCTCTCACACACGCATTCTCACTCTCACGCACACACAAATTCTCTCGATCTCAGACACGCATTCTCTCACTAATGCACACACGCATTTTCTATCTCATGCACACACGCATTCTCTCTTTCACGCACACACGCATTCTCTCTCATGCACACACGCATTCTCTCCCTCACACACATGCATTCTCTCTCTCACACGCACATGCATTCTCTCTCACGCACACATGCATTCTCTCACTGTCTCATACACGCATTCTCTATCTCACGCACACATGCATTCTCTCTCCCTCACAGACGCATTCTCTCTCTCACACACGCATTCTCTCTTTTTCTATCACACGCATTCTCTCTTTCTCCATCACACGCATTCTCTCTCTCACACACACGCATTCTCTGTCATGCACATACGCCTTCCCTCCCTCACACACACGCAATCTCTCACTCTCTCACACGTATATTCTCTCTCTCACACACGCATTCTCTCTCACACACACACGCATTCTCCCTCTCTCACACTTGCATTCTCTTTTACGCACACAAACATTCTCTCTCTCACACATTCACATTCTCTCACTCACACACGCGCATTCTCGCTGTCACGCACACACGCATTCTCACACTCTCGCACACACATTCTCTCTCTCGTACACACGCTTTATCTCTCACGCACACACAAATTCCCTCTCTCTCTCACACACACGCATTCTCTCTCTCACTCACGCATTCTCTCTCTCACGCACACAGGTATTCTCTCTCTCTCACAAGCACGCATTATCTCCCTCTGGCACAAGCACATTCTCTCTCACGCAAACATGCATTCTCTCTCTCACGCACACATGCATTCTCTCTCTCTCTCACACACGCATTCCCTCTCTTTCTCACACATACATTCTCTCTCACGCAAACATGCATTCGCTCTCACACACACGCATTCTCTCCCACTCACACACGCATTTTCTCTCACACACACACACCCATTCTTTCTGTCACGCACACATGCATTCTCTCACTGTCATACTCGCATTCTCTCTCACACATACACATTCTCTCTCGCACACATACATTCTCTCTCTCTCACATGCATTCTCTACCTCACACACACACACGCATTCGCTCTCCCTCGCACACACGCATTGCCTCACTCTCTCACACACGGATTGTCTCTCTCTCACACGCGCATTCTCTCTCATGCAAACACGCATTCTCTCTCTCTCATGCACACACGCATTCTCTCTCTCTCTCACGCACCCAATCATTCTCTCTCACACACACGCATTCTCTCTCTCACACACACTCATTCTCTCTCATGCACACACGCATTCCCACCCTCACACGCACGCAGTCTCTCACACTCTCACACACGTATTCTCTCCCTCACATGCATTCTCTCTCTCACACACAAACATTCTCTCTCTCATGCACACAACCATTCTCTCTCACGCACACACGCATTCTCTCCCATACACACATGCATTCTCTCTCTCACGCACACACGCATTCTCTCCCACGCCCACATGCATTCTCTGACTGTCTCACATACGCATTCTTTATCTCACGGACATATGCATTCTCTCTCCCTCACAGACGGATTCACTCTCACACACACGCATTCTGTCTCACTCTCTCACCAATGCATTCTCTCTCTCACGCATTCTCACTCTCACGCGCACGCATTCTCTCTCATGCACACATGCATTGTCTCTCTCATGCACACACGCATTCTCTCTCTCACGTACGCATTCTCTCTCACACACACACGAATTCTCTCTCTCGCACGCACGCATTCTCTCACACACACACGCAGTCTCTCCCACTCACACATGCATTTTCTCTCTCACACACACCCATTCTTTCTGTCACGCACACACGCATTCTGTCACTCTCACACACGCATTCTCTCTCACACATACGAATTCTCTCTCGCACGCATGCATTCTCTCTCTCTCTCTCACATGGATTCTCTATCTCACGCACACATGCATTCACTCTCTCTCCCAGACACGCATTGTCTCTCTCTCTCACATACGGATTGTCTCTCTCTCACACGTGCATTCTCTCTCTCATGCACACAAGCATTTTCTCTCTCATGCACACACGCATTGTCTCTCTCATGCACACAAGCATTCGCTCTCATGCACACACGCATTCTCTCCCTCACACCCCCGCATTCTCTCTCTCACGCACACACGCATTCTCTCACTGTCTCACACACGCATTCTCTAGTTCATGGACACATGCATTCTCTCTCCCTCACACCCCCGCATTCTCTCTCTCTCACACACACACGCATTCTCTCTCTCACGCACACAAGCATTGTCTCTCTCACTCATTCACACAATCTCTCTCTCACTCACGCATTCTCTCTCTCACGCACACACACAAATTATCTCGCTCATACACAAGCACATTCTCTCTCACACAAATATGCATTCTCTCTCACTCAAACACACGCATTCTCTCTCACATTCACACACGCATTCTCTCTCTCAAACATGCATTTTCTCTCACACACACGCATTCTCTCTCTCACACACACGCATTCTCTCTCTTTCTCACACATACATTCTCTCTCTCACGCACACATGCATTCTCCCTCCCTCACAGATGCATTCTCTCTCACACACACACGCACTCTCTCACCTGCGCACATGCATTCTCTCGCTCTCAGACACGCATTCTCTCTCTCACGCACACAAACATTTTCTCTCTCATGCACACACGCATTCTCTCTCTCACGCACACAAGCATTCTCTCTCTCATGCACACAAGCATTCTCTCACTGTCTCACACATACATTCTCTAGTTCATGGACACATGCATTCTCTCTCACACATGCATTCGTTCACTCACACAATCTCTCTCTCACGTATGTATTCTCTCTCATGCGCACACAGGCATTCTCTCTCTCTCACACACACGCATTCTCTCTTTCACGCACACAAGCATTCCCCCTCACACACACACGCATTCTCTCTCACACACACACATTCTCACTCTCACGCACACGCATTCTCTCTCTCTTGCACACACACATTCTCTCTCTCTCTCACACACACACATTCTCTCTCTCTCTCACGCACATTCTTTCTCTCACAGACATTCTCTCTCTCACACACACGCATTTTCTCTCTCGCTCTCTCTCACACACATCTTCTCTCTCTCTCGCACACGCGCGTTCGGTCTCTCTCTCTCACACACACAGATTCTCTCTCACACACACACGCATTCTCTCCCACGCACGTACGCATTCTCTCTCTCTCTCACAGGCATTCTCTCTCTTTCTCACATGCATTCTCACACGCACGCATTCTCTATCTGACACACACAGGCATTCTCTCTCTCTCGCACACACGCATACTCTCTGTCTCACACACGCATTCTCTCTCATATGCAGGCATTCTCTCACGCATGCTTGTATTCTCTCTCTCTTGCACACACACATTCTCTCTCTCTCTCACACACATTCTATCTCTCACAGACATTCTCTTCCTCACATCCCCGCATTCTCTCTCTCACGCACTCACGCATTCTCTCACTGTCTCACACATACATTCTCTAGTTCATGGACACATGCATTCTCTCTCTCTCACACACACGCATTCTCTCTCTCACGCACACAAACATTGTCTCTCTCACTCATTCACACAATCTCTCTCTCACTCATGCATTCTCTCTCTCACGCACACAGGAATTCTCTCGCACACACACAAATAATCTCGCTCAGGCACAAGCACATTCTCTCTCACACAAATATGCATTCTCTCTCACTCACACACACGCATTCTCTCTCACATTCACACACGCATTCTCTCTCAAACAATCATTTTCTCTCACACACGCGCATTCTCTCTCTCACACACACACGCATTCTCTCTCTCACACACACACACGCGTTCTCTCACTGTCTCACACATGCATTCTCTATCTCACGCACACATGCATTCTCTCTCCTGCACACACGAATTCACTCTCTCGCATGCACGCATTCACTCTCTCGCGTACACACGCATTCTCTCCCACTTACACACGCATTTTCTCTCACACACCCGCATACTTGCTGTCATGCACACACGCATTCTCTCACTCTCACACACGCATTCTCTCACACACACGCATTCTCTCTCTCACGCACACACGCATTGTCTCTCTCTCGCACACATGCATTCTCTCTCATGTACCCACGCGTTCTCTCTCTCACACACATGCATTCTCTCACTCTCTCATGCATGCATTCTCTCTCTCACACACACGTATTCTCTCTCTCTCACACACACATGCATTCTCTCTCTCACACATGTATTCTCTTTCTCATGCACACAGGCATTCTCACTCTCTCTCTCACACACACGTATTTTCTCTCTCACATACATGTATTCTCTCTTTCTCACATACACACGCATTCTCTCTCTCACACTCACGCATTCTCTCTCACACACACATGCATTCTCTCTCTCACACACACGGATTCTCTCTCTCACACTCACGCATTCTCTCTCACACACACATGCATTCTCTCTCTCACACACACGCATTCTCTCTCTCACAGACATTCTCTCTCTCACACACACGTATTTTCTCTCTCGCTCTCTCTCACACACATCTTCTCTCTCTCTCGCACACGCGCGTTCGGTCTCTCTCTCTCTCACACACAGATTCTCTCTCTCACACACACGCATTCTCTCCCACGCACGTACGCATTCTCTCTCTCTCTCACAGGCATTCTCCCTCTTTCTCACATGCATTCTCACACGCACGCATTCTCTATCTGACACACACAGGCATTCTCTCTCTCTCGCACACACGCATACTCTCTGTCTCACACAAGCATTCTCTCTCTCTCAAATGCAGGCATTCTCTCTCATGTACCGACGCATTGTCCCTCTCTCTCACACACACACCTTCTCTAACTCTATCACACACGCATTCTCTCTCTCACACATACATGTATTCTCTCTCTCACGCACACACACATTCTCTCTCTCGAACACGCATTCTCTCTCTCTCGCACACACGCATTCACTCTCACGCACACACAAGCATTCTCTCACTGTCTCACATACAAATTCCCTATCTCACGCACAAATGCATTCTCTCTCCCTCACTGACGCATTCTTTCCCTCTCACACACGCATTGTCTCTCTCTCTCTCTCTCACATGCATTCGCTCTCTCTCATAAATGCATTCTCTCTCTCACGCGCACACACATTCACTCTATAAAACACGCATTCTCTCTCACACACACACATTATCTCTCTCATGCACACAGGCATTCTACCGCACGCACACACGCATTCTCTCACTGTGTCACACACGCGTTCTCTCCAACTCACACACGCATTCTCTCTCACACATTCGCATTCTCTCTCGCACACATGCATTCTCTCTCTCTCACACACATGCATGATCTATCTCACGCACACACACATTCTCTCTCCCTCACACACACGCAATCTCTCACTCTCTCACTCACGCATTCTCTCTCTCTTTCTCACTCATGCATTCTCTCTCTCTCACACATGCATTCGCTCTAGCACACACACACGAATTCTCTCTCACTCTCACTCACACATTCTCTCTCACACACATGCATTCTCTCTCTCTCACACACGTGTTCTCTCACTCTCTCACTCAAGCAGACTCTCTCTCTCACTCGCGCATTCTCTCTCTCACTCAAACATTCTCTCCTTGACACAGGCATTCTCTCTCTTTCTCACACATGCATTCTCTCTCTCATACACACACACGCATTCTCACTCTCATGCACACAGGCATTCGCTCTCTCACACACATGCATTCTCTCTATCTCTGCCACACACGCATTCTCTCTCTTTCTCACACACGCATTCGCTCTCTCACGCACACAGGCATTCCCTCACTCCCGCACACAAGCATTCACTCTCTCACGCACACACGCATTCTCTCTCTCCCACGGACACGCATTCTCTCTCCCGCACACACGCATTTTCTCTCTCACACACACACATTCACTCTCTCAAAAAAACACATCTTCTTTCACTCTCGCACACACACATTCTATCTCACGCACACATGCATTCTCTCTCCTGCGCACACGCATTCTCTCTCACACACGCATTCTCTCTCTCACACACGCATTAGACCTATCACACACGTATTCTCTCTCTCTCGCATGTACGCATTCTCTCTCATGCACACACGCATTCTCACTTACACACACATTCTTTCACTCATGCATTCTCTCTCTCACACATGCATTCTCTCACATGCGCACACAAATATTCTCTCTCTCTCACACTCACGCATTCTCTCTCTCATGCACACAAGCATTCCCCCTCACGCACAACCGCAGTCTCTCTCACACACACGCATTCTCTCTCTTGCGCACATGCATTCTCTCTCTCACACATGCATTCGCTCTTTCACACATGCATTTTCTCTCTCTCTCGCACATACGCATTCTCTCTCATGCACACACGCATTCTCAAACACACATGCATTCGTTCACTCACACAATCTCTCTCTCACACATGCATTCTCTCTCATGCGCACACAGGCATTCTCTCTCTCACACACACACGCATTCTCTCTCTCACGCACACAAGCATTCCCCCTCACGCACACACGCATTCTCTCTCACGCACAAAGACATTCTCTCTCTCACACACACACGCATTCTCTCTCACACACACACATTCTCACTCTCACGCACACGCATTCTCTCTCTCTTGCACACACACATTCTCTCTCTCTCTCACACACATTCTCTCTCTCACAGACATTCTCTCTCTCACACACACGTATTTTCTCTCTCGCTCTCTCTCACAAATATCTTCTCTCTCTCTCGCACACGCGCGTTCTGTCTCTCTCTCTCTCTCTTACACAGATTCTCTCTCACACACACACGCATTCTCTCCCACGCACGTACGCATTCTCTCTCTCTCTCACAGGCATTCTCTCTCTTTCTCACACGCATTCTCACATGCACGCATTCTCTATCTCAACCACACAGGCATTCTCTCTCTCTCGCACACACGCATACTCTCTGTCTCACACACGCATTCTCTCTCTCTCACACACACACCTTCTCTAACTCTCTCACACACACATTCTCTCTCTCACACACACACGTATTCTCTCTCTCACACCCACACGCATTCTCTCTCTCTCACACATGCATTCTCTTTCTTATGCACACATGCATTCTCTCTGTCTCGCAAACTTGCGTTTTCGCCCATGCACACATGCATTTTCTCTCTCATTCACACGCATTCTCTCTCTCACACACGCATTCTATCACTTTTGCACACATGCATTCTCTCTCTTACACACACGCATTCTCTCACTCTCTCACTCACACATTCTCTCTCTGACACTTACGCATTCTCTCTCTCTCACCCACGCATTCTCTCACTCATGCAAATGCATTCTCTATCTCACACACGCGCGCATTCTCTCTCTCACACACACGCATTCCCTCTTTCTCGCACACACGCATTCTCTCTCATGCACACACGCATTCGCGCTCTCACACATGCATTTTTTCACTCTCTCACACACACATTCTCTCTCTCTCACACACGCATTCTCTCTCATGCACTCATGCCTTCTCTCTCTCACGCACACACGCATTCTCCTTCTCTCAGACACGCATTCTCTCTCTCATGCACACACGCATTTTCTCTCGTACGCACACACGCATTCGCTCTCTCACGCACACAAGCATTCTCTCTCACGCACACACCCATTCTCCCTCTCAAACGCGCATTCTCTCTCACACACACGCGTTCTCTCTCACACACAGGCATTCTCTCACTATCTCACACGCGCATTCTCTATCTCATGCACACATGCATTCTCTCTCCCTCACAGATGCATTCTCTCTCTCGCACACATGCATTCTTGCTCTCACAAACATACGCATGCTCTCTCATGCACACACGCATTCCCTCCCTCACATGCACGCAATCTCTCAGTCTCTCACACACGTATTCTCTCTGTTTCACTCGTGTTCTCTCTCTCACACACAAACATTCTCTCCCTCTCAAAGTAGCATTCTATTTTTTGCACACACACAATTTCTCTGTCACACATCCTCATTCTCTCACTCACACACACACATTCTCTCTGTCCCGCACACATGCATCCTCTCTCACGCACTTCTGCATTCTCTCTCTATCACACATGCGTTCTCGCTCTCACGCACACACATTCTCTCTCTCAAACACGCATTCTCTCTCACACACACGTGCATTTTCTCACTGTCTCACGCACACATTCTCTATCTCTCTCACACACGCATTCTCTCTCTGTCACACACGCATTTTCTCTCTCACACACACGCATTCTCTCTCATGCACACATGCATTCCCTCCCTCACATGCACGCAATCTCTCACTCTCTCACGCACGTATTCTCTCTCTCTCACACACATTCTCTCACTCACATACATGCATTCTCTCTCTCTCAGACTTGTATTCTCTTTTCCGCACACAAACATTCTCTCTCACGCACATCCGCATTCTCTCAATCACATGCATTCTCTCTGTCGCGCACACATGCATTCTCTCTCACGCACACATGCATTCTCTCTCTCAAACATGCATTCTTTCTCTCACACACACACGTTCTCTCTCTCACACACACACGCATTCTCTCTCATGCACACACAGACATTGTCTCACTGTCTCACGCACGCATGCTCTTACTCACACATACATGCATTCTCTCTCCCTCACAGACACATTCTCTCTTTCACACATGCATTCTCTCTCTCTCTCTCACTCACGCATTCTCTCTCTGATGCACACACGAATTCTCTGTCTTGCACGCACGCATTCTCTCTCTCTCGCACACGCAATCTCTCCCACTCACACACGCATTTTCTCTCACACACACATATTCTTTCTGTCATGCACACACGCTTTGTCTCACTCTCACACACGCATTCTATCTCACACACATGCATTCTCTCTCACACACATGCATTCTCTCTCGCACACATGCATTCTCTCTGTCTCACACATGCATTCTCTATCTCATGCATACACGCATTCTCTCAATCTCTCACTCACGCATTTTCTCTCTCTCTCACACGCGCATTTTCTCTCTCACACACCATTCGCTCTTTCACACGCACACGCATTCTCTCGCACTCAAAAACACGCATTCTCTCACTCTCTTACTCACGCATTCTCTCTCTCACTCAAACATTCTCTCTCTCACACACGCATTCTCTCTATCACGCACACTAGCATTCCCCCTCACACACACACATGTTCTCTCTCTCATGCACACAGGCATTCTCTCTCACACACGTGCATTCTCTCTATCTCTCGCTCACGCATCCTCTCTTTCTCTCGCACACATTCGCTCTCTCATGCACACAGGCATTCTCTCACTCTCGCTCACACACGCATTCTCTCTTTCTCTCACACACGCATTCTCTCTCTCACGCACACTCACATTCTCTTCCTCTCACTCATGCATTCTCTCTCTCACACATGCATGGATTTTCTCTCTCGCACACATGCATTCGCTCTTTCACACATGCATTTTCTCTCTCTCTCGCACATACGCATTCTCTCTCATGCACACACGCATTCTCAAACACACATGCATTCGTTCACTCACACAATCTCTCTCTCACACATGCATTCTCTCTCATGCGCACACAGGCATTCTCTCTCTCACACACACACGCATTCTCTCTCTCACGCACACAAGCATTCCCCCTCACGCACACACGCATTCTCTCTCACGCACAAAGACATTCTCTCTCTCACACACACACGCATTCTCTCTCACACACACACATTCTCACTCTCACGCACACGCATTCTCTCTCTCTTGCACACACACATTCTCTCTCTCTCTCACACACATTCTCTCTCTCACAGACATTCTCTCTCTCACACACACGCATTTTCTCTCTCGCTCTCTCTCACAAACATCTTCTCTCTCTCTCGCACAAGCGTGTTCTGTCTCTCTCTCTCTCTCTCACACAGATTCTCTCTCTCACACACACGCATTCTCTCCCACGCACGTACGCATTCTCTCTCTCTCTCTCACAGGCATTCTCTCTCTTTCTCACACGCATTCTCACATGCACGCATTCTCTATCTCAACCACACAGGCATTCTCTCTCTCTCGCACACACGCATACTCTCTGTCTCACACACGCATTCTCTCTCTCTCACACACACACCTTCTCTAACTCTCTCACACACACATTCTCTCTCTCACACACACACGTATTCTCTCTCTCACACCCACACGCATTCTCTCTCTCTCACACATGCATTCTCTTTCTTATGCACACATGCATTCTCTCTGTCTCGCAAACTTGCGTTTTCGCCCATGCACACATGCATTTTCACTCTCATTCACACGCATTCTCTCTCTTTCACACGCATTCTATCACTTTTGCACACATGCATTCTCTCTCTTACACACACGCATTCTCTCACTCTCTCACTCACACATTCTCTCTCTGACACTTACGCATTCTCTCTCTCTCACCCACACATTCTCTCACTCATGCAAATGCATTCTCTATCTCACACACGCGTGCATTCTCTCTCTCACACACACGCATTCCCTCTTTCTCGCACACACGCATTCTCTCTCATGCACACACGCATTCGCGCTCTCACACATGCATTTTTTCACTCTCTCACACACACATTCTCTCTCTCTCACACACGCATTCTCTCTCATGCACTCATGCCTTCTCTCTCTCACGCACACACGCATTCTCCTTCTCTCAGACATGCATTCTCTCTCTCATGCACACACGCATTTTCTCTCGTACGCACACACGCATTCACTCTCTCACGCACACAAGCATTCTCTCTCACACACACGCGTTCTCTCTCACACACAGGCATTCTCTCACTATCTCACACGCGCATTCTCTATCTCATGCACACATGCATTCTCTCTCCCTCACAGACGCATTCTCTCTCTCGCACACATGCATTCTTGCTCTCACAAACATACGCATGCTCTCTCATGCACACACGCATTCCCTCCCTCACATGCACGCAATCTCTCAGTCTCTCACACACGTATTCTCTCTGTTTCACTCGTGTTCTCTCTCTCACACACAAACATTCTCTCCCTCTCAAAGTAGCATTCTATTTTTTGCACACACACAATTTCTCTGTCACACATCCTCATTCTCTCACTCACACACACACATTCTCTCTGTCCCGCACACATGCATCCTCTCTCACGCACTTCTGCATTCTCTCTCTATCACACATGCGTTCTCGCTCTCACGCACACACATTCTCTCTCTCAAACACGCATTCTCTCTCACACACACGTGCATTTTCTCACTGTCTCACGCATACATTCTCTATCTCTCTCACACACGCATTCTCTCTCTGTCACACACGCATTTTCTCTCTCACACACACGCATTCTCTCTCATGCACACATGCATTCCCTCCCTCACATGCACGCAATCTCTCACTCTCTCACGCACGTATTCTCTCTCTCTCACACACATTCTCTCACTCACATACATGCATTCTCTCTCTCTCAGACTTGTATTCTCTTTTCCGCACACAAACATTCTCTCTCACGCACATCCGCATTCTCTCAATCACATGCATTCTCTCTGTCGCGCACACATGCATTCTCTCTCACGCACACATGCATTCTCTCTCTCAAACATGCATTCTTTCTCTCACACACACACGTTCTCTCTCTCACACACACACGCATTCTCTCTCATGCACACACAGACATTGTCTCACTGTCTCACGCACGCATGCTCTAACTCACACATACATGCATTCTCTCTCCCTCACAGACACATTCTCTCTTTCACACATGCATTCTCTCTCTCTCTCTCACTCACGCATTCTCTCTCTGATGCACACACGAATTCTCTGTCTTGCACGCACGCATTCTCTCTCTCTTGCACACACAATCTCTCCCACTCACACACGCATTTTCTCTCACACACACATATTCTTTCTGTCATGCACACACGCTTTGTCTCACTCTCACACACGCATTCTATCTCACACACATGCATTCTCTCTCACACACATGCATTCTCTCTCGCACACATGCATTCTCTCTCTCTCACACATGCATTCTCTATCTCATGCATACACGCATTCTCTCAATCTCTCACTCACGCATTTTCTCTCTCTCTCACACGCGCATTTTCTCTCTCACACACCATTCGCTCTTTCACACACACACGCATTCTCTCGCACTCAAAAACACGCATTATCTCACTCTCTTACTCTCGCATTCTCTCTCTCACTCAAACATTCTCTCTCTCACACACGCATTCTCTCTATCACGCACACTAGCATTCCCCCTCACACACACACATGTTCTCTCTCTCATGCACACAGGCATTCTCTCTCACACACGTGCATTCTCTCTATCTCTCGCTCACGCATCCTCTCTTTCTCTCGCACACATTCGCTCTCTCATGCACACACGCATTCTCTCACTCTCGCTCACACACGCATGCTCTCTTTCTCTCACACACGCATTCTCTCTCTCACGCACACTCACATTCTCTGCCTCTCACTCATGCATTCTCTCTCTCACACATGCATGGATTTTCTCTCTCGCACACATGCATTCTCTCTCTCAGACACATGCATTCTCTCTCACACACACATGCATTCTCTCTCACATGCACACTAGCATTCCCACTCACACACACACGCGTTCTCTCTCTCACGCACACACGCTTTCTCTCTCACACACAAATGCATTCTCTCTCACACGCGCACACGCATTCTCTCTCATGCACACATGCATTCTCTCTCTCACAATGCATTCACTCTCTCGCACACACGCATTCTCTCTCACGCACACACATTCTCTCTCTCTCACACATGCATTCTCACTCTCTCTCACACAAGCATTCTCTCACTCGCTCACTCATGCATTCTCTCTCTCACACACATGCATTCTCTCACTCACTCTCACACACGCATTCTCTCTCCCTCACACACACTCATTCTCTCAAATACACACGCATTCTCTCTCTCACTCACGATCTCTCTCTCCCACTTAAGCATTCTCCCTCTTTCTCTCACACACATTTGCTCTCTCACTCGAGCAGGCATTCTCTCACTCTCACACACGCACGCATTTTCTCTCATGCACTCACGCATTCTCTCTCTCACACACACGCATTCTTTCTCATGTGTACACGCATTCTCTCTCTCACGCTCACACACATTCTCTCACGCACAGAAGCATTCTCTCTCACGCTCACACGCATTCTCTCTCTCACAGACACGCATTCTCTCTCTCAAACACGCATTCTCTCTCTCTCATACACATGCATTCTCTCTCTCACGCACACACGCATACACTCTCACGCACACACATGCATTCTCTCAATCTCTCACTCACGCATTTTCTCTCTCTCACACGCACAATTTCTCTCTCACACACCATTCGCTCTTTCACACACACACGCATTCTCTCGCACTCAAAAACACGCATTCTCTCACTCTCTTACTCATGTATTCTAACTCTCACTCAAACATTCTCTCTCTCACACACGCATTCTCTCTCACACACACTGGCATTCCCCCTCACACACACATGTGTTCTCTCTCTCACACACACTAGCATTCCCCCTCACACACACACACATGTTCTCTCTCTCATGCACACAGGCATTCTCTCTCACACACGTGCATTCTCTCTATCTCTCACTCACATGCATTCTCTCTCTCTCACTCACGCATCCTCTCTTTCTCTCGCACACATTCGCTCTCTCATGTGCACAGGCATTCTCTCACTCTCGCTCACACACACATTCTCTCTTTCTCACACACACGCATTCTCACTCTCATGCACACAGGCATTCTCTCTCTCACGCACACTCACATTCTCTGCCTCTCACTCATGCCTTCTCTCTCTCACACATGCATGGATTTTCTCTCTCGCACACATGCACTCTCTCTCTCAGACACATGCATTCTCTCTCACGCACACACGCATTCTCTCACTGTCTCACATACACATTCCCTACCTCACGCACAAATGCAATCTCCCTCCCTCACTGACGCATTCTCTCTCTCTCACACACGCATTCTCTCTCTCTCATACACGCATTCTCTCTCTCACGCGCACACACATTCTCTCTCTAAAACACGCATTCTCTCTCATACACACACCTTCTATCTCTCATGCACACATGAATTCTATCTCTCGTATGCACGCATTCTCTCACGCACACAAGCATTCTCTCTCACACACACACGCATTCTCTCCCACTCACACACGCATTCTCTCTCACACACACATTCTTTCTGTCATGCACACACGCATCCTCTCACTCTCACACACGCATTCTCTCTCACACACATGCATTCTCTCTCTCACACACATGCATTCTCTATCTCACACACACACACATTCTCTCTACCTCACACACACGCATTCTCTCACTCTCTCACTCACGCATTCTCTCTCTCTCACACACACACACGCATTTGCTCTTTCACACACACACGAATTCTCTCTCACTCTCACTCACACATTCTCTCTCTCACACACACGCATTCTTTCACATGTATACATGCATTCTCTCTCTCACGCACACACACATTCTCTCACGCACAGAAGCATTCTCTCTCTCTCTCTCACACACATTCTCTCTCTCACAGACATTCTCTCTCTCACACACACGCATTTTCTCTCTCGCTCTCTCTCACACACATCTTCTCTCTCTCTCGCACACGCGCGTTCGGTCTCTCTCTCTCTCTCACACAGATTCTCTCTCACACACACACGCATTCTCTCCCACGCACGTACGCATTCTCTCTCTCTCTCACAGGCATTCTCTCTCTTTCTCACATGCATTCTCACACGCACGCATTCTCTATCTGACACACACAGGCATTCTCTCTCTCTCGCACACACGCATACTCTCTGTCTCACACACGCATTCTCTCTCTCACACACACATGTATTCTCTCTCTCACACCCACACGCATTCTCTCTCTCACACACATGCATTCTTTCTCATGTGTACATGCATTCTCTGTCACGCACACACACACATTCTCTCACGCACAGAAGCATTCTCTCTCACGCTCACACGCATTCTCTCTCTCTCACACACACGCATTCTCTCTCTCACACACATGCATTCTCTCTCTCACGCACATACGCATTCACTCTCACGCACACACACGCATTCTCTCTCCCTCACTGACGCATTCTCTCTCTCTCACACACGCATTCTCTCACTCTCACATGCATTCTCTCTCTCTCATACACGCATTCTCTCTCTCACGCACACACACATTCTCTCTCTAAAACATGCATTCTCTCTCATACTCACACCTTCTCTCTCTCATGCACACCTGAATTCTATCTCTCGTATGCACGCATTCTATCTCACACACACGCATTCTCTCCCACTCACACACGCATTCTCTCTCTCACACACACATTCTTTCTGTCATGCACACACGCATTCTCTCACTCTCACACATGCATTCTCTCTCGCACACATGCATTCTCTATCTCACGCACACACACATTCTCTCTCCCTCACACACACGCATTCTCTCTCTCACACACACACGCATTCGCTCTTTCACACACACACGAATTCTCTCTCACTCTGACTCACGCATTCTCTCTGTCACACACGATTTCTCTCTCTCCCACTCAAGCATTCTCTCTCTTTCTCTGACATGCATTTGCTCTCTCACACACGCATTCTCTCACTCTCTCACACACATGCATTTTCTCACTTGCACACTCGCATTCTCTCACTCTCTCACACACATGCATTTTCTCACTTGCACACTCGCATTCTCTCTCAAGCATTGATGCATTCTCTCTCTCTCACTCACGGATTGTCTCTCTCTCACACACGCATTCTCTCTCTCACACACACGCATTCTTTCTCGTGTATACATGCATTCTCTCTCTCACACACACACGTATTCTCTCTCTCACGTACACAAGCATTCCCCCTCATGCACACACGCATTCTCTCTGATGCACAAAGACATTCTCTCTCTCACGCACACACGCATTCTCTCTCACACACACATTCTCACTCTCACGCACACGCATTCTCTCTCGCACACACGCATTCTCTCTCACACACACACATTCTCTCTCTCACAGACATTCTCTCTCTCTCTCACACACACATTTTCTCTCTCGCTCACTCTCTCACACACATCTTCTCTCTCTCTCTCACACGCGCATTCTGTCTCTCTTTCTCACATGCACGCATTCTCTATCTGACACACACAGGCATTCTCTCTCTCTCGCACACACGCATACTCTCTGTCTCACACACGCATTCTCTCTCTCTCACATGCAGGCATTCTCTCTCATGTACACACGCATTGTCTCTTTCTCTCACACACAGACATTCTCACACTCTCTCACGCACGCATTCTCTCTCTCACACCCACACACATTCTCTCTCTCACACACACGTATTCTCTCTCTCACACCCACATGCATTCTCTCTCTCTCACACATGCATTCTCTTTCTTATGCACACATGCATTCTCTCTGTCTCGCAAACTTGCGTTTTCGCCCATGCACACATGCATTTTCTCTCTCATTCACACGCATTCTCTCTCACACACACGCATTCTCTCACTTTTGCACACACGCATTCTCTCTCTTACACACACGCATTCTCTCACTCTCTCACTCACACATTCTCTCTCTCACACTTACGCATTCTCTCTCTCTCACCCACGCATTCTCTCACTCACGCAAACGCATTCTCTATCTCACACACACGCGCATTCTCTCTCTCACACACACGCATTCTCTCTCTCACACACACATTCCCTCATTCTCGCGCACACGCATTCTCTCTCATGCACACACGCATTCGCTCTCTCACACACGCATTCTTTCACTCTCACACACACATTCTCTCTCTCACACACACGCATTCTCTCTCATGCACACATGCCTTCTCTCTCTCATGCACACACGCATTTTCCTCTTACGCACGTATTCTCTCTTACGCACGTATTCTCTCTCTCTCACACGCATTCTCTCACTCACATACATGCATTCTCTCTCTCTCAGACTTGTATTCTCTTTTCTGCACACAAACATTCTCTCTCACGCACATCCGCATTCTCTCAATCACATGCATTCTCTCTGTCGCGCACACATGCATTCTCTCTCACGCACACTTGCATTCTCTCTCTCTTCCACATGCATTCTCTCTCTCACGCACACATGCATTCTCTCTCTCAAACATGCATTCTTTCTCTCACACACACATGTTCTCTCTCTCACACACACACGCATTCTCTCTCATGCACACACAGACATTGTCTCACTGTCTCACACACGCATGCTCTAACTCACACATACATGCATTCTCTCTCCCTCACAGACACATTCTCTCTTTCACACATGCATTCTCTCTCTCTCTCTCTCACTCACGCATTCTCTCTCTGATGCACACACGAATTCTCTGTCTTGCACGCACGCATTCTCTCTCTCACGCACACGCAATCTCTCCCACTCACACACGCATTTTCTCTCACACACACATATTCTTTCTGTCACGCACACACGTTTCGTTTTACTCTCACACACGCATTCTATATCACACACACGCATTCTCTCTCGCACACATGCATTCTCTCTCTCTCACACATGCATTCTCTATCTCATGCATACACACATTCTCTCTCCCTCTCACACACGCATTCTCTCAATCTCTCACTCACGCATTTTCTCTCTCTCTCACACGCTCATTTTCTCTCTCTCACACACCATTCGCTCTTTCACACACACACGCATTCTCTCGCACTCAAAAACATGCATTCTCTCACTCTCTTACTCACGCATTCTCTCTCACTCAAACATTCTCTCTCTCACACACGCATTCTCTCTCTCACACACACGCATTCTTTCTCATGTATACATGGATTGTCTCTGTCACGCTCACACACATTCTCTCACACACAGAAGCATTCTCTCTCACGCTCACACGCATTCTCTCTTTCACAGACATGCATTCTATCTCTCATGCACACACACATTCTCTCTCAAACATGCATTCTCTCTCTCATACACACGCATTCTCTCTCTCTCGCACACACGCATTCACTCTCACGCACACACACACATTCTCTCACTGTCTCACATACACATTCCCTACCTCACGCACAAATGCATTCTCTCTCCCTCACTGACGCATTCTCTCTCTCTCATACACGCATTCTCTCTCTCACGCGCACACACATTCTCTCTCTAAAAACGCATTCTCTCTCATACACACACCTTCTCTCTCTCTCGCACACATGAATTCTATTTCTCGTATGCACGCATTCTCTCCCACTCACACACGCATTCTCTCTCACACACACATTCTTTCTGTCATGCACACACGCATCCTCTCACTCTCACACACGCATTCTCTCTCACACAGACGCATTCTCTCTCACACACATGCATTCTCTATCTCACACACATGCATTCTCTACCTCACACACACACACATTCTCTCTACCTCACACATACGCATTCTCTCACTCTCTCACTCACGCATTCTCTCTCTATCTCACACACACGCATTCTCTCTCTCACACACACACGCATTCGCTCTTTCACACACACATGAATTCTCTCTCACTCTGACTCACGCATTCTCTCTGTCACACACGATTTCTCTCTCTCCCACTCAAGCATTCTCTCTCTTTCTCTCACATGCATTTGCTCTCTCACGCACGCATTCTCTCACTCTCTCACACACATGCATTTTCTCACTTGCACACTCGCATTCTCTCTCAAGCATTGATGCATTCTCTCTCTCTCACACACGGATTCTCTCTCTCTCACACACGCATTCTCTCTCTCACACACACGCATTCTTTCTCGTGTATACATGCATTCTCTCTCTCACACACACACGTATTCTCTCTCTCACGTACACAAGCATTCCCCCTCATGCACACACGCATTCTCTCCTACGCACAAAGACATTCTCTCTCTCACGCACACACGCATTCTCTCTCACACACACACATTCTCACTCTCACGCACATGCATTCTCTCTCGCACACACTCATTCTCTCTCTCACACACACATTCTCTCTCTCACAGACATTCTCTCTCTCTCTCACACACACATTTTCTCTCTCGCTCACTCTCTCACACACATCTTCTCTCTCTCTCTCACACGCGCATTCTGTCTCTCTTTCTCACACGCACGCATTCTCTATCTGACACACACAGGCATTCTCTCTCTCTCGCACACACGCATACTCTCTGTCTCACACACGCATTCTCTCTCTCTCACATGCAGGCATTCTCTCTCATGTACACACGCATTATCTCTTTCTCTCACACACAGACATTCTCACACTCTCTCACGCACGCATTCTCTCTCTCACACCCACACACATTCTCTCTCTCACAGACACACATTCTCTCTCTCTCACACACGTATTCTCTCTCTCACACCCACATGCATTCTCTCTCTCTCACACATGCATTCTCTTTCTTATGCACACATGCATTCTCTCTGTCTCGCAAACTTGCGTTTTCGCCCATGCACACATGCATTTTCTCTCTCATTCACACGCATTCTCTCTCACACACACGCATTCTCTCACTTTTGCACACACGCATTCTCTCTCTTACACACACGCATTCTCTCACTCTCTCACTCACACATTCTCTCTCTCACACTTACGCATTCTCTCTCTCTCACCCACGCATTCTCTCACTCACGCAAACGCATTCTCTATCTCACACACACGCGTATTCTCTCTCTCACACACACGCATTCTCTCTCTCACACACACATTCCCTCATTCTCGCGCACACGCATTCTCTCTCATGCACACACGCATTCGCTCTCTCACACACGCATTCTTTCACTCTCACACACACATTCTCTCTCTCACACACACGCATTCTCTCTCATGCACACATGCCTTCTCTCTCTCATGCACACACGCATTTTCTCTCTCACACACACGCATTCTCTCTCATGCACACATGCATTCCCTCCCTCACATGCACGCAATCTCTCACTCTCACACACGCATTCTCTCTCACACAGACGCATTCTCTCTCACACACATGCATTCTCTATCTCACACACATGCATTCTCTACCTCACACACACACACATTCTCTCTACCTCACACATACGCAATCTCTCACTCTCTCTTACGCACATATTCTCTCTCTCTCACACGCATTCTCTCACTCACATACATGCATTCTCTCTCTCTCAGACTTGTATTCTCTTTTCTGCACACAAACATTCTCTCTCACGCACATCCGCATTCTCTCAATCACATGCATTCTCTCTGTCGCGCACACATGCATTCTCTCTCACGCACACTTGCATTCTCTCTCTCTTCCACATGCATTCTCTCTCTCACGCACACATGTATTCTCTCTCTCAAACATGCATTCTTTCTCTCACACACACATGTTCTCTCTCTCACACACACACGCATTCTCTCTCATGCACACACAGACATTGTCTCACTGTCTCACACACGCATGCTCTAACTCACACATACATGCATTCTCTCTCCCTCACAGACACATTCTCTCTTTCACACATGCATTCTCTCTCTCTCTCTCACTCACGCATTCTCTCTCTGATGCACACACGAATTCTCTGTCTTGCACGCACGCATTCTCTCTCTCACGCACACGCAATCTCTCCCACTCACACACGCATTTTCTCTCACACACACATATTCTTTCTGTCACGCACACACGTTTCGTTTTACTCTCACACACGCATTCTATATCACACACACGCATTCTCTCTCGCACACATGCATTCTCTCTCTCTCACACATGCATTCTCTATCTCATGCATACACGCATTCTCTCTCCCTCTCACACACGCATTCTCTCAATCTCTCACTCACGCATTTTCTCTCTCTCTCACACGCTCATTTTCTCTCTCTCACACACCATTCGCTCTTTCACACACACACGCATTCTCTCGCACTCAAAAACATGCATTCTCTCACTCTCTTACTCACGCATTCTCTCTCACTCAAACATTCTCTCTCTCACACACACATTCTCTCTCTCACACACACGCATTCTTTCTCATGTATACATGGATTGTGCAAAATTGGTTTGACAGATGGTGGAAGAACTAGGGATGCTGGAAATCAGAAACAAAAACAGAAATTGCTGGAAAAGCTCAGCAGGCCTGGTCACATCTGTGCAGAGAAATCAGAGTTAACGTTTGGGATTCAGTGACCTGTCCTCAGAATTATTCTCGACTTCTCTTTGTTGCAATAATTTCAAAAGGTTCCCTTATACAGTTTAAATCATTCTGAGGGAGGATCACTAGACCCGAGCCGTTAACTCTGATTTCTCTGCACAGTTGTTTCCAGACCTGCTGAGCTTTTCCAGCAATTTCTGTTTTTGTTTCTGATTTCCAGCATCCCTAGTTCTTTCAATTGTTATTTGATCGTGACTACTTCAAACAACTATAAACATGACTGCACTTGGAGCATACATTGCCACGGCACTTCTATTTGTTGATAAGCCAAACAAAACCCAATTCCTAAGCTGCTATACCTAATCTTTTGTCATCCCTAAACACGACACTGTATGAGTATCCTTTCACATTATTGTGGTTCTGTTCGCCGAGCTGGGAATTTGTGTTGCAGACGTTTCGTCCCCTGTCTAGGTGACATCCTCAGTGCTTGGGAGCCTCCTGTGAAGTACTTCTGTGATCTTTCCTCCAGCATTTGTAGTGGTTTGAATCTGCCACTTCCGGTTGTCAGTTCCAGCTGTCCGCTGCAGTGGTCGGTATATTGGGTCCAGGTCGATGTGCTTATTGTTTGAATCTGTGGATGAGTGCCATGCCTATAGGAATTCCCTGGCTGTTCTCTGTTTGGCTTGTCCTATAATAGTAGTGTTGTCCCAGTCGAATTCATGTTGCTTGTCATCTGCGTGTGTGGCTACTAAGGATAGCTGGTTGTGTCGTTTCGTGGCTAGTTGGTGTTCATGGATGCGGATCATTAGCTGTCTATGTAGTGTACAAAATCCCATGCATGGACTGCACAAAACACTACTTGGACAAACAGGAAGACAGCTAACGATCTGTATCCATGAACACCAACTAGCCACGAAACGACACGACCAGCTATCCTTAGTAGCCACACACGCAGATGACAAGCAACATGAATTCGACTGGGACAACACTACTATTATAGGACAAGCCAAACAGAGAACAGCCAGGGAATTCCTAGAGGCATGGCACTCATCCACAGATTCAATCAATAAGCACATCGACCTGGATCCAATATACCGACCACTGCAGCAGCGGACAGCTGGAACTGACAATTGGAAGCAGCAGATTCAAACCACTACAAATACCAGAGGAAAGATCACAGAAGCGCTTCACAGGAGGATCCCAAGCACTGAGGATGTCACCTAGACAGGGGACGAAACGTCTGCAACACAAATTCACAGCTCGGTGAACAGAATCACAACAACGAGCACATGAGCTACAAATCTTCTCACAGACTTTGAAATCCTTTCACATTATTGAAACGAATAGACGTAAAGAACATTTATTTTGCACAGAGGCAGTATTGTTGTATTGTAGTTCTTGAACTAATAGGATGAAAGCTCTAGACAGTGTACCAATTCTGCTGTGTTGGCTGATTGAATTTGAAATCTATGAATAAACGTGGAATACCTCAGTGACAGTGAATGTAACAGCTATTTACATCAAAGCTGATTATTTTTTCAGCAACTTCCATTTGGGAAGAAAATCTGCCATCCCATTTTGTTTTGGCAGACCCACAGTGTGATTGACTGGTAAATACTCTCTGCCATGCTTCACAAGCCTGCTGAGGTCAAGAGGTGGGCAAATTGACAATAGTTTCACTGACAACCCAATAAACACTAAAATGAAAGGAAACATAGGAACAGGAATAGGCCAATCAACCCCTCAAGACTCTTCTGCCATTCACTGCGATCATGGCTGATCTGTGGCCTAACCTCATTTACTTGCTTTTGACGCAGATCCCTTAATATGTCTGCTTAACAAAAAATTATCAACCTCAGATTTGAAATTAGAACTGATACAGCATCCACAGCTATTTGTGGAAGGGGATGTTAAATATCTACCTGCCTTATGCATAGATGTGCTTCCTAACACCTTTTGTCCTATACACAGACTATATCACCTAGATCTTGAATCAGTGAAAAGAGTTGATCCCTACCTACCCTGTCTTTTCCTGTTAATATCCCAAAGAGTTTGATCAGATTACCTCTTAAACTTCTAAATTTATAAAGAGACATCACATGAAATGTCTGTGACCTCTGGGTTGTTAGTTGAGGAACAGAACTCAGCTCAAAATGCTTCTAATCTTGCAGTCATAGAATCATACAGCACAGAAACAGACCTTTGGGTTCAACTTGTCCATGCCGCCCAGCTTTCCCCAAACTGAACGAGCAGTGGTGTGATGTTTTCTGGCTCTTGTAATGGAGTTTTAAATTTACACCAGAGAATGTCGCAGATGATGAGTGATTTTCCATTATTATTATGCACCAAGCATCCACCTGGAGCAGGTCTTGGGAGCAGGATCCCATATGTTTCTGCCTTGGAGGTAAAAGCACTATCCGAAAAATGGGCATTTGAAATTCTGAGCAACAGTGCACCAATAAATGATGGTTGAAAACTAACTATTCTGTTCATTTTATTTTCCGCAAAGCAACTTGTTCAGAAATGTTATTGCGTACCTCTGGAGCAGGCAAGACTCGGACTCTGGCCACCTGACTCAGAGATGGGGATATTACCACTGCACAATGTGACTCTGAAGGCACATTACGCTTAGTAACATTGCACCGCAACCTTTAAGTACTTGTGAAAAATTTAGATTGCTACTCCAAAGTGGCAGTCACAATGTTTGCAATAATATCCAATTACTGGCAGGAATATAATTGTCCCACTCGACAATATGGTTTGAATATGTTTGATTCACAAATCTGGCCAATGCATTCATTCACAGCCAAACATTATTCCTCATTAGTTGCAAAGTGATTTCAGCTGCTTCGAATTCCTAAATATTCAACACGGGAGCAAAATTGGGCTCTTGCAGTGCTTCTATCTCCGGCCCAAGAGTCCTGGGTTCAAGACCCAGCTTCTCCAAAGATGGGTCTGAACAGATTGATTGAAATATTTAGAGACTCTTGTGGCTGGGTTTTTATATTCATTTACAGGAGAAAGGCTTTGCTGGCTCAGGAAGCATTTAATTCACATCCCTAATTGCCCAGAGGCCAGTTGTGATTGAGTCACATTGACTAGGTGGTCTGGAGTCACATGTAGGCCAAACCAGGAAAGGATGGCAGTTTCCTTCCCTAAAGAACATCAGTGAACCAGGAGGGCTTTTCCCAAAAGTCAACAATGGATACATGGTCATTGTGAGACTCTTCATTCCTGATTTTGTATAGAATGCAAACTCCACCAGCTGCCACAGTGGAATTTGAACTTGGGGACCAGGCTCATGACCAGCATCCCTGGATTAACAGTTTAGTGACAATAGCACTAGGCCATTGCTTCCCCTAGCCCAGAGGCCTCTGTTTAAAACCCATCTACTTCAGAGCTGTGCCACAACGTATCTGAATATGAGTTTAAGAAGCATCCATAAGTACAAAATTAATTTATCCTACAAGTTAATTTTGGGTGATGTCATTTCCTGTTCTTTTTCTGAGGGGTTGATAGATGGCACCTAGATCGATGTGCTTGTTTATGGCATTGTGGTTGGAGTGGCTTCTCGGAATTCTCTGGCATGTCTTTGCTTAGCCTGTCCCAGGATAGATGTGTTGTCCCAGTCGAATTGGTGTTTTTTTTCACCCATGTGTAGGGTTACGAGGGAGAGAGGGTCGTGTCTTTTTGTGGCTAGCTGGTGTTCGTGGATCCTGGTGGCTAACTTTCTTCCTGTTTATCCTACGTAGTGTTTGTGACAGTCCTTGCATGGAATTTTGTAGATGATGTTGGTTTTGTCCATGGGTTGTACTGGGTCTTTTAAGTTTGTTAGTTTTTGTTTGAGAGTGTTGGTGGGTTTGTGTGCTACTAGGATTCTGAAGGGTCTTAAGTAGTCTGGCTGTCATATCTGAAACTTCTTTGATGTATGGTAAGGTGGTTAGGGTTCCTGGGTGTGTTTGGTCTGCTTGTCGTGGTTTGTTCTTGAGGAATCTGCGGACTGTATTTTTTGAGTATCCGTTCTTCTTGAATGCGTTGTATAGGTGGTTCTCCTATGAGGTACGAAGGTAAACTGGCCAAGAATATAAAGGAGGATAGTAAAAGCTTTTTTAGGTATGTCCAAGGCAAAAAAATGGTTAGGACAAAAATTGAGGAAGCACTATGTGAGGCACTGAGGGAGCATTATCTGACATATTGAGGGAGCATTATCTGATGTACTGAGGGAGCACATTCTGTGGTACTGAGGAAGCACTTTCTGAGGTATTGAGGGTGCACTATCGGAGGTATTGGGCCCTTGAAGACAGAAACAGGGGAATATATTACTGGGAACAAAGAAATGGCAGAGGAATTAAATGGGTACTTCAGATCTGTGTTCACTGGAGAAGACACAAGCAATTTCCCTGAGGTAACAGTGGCTGAAGGACCTGAACTTAAGGGAATTTATATTTGCCAGGATTTGGTGTTGGAGAGACTGTTAGGTCTGCAGGTTGATAAGTCTCCGGGACCTGATGGCCTGCATCCCAGGGTACTGAAGGAAGAGGCTCGGGAAATCGTGGATGCGCTGGTGATTATTTTCCAGAGTTCAATAGAATCAGGGTCGGTTCCTGAGGATTGGAGGGCGGCTAATGTGTGCCACTTTTTAAGAAGGGTGGGCGGGAGAAAGCAGGAAATTATAAACCAGTTAGTCTGACCTCAGTGGTGGGAAAGATGCTGGAGTCTATTATAAAGGATGAAATTATAGCACATCTGGATAATAGTAACAGGATAGGACAGAGTCAGCATGGATTTATGAAGGGGAAATCATGCTTGACTAATCTTCTTGAATTTTTTGAGGATGTAACTCGGAAGATGGACGAGGGAGATCCAGTGGATGTACTGTACCTGGACTTTCAGAAAGCTTTTGATAAAGTCCCACACAAGAGATTAATGAGTAAAATTAGGGCGCACGGTATTGGGGGCAAAGTACTAGATTGGATAGAGAATTGGTTGGCTAATAGGAAACAAAGGGTAGTGATTAACGGCTCAATTTCGGAATGGCAGGCAGTGACCAGTGGGGTACCGCAGGGATCCGTGCTGGGACCGCAGCTTTTTACAATATATGTAAATGATATAGAAGATGGTATCAGCAATAACATTAGCAAATTTGCTGATGATACAAAGCTGGGTGGTAGGGTGGAATGTGATGAGGATGTTAGGAGATTACAGGGTGACCTGGACAAGTTAGGTGAGTGGGCAGATGCATGGCAGATGCAGTTTAATGTGGATAAATGTCTGGTTATCCACTTTGGTGGCAGGAACAGGAAGGCAGATTACTACCTCAATGGTATCAAATTAGGTAAAGGGGCTGTTCAGAGAGATCTGGATGTTCTTGTCCACCAGTCAATGAAGGCAAGCATGCAGGTACAGCAGGTCGTGAAGTAAAGGTTTATAGCATGCTGGCCTTCATAACAAGAGGAATTGAGTATAGAAGCAAAGAGGTGCTTCTGCAGCTGTACAGGGCCCTGGTGAGACTACACCTGGAGTACTGTGTACAGTTCTGGTCTCCAAATTTGAGGAAAGACATTCTGGCTATTGAGGGAGTGCAGCGTAGGTTCACGAGGTCAATTCCTGGAATGGCAGGATTGCCTTACATGGAAAGACTGAAGCGACTGGGCTTGTATACCCTTGAGTTTAGAAGACTGAGAGGGGATCTGATTGAAACGTATAGGATTATGAAAGGATTGGACACTCTGGCAGGAGGAAACATATTTCCGCTGATGGGGGAGTGCCGAACCAGAGGACACAACTTAAAAATACAGGGTAGACCATTTAGGACAGAGATGAGGAGAAACTACTTCACCCAGAGAGTGGTGGCTGTGTGGAATGCTCTGCCCCAGAGGGCAGTGGAGGCCCAGTCTCTGGATTCATTTAAGAAAGAATTGGATAGAGCTCTTAAAGATAGTGGAGTCAAGGGTTATGGAGATAAGGCTGGAACAGGATACTGATTGGGAATGATCAGCCATGATCATATTGAATGGCGGTGCAGGCTCGAAGGGCTGAATGGACTACTCCTGCATCTATTGTCTATTGTCTATTGTTTTCCAAAGTTTGTCTGTGCTGCAGTGTGTGGTGGCTCATTGGAATAGTGTTCTGATACAGTTTCGTTTGTGTGTGTTGGGACGGTTGCTGGTGTAGTTAAGTATTTGGTCAGTGTTTATCAGTTTTCTGTATACGCAGGTTTGTAGTTCTCCGTTGTCCTTTCTTTCGACTGTGATGTTCAGGAATGCGAGTTTGTTGTCGGTTTCTTCCTCCTTGGTGAACGTTATTCCTGTGAGGGTGTTGTTGATGATGTTAAATGTCTCTTCTATCTTGTTTCGTTTTGTGATGACAAAGGTGTTATCTGTGTAGCGGACCCAGATTTTTGGTTTGATGGTTGGTAGGGCTGTTTGTTTTAGTCTTTGCATTACCGCTTCCGCTATGAATCCTGACAGTGGAGATCCCATGGGTGTGCCGTTGGTGTGTTTGTAGATTATGTTGTTGAAGGTGAAGTGGGTGGTGAGGCACAGGTCCACAAGATTCATGATATTTTCATTGGTAATGTGATTGGATGGTGGTTGGGGTGTGTGTGATGGTCTCTTCTAAAAGTGTGGTAAGTGTTTCCTTTGCCAGGTCGATGTTGATGGAGGTGAACAGTATTGTATATTGTATTGTCTGTATCCTTTTATTTCCTGCCAATCATGTCTGTCAAAATGCCAATAGACATTGCTGTTGTGTCTGCTTCGACCACTTCCTCTGAAAGCGCATTCCAGGCACATTGAGTCAGTCATATTGTCATACAGCACGGAAACAGACCCTTCAGTCCAACCCGTCCATGCCGAGCATAATCCCAAACTAAACTAGTCCCACCTGCCTGCTCCTGGCCTACAACTCTCCAAACCTTTCCTATTCATGTGCTTCTCTCATCTCTTTCTAAACATTGTAATTATACCCACATCCACCACTTACTCAGGAAGTTGCCTCTGTGGAAAAAGAATTTGCCCCTCTCATCTCCTTTAATCATTCCCCCTTTACCCTTAAATCTATGTCCCCTAGTAATTGAGATTTCTATCCTGGGGGAAAAAAAACTGCATTCTATCCATGCCTTTCATAATTTTGTAAATCTCTATCAGGCCGCCTTTCAGCCTCTGGTGTTCAAGTAAAAACCAATCTTGTCCAATTTCCTTCACAGATAATTCCTCCCAAACCAGACAAAATCCTGGAGAACATTTTCTGTACCCTCTCCAATGCTCTCACATGTTTCTGGTCATGATGCAATGACCAGAACTGTACACAATATTCCAACTGTACACCTTGCTTACGCTCTGCAACATGGCTTGCCAATTTTTATACTCTGTGTCCGAAACAATGAAGGCAAGCATGCAATATGCCTTTTAGACTACCTCATCCACTGACATTGTCCCTTTCTGGGAACTGTGGACCTGTATGCTTCAAGCCCCTGTACTTAAAGCTTCTAAGGGTTCTGCCAATTATTGTGTAACTTCCCTTATGCATTGGACCTTCCATATATATCAGCTCATATTTTTCCAGATTAAAGTCCATCTGCCATTTCTTCACCCAAATCTCCAGATTATCTATAATCCTGCTGTATCCTCTGGCAATTCTCCACATTATCCATAGCTCCCTCAATGTTTGTGTTATCGGCAAACTTACTGATCAGACGATGGACATTCTCCTCCAAATTATTTATAAACAAATGAGGGGTCTCAATACTGATCCCTGTGCACCAACACTGGTCATATGGCCATATGACTTCACCCCCAGTATCCACTTACCGTGACAGACCTTGACAAAGGCCTTGCTAAAGTCCAGTGAGACAATATCTGCCACTCTGCTGTCTTCAGGCATCTTTGCCACTTCCTCAAAAATCTCAATCAAGTTTGTGAGACATGACCTTCTCCACACAAAGCCTTGCTGCCTGTCACTAATTAGTCCTTTTTTTTCCCAAATGTGAGTAAACCCTGGCCCTAAGAATCTTCTCCAAGATCTCTTGCCTTGGCGGTATAGAGTCATGGAGTTGTACAGCAAGGAAACAGGCCCTTCGGTCCAACCCATCCATACTGACCAGGTATGTTAAATTACCACTGACATAAGGCTCACTGGATTTCCCATATTATCCATGTTGCCCTTCTGAAACAAGGGAACAACATTGGCTATTCTCCAGTCGTCTTGGACCTCTCCTGTAACTAAAGAGGATTTAAAGATTTTGTACAAGGCCCCAGCAATTTCCTCCCTAGAATAGCTACCATCAGCTCCTGGGAACTTGTAACCTCATGGTTTTTTGAAAAGCCCAACACTTCCTCCTTGTTTTATATAGACATGCCCTTGAATTATTGACATACCCTTTTCTAGACTCACTATTCACCAGGTCCATTTCTTTTGAATACCCATGCAAATTATTCACTAAGGTCCTCACCCACATCCTCTGGCTTCGTACAGAAATTTCCTTCTTTGTCCACAACTGGACCTGGCTTTTCCCTCACCCACACCAACCAACCCAACTGCCCTGTGGCTGAACACCTTAATTCCCTCTCCCACTCCGCCAAGGACATGCAGGTCCTTGGCCTCCTCCATCGCCAGACCATGGCAACAAGATGCCTGGAGGAAGAGTGCCTCATCTTTCACCTAGGAACCCTCCAACCACAAGGGATGAATGCAGATTTCTCCAGCTTTCTCATTTCCCCTCCCCCCCACCTTATCTCAGTCCCAACCCTCGGACTCAGCACCACCTTCTTGACCTGCAATCTTCTTCCCGACCTCTCTGCCCCCACCCCCTCTCCGGCCTATCACCCTCACCTTAACCTCCTTCCATCTATCGCATTCCCTCTTCCCTCCCCCAAGTCTCTCCTCCCTACTTTTTATCTTAGCCTGCTTGGCACATCCTCCTCATTCCTGAAGAAGGGCTTATGCCCGAAACATCGATTCTCCTGCTCCTTGGATACTGCCTGACTTGCTGCGCTTTTCCAGCTTTGGCCAATATCCCTCGAAACCCTTCCTATACATGGACCATCCAGATGCCTTTTAAATGTTGTAATTGTCCCATCCTCCATACCTTCCAATGGCAGTTCATTCCAGACATGCACCACTCTCTGTGTGAAAGCATTGCCCCTTAGGTCCCTTTTATACCTTTCCTCTCTCATCTTAAACCGATGCCTTCTGACATTGGACTCTCATACCCTGGGAAAAAGACATTGACTATTCACCCTATACATGTACCTCATGATTTCATAAAACTCTATAAAGTCACCCCTCAGCCTCCAATGCTTGAGGGAAAATAGCTTCCATTTATTCAGCTTCTCCCTGTAGCTCAAAGCCTCCAACCCTGACAACATCCTTGTAATTCTTTACTGCACCCTTTGAAGTTTCACAACACATTGAGAGAGACCAGAATTGCACACAGTATTCCAAAAGTAGCTTAACCAATTGTCATCCAAAGCATTTGAATCTAGCCATTATTATCCTTCACTTTCACAGGAAACGCTGGTCTGGAATTCACTAGTCTTTAAAAGAGTCTCATATTATCCGCAAACAGCTACTCCCATCTCTATGCTCCAGTTTGTGACTAATATCGCCATTGCTAGCTTCTCCCAATTTCGCCAGGAACCACTTTTATCCTCAACATAAGTAATGTATAACTTGCAGAATTATGGTCAGTGTTCCCAAAATGTTTTTCCACTGAAACTTTGATCATGTGACTGGGCTCATTCCTTAATACCGGGTCAAGTATTTCCCTTCCTCAATTGGACTAGAGACATATTGCTTCAAGAAATCCTCTTGGACTCAATTAACACATTCTACCCCCAGCCACACAAAAGCCCCTTTTCTTAAGAGAGTCCTTGTCAAGTTCTAGAATGTTAAAATCACACATCACCACAACCCTGGTGTTTTCACATTTTTCCATTGACTCTCCATGGATATGTTCCTCTGTCTCCCACTGGCTGTTGGGAAGCCTGTAATACAAACCCACTGAAAGGTTTGCAGCCCTCTTATTCCTGAGCTCTACCCATATAACCTCACTGGATAAGCCCTCCAAGATGTCCTCCCTCAGTAAACCTGTGATATTCTCCCTAATCAATAATCCTCAACATCTTTTACATCCCTCTCTATTTTGCATGACAAAATATAGAACATTAAGCTACCATTCTTTTCCTTTGAACCAAGTAATAGCTACAATGTCATAGTTATTTGCATGAATCCAAGCCCTAAGTTCATCTGTTTAATGTGCCATAATCCTTGTAATAGAACAAATTCACTTCAGATCACCAGTCCTGCAGTGTTCAGTAACCTCTTCCTGTCTGTTCTTCTACTTCACTGAGAGTGCGCTGCTGGAAAAGAACAGCAGGTCAGGCAGCATTCGAAGAGCAGGAGACTCGATGTTTCAGGCAAAAGCCCTCCATCAAGAATCAGGCTTGTAGTTCAGGGGGGCTGAGAGATAAATGAAATCCACATCGATCCCACGTACACCTCCCCCCGAACACTTTAACTCCCCCTCTCACTCCACCAAGGACAAGCAGGTCCTGGACATCCTCCATCACCAAACCCAAACCACCTGACACCTGGAGGAAGAACACCTCATCTTCCACTTTGGGACACTGCAACCACACAGGATCAATATGGATTAGTTTCCTCGTTTCCTCTCCCTCCACCTTATCCCAGTCCCATGCCTCCAACTCAGCACCACCCTCTTGACCTGTCCATTTTCCTTCCCACCTATCCACTCCATCCTATCACCTTTCCCTGCCACTTTCACCTACCGAACACATTTCCAGTTACTTTCCCCCCCCAGCCTTCTCCCATTTATCTCTCAGACCCCTGGCCCGCAAGCCTCATTCCTGATAAAGAGCCCATGACTGAAACGTTGACTCTCTTAATCCTCAGATGCTACCTGACCTGCTGTGCTTTTCCAGCACCACAGTCGACTCTGATCTCCAGCAGCTGCAGTCCTCCCTTTCTCCCACCCTGCTTTAAACACCTACCGAGTGACACCAGCAAACCTCCCTGCCAGGATATTGGTGCCTCTCCAATTTGCGTTAAATCCTTCCTTCTTGATGAGGTCCCAATTGCCCTGGAAGACATTCCAACGATCCACATATTGGAAGCCCTCCATCCGACAGCCTTTTAGCAATGTTTTTCACTGCACTGTCTTCCTATTCCTCGCCTCACTGGCTCATGGAGTAATCCCGAGATGTGAACCCCAGAGGGGTTGCCTATGTTATTCATACCAACCTGTACCACACTCTTTGGCTACTCAGAGTTATAGAGATGTACAGCATGGAAACAGACCCTTTGGTCCAACTCATCTATGCCAACCAGATTTCCTAACCTAATCTAGTCCCACTTGCCAGCACCTTGGTCCATATCCTTCTGAACCCTTTTTATTCATGTACCCATTCCAGATGCATTTTAAATGCTGTAGTTGTACCAGACTCCACCACTTCCTCTGGTAGCTCATTACATGCAAGCACCACCCTGTGTGAAAACGCTACCCCTTAGGTCCCTTTTTTTATCTTTTCCCTCTCACCCTAAACCTATGCCCTCTAGTTCTGGACTCCCCCACCCCAGGGAAGATACTTTGTCGATTGATCCCATCCATGCCCCTTCATGGTTTTATAAACTTCTATAAGATCACCCCTCAGCCTCCGACACTCCAGTGAAAACAGCCCCAGCCTGTTCAGCCTCTCCCCATAGCTCAAATCCTCCAACCCTAGCAACATTCCTGCAAATCTTTTCTGAAATGTTTCAAGTTTCACAAATCCTTCCTACAGGAGGGAGACCAGAATTGCACACAATATTCCAAAAGTGTCCTAGAGATATTCTCTGAAACAACCCAATGTCCTGTACAGCTTCAACTCATTGTTCCTTTTGACAATGTTCTATGCCCACTCACAGACACCCTTGACCCTGGAACAAGGGAGGCCATGCACCATCCTGGTCCCTTTTGCAGCCACAGAAATGCCTATGGAGACCCCTATTAGTACTGGTTTTCTGTAATTTGATCCTGCCTGTTGAACAACAGTGCCAGCTGTGGTAGCACTGTTCTGGCAGCTGCTGTTGTTATCCCCTGATCGGGCCTTACCCACCACTCCTCTCCTCTCCTCTCAATATCCAGAACGGTATACTTGTTGGAGATGGTTTAGCCACAGGGGTGTCCCAGTGTCCAACTGCCTGTCCCTTCCAGCTACCTGCCTGAACCTTGGTAGTGACCACGACTCTAAAACTCCTGTCTATGACACTTTCCTGAACGCCCCGAGGTGTGTCCCCAAACTGACCCATGTAATCTGACAGAAGCTCCAACTAGACAGTTCCCACAGGTTTGGTTGGCATGACTGTTCAAACTGTCTCTCATTTCCCACATTCAACATGATAAGCAAACTACCCAGTGAACTGCCATTTTAATCTTCTCACAACTATTTCATTGAAAATTAATGTCTATTAAAATTAACTTACAGTAAACTAGATAGCCCTAGAGTTAGAATCTCATTAAAGAACATTAAATATGCAATTAATTCTAGAAATAGCAGTCTCGGTCCCACTCTTAATCCCAGGACTGTACTGCTCCCCCACCAGCCTGACTCCCATTGCCCTTAAACCTGATGGGGAGGGCAAGGTGAATGGTGGTTTCAGGTAAGAACAGAGTGAGTCATCTGACCGTTACTGACCAATCAGCAGCCCTTCTGTCCAAAACGTTACTTTGGCATTGTGACGTCACTCCCCTCCAGGTCTGGCCCCGGAAGCTACTTCCGCTGCCTCAGCCCCTCAAGGTGTGTCCTCAAACCCGAGCCCGCTCCTTCGGGATTGATGTGGAAGCTCCCACTGAGTGAGACCGTTTCATGCCGGGTCACAGGAAGCCTTGACTGTGCTGGGTGTTGACAGTGTCGGTTAAATATTAATCTGCTCAACCTGTCACTGAGAGAGGTGTGAAAAAGGGGCTAAATCGGAATCACCTTCTTCTGTGCTGTCGATCTCTACGACAATCATATAACCAGAAGGTAACACTCTGAGATCTTAATCAAGGTGCTGGAACAAATGACTGCAGATGCTGGAATCGGAACTGAAAACAACAAATGCTGGAGATCACAGCGGGTCAGATAGCATTCACAGAGGGAGAACAAGCTGACGTTTCGAGTCTAGATGACTCTTCATCTTAATCAATACAGTTAAATATTTTTAGTGTCATTGCATTTTGATATCAACACGATCATTTTGCTGTTATTAGAATGTAGTTTGCTTCAATTTGTTGAATAGCAGCAGCAACAAAATTCCGCCAGCATCTTGATCAGTCTAACAACAATGGTACATATTCTTTTGTTTAGCTTGTGAACAAATGCAAAATTATGACGGATGGAGTAAATGTGGGACAAATACAATGTACTTCAATGAAAGGAAGAAGTGGACAAGGTAAAGTTCAAAGATCAGCTGTGTTACTGGTAATATTCCCTGATGAGTATCAGACCCTCCAGGATAGAATGTTACAATTTCAGGAAAGGCTGAGAAGTAACTGTTACTATCAGAATGGGAAACAGCATGGCAGGCATCTCAGGAGACTGCATAGCCTGAGCACAACTTGCAGATGAATGGTATTTGGTGCTTGGCCACTGGACAGACCATCTATGAACAAAAACAGTTGTTTTATCCCCTCATACATGATCTGTGGCAGCAGGAGAGATCATCTAGGCTCACGATCCTGCTACATGGAAACACAGAATTCAGTTTACTGAACCAGCTCATAACATCAATTGGATGGTCAGGCTGGTTGTAAACAGGTCTTGGCAGTGTGGCTGTGGAGGGAGGTAACTATCTGTCCTTCTGTGGTTCCATTCAAGCCCGGGTGTCCTTGGAGATGGGGCGCAGAATGTCCTTCTCAATGCCTTTAGAGGGATGGAGCACCACAGAGGCATGCAGTGCTTTATTTCCCGTCCAACTCCATTTCGATTTTATCCCTTCCCTCTCTTCCTACTACGTCCGCTGCCACGTTTATATTTGGTATTGCATTGCCCAAAAAAGGCTGCGCTTGTAAATCATCAATTGAATACACATGAGTTTTTACTGGTGGTGGCTGCTCATTATACAAAAAAAAAAGAAGTTGCAGTGGGAAAGAACTCATTTTTGTGTGATAACACTTCTGGGTAGAAACATATACTAATAAAACACAGCAATGAAGGGCTCCTATGGTGCAGGGTTAGAATTCTTAAGTGTGTTCAAGTTCAGCCTGCTACCCTAAATGTGTAATATCTATGGGCAGAGTGATTAGAAATAACTAATGAGAACTGAAACAATTTAGGTTTTTGACTCTGTCATGTAGGAGGAGAAAGAGACCATTAATCCTTGTGAAAATGCTACATAAAGACAGGAAGAGTCTGCAAGTAAAATCGCACAATTATTTATTGCAAATTAATATTTTGTATCAATGGTTGAAAGTAGAAGGTTTTCGGTGTGATATTTCTTTAGCTTTTTACATCAGATTTTTTAATTGCATGTTTTGTTCACTTTCTTCTGACAGACGATGATGGAAAAGGAATTAGTCAATTGCTCAATAGTTACAGTGACAGAGAGTTAAACCTGATTACCCGATTCTACTGTGAGAGATTGGAGGATGCAATATTAGACTTGGTGGAGAGCATTGCCCTAACATTAACAGCAACTGATTCATTGAGCAATGGAAATTATGCTGTAAGTTATATTATAGAATTTTTCCATTATTCTATTATTAATCAGTAAAATGATTGAAGTGGGCATGTATTTGAAGGAACCTTTGGAAATTTAAGGAAAAGTAACAAGGTTGTGCATCTCGTTAATGATATGAAAAACCGTAAAAGTAAGGGTCAGGGGTACAAAAATAAAAAAAGCACCAGAAAATAGAAAATACTGAAACAATATTATTTTCAAAGAAAAAAAAATAATGAAAAGTTGTTTACTTGAAGGACCGATAATGAACTGAGAGCAAAATGGAAATTAGTGAGGTGGGACCCCATGGCTTAGTGGTTAGTGGATGAAATCATGTGATGATGAAAACCACATGACAGAGAATGTCAGGATAACAGATCAGTTTTAGCGAGATGGAAGAAATGCCATGATGAATATTTCACTGGGAAGAATAGCTTGTGTGTGCTCTGCAAGCAACAAGGTTCGAGCAGAGAGCACAAATAAAAATACCATGGTGGGGAGGGATTGGTGTCAGCGGTTTTAAGGGAGACGCTGGAATACCCAGTGAGTTCAGTTTCCAAATCGATTATGATGGAATTCTTCAGTTTATGTTGTATGCAGCTTTTGGTTTAAGCCCTAACACTATGGTCATTGTGTCACTTAGAACTGAGAGAGCTAAGTTTGGCTCGACCTAGAAATAAGTGAAACATTGTCACCGGCGGCACGGTGGTTCAGTGGTTAGCATTGCTGCCTCACAGCGCCAAGGTCCCAGGTTCAATTCCAGCCTCAGGCAACTGCCTGTGTGGAGTTTGCACATTTCTCCCCATGTCTGCGTTGGTTTCCTCCGGGTATTCCGGTTTCCTCCCACAGTCCAAAGATGTGCAGGTCAGGTGAGTTGGCCATGTTAAATTGCCCATAGGTTAGGTGCGTTAGTCAGAGGGAAATGGGTCTGGGTAGGTTACTCTTCAAAGGGCCCATTTGAACTCTGTAGGGAATCTAAAAAAAATAAGAAATATGTTGTCAAGTTTTAAACAGGTCACCTTATGAAGTTCAAGTTGAAGTACCAGTAAGGTGCCACTCATGTCACTGAGGCAGGTAATGTTGAGGGACTCTTGAAGAAGTGTCCTGTCCAGATCATCGAAAGTGAGGAATTACAACCCCTTGTGAAGTTTTCTTGACTTGGTAGATTAGATTAGATTCCTTACAGTGTGGAAACAGGCGCTTCAGCCCAACAAGTCCATACTGACCCTCCGAAGAGTAACCCTGAAGAAGGGCTTATGCCCGAAACGTCGATTCTCCTGTTCCTTGGATGCTGCCTGACCTACGCTTTTCCAGCAACAATTTTCAGCTCATCCTTAAATACAGGTGAGGTGCCGGAGGACTGGAAGGCTGCTCATGTTGTCCCCCTTTACAAGAAGGGTAGTAGGGATATTGCGGGTAACTACAGACCAGTGAGCCTGGCAAAAGTGGTGGGAAAGTTGCTGGAGAAGGTACTGAGGGATAGGATCTATTTATATTTGGAAAATAATGGGCTTATCAGTGATAGACAACATGGTTTTGTGCGGGGGAGATCATGCCTTACTAACTTATTAGAGTTCTTCGAGGAAGTGACCAAGTTGATGGATGAAGGAAGGGCTGTTGATGCATGCATGGACTTTAGTAAGGCATTTGATAAGGTTCCCCATTGTAGACTAACGGAGAAAGTGAAGTCACATGGTGTGCAGGGTGTTCTCGCTAGGTGGATAAAGAACTGGTTGAGCAACAGGAGACAGAGAGTAGTAGTTGAAGGGAGTTTCTTGAAATGGAGAAAGGTAACCAGTGGTAGTCCACAGGGGTCAGTGTTGGGGCCACTGTTGTTTGTGATATACATAAATGATCTGGAAGGTTGGTATGATCAGCAAGTTTGCAGATGACACGAAGATTGGTGGAGTAGTAGAAAGCATAAGGGACTGTCAGAGAATACAGGAGGGTATAGATAGACTGGAGAGTTGGGCGGAAAAGTGGCAGATGGTTTTCAATCCAGACAAATGTGTGGTGATGCATTTAGGCGAGACTAATTCAAGAGTGAATTATACAATAAATGGAAGAGCCTTGGGAAAAGTTGATGAGCAGAGAGATCTGGGAGTGCAGGTCCATTGTACCCTGAAGTTTGCTGCACAGGTGGATAGACTGGTCAAGAAGACATACAGTATGCTTGCCTTCATTGGACGGGGTATTGAATATAACAGCTGGCAAGTCATGTTAAAATTGTACAAGACATTGGTTCGGCCACATTTAGAATACTGTGTACAGTTCTGGTCGCCACATTACCAAAAGGATGTGGACGCTTTGGAGAGGTTGCAGAGAAGGTTTACGAGGGTGTTGTCTGGTCTGGAAGGTGTTAGCTATGAAGGGAGGTTGAGTAGGTTAGGTTTATTTTCATTAGAAAAAAGGAGATTGAGGGGGATCCTGATTGAGGTTCACAAAATCATAAAGGATATAGACAGGGTGGATAGAGATAAGCTTTTACCCAGGGTGAAGGATTCAATAACAAGAGGTCATGTTTTCAAGGTGAGAGATGGAAGAGTTAAGGGGGATACACGCGGCAAGTACTTCACACAGAGGGTGGTGGGTGTCTGGAGTGCGTTGCCAGCAGAGGTGGTAGAGGCAGGCACAGTAGATTTATTTAAGATGCGTCTGGGCAGATGCATGAGTAGGTGGGGAGCAGAGGGATACAGATGCTTAGGAATTGGGCAACAGGTTTAGACAGTACATTTGGATCGGCTTAGGCTTGGAGGGCTGAAGGGCCTGTTCCTGGACTGTAAATTCTCTTTGTTCTTCGTTCTTTGTAAGCACACGTGTTGAAAAGGCAACACTTCATGCAGTTGCAGTGATGTTAATATTGTATCTGTTGGTGAGCTGAAGGATATTTATGACTTCAATTATTGGAGTTTCATGATGTTATCAGAACGAGTTACCCAAATTGTCCCAAATACCATAATGACCGTTGATATCCTTTCAATTCTTACTGCAATAAAATCCTGGTAATTACAAACTTTTCAATGTTTCCTACAAAATTTCTAATTTATTGTTTTGGATTTCCTTTTTGTTTCTTTGGATATAGCAGTGAAACTAGTCCACTTTTAATGTAGGAAATTCAATGAAAGTGTTGTGGTTCTAGCTATTAAAGTGACAACATGGATCTCATGTTTGCATCATAGTTCAAGTGTTATGGATTCAAACCCAAACCCCAAAACTTCCACTTCCAATATTGTAGAGTCTGGTTTTGTTTATCACATAACTTGTTAACTGCAAGTTTCATGTCATATCCAATAGATTCCTCTATTCCTGATGAAGGGCTTTTGCCCAAAACATCGATTTTCCTGCTTCTCGGATGCTGCCTGAACTGCTGTGCTTTTCCAGCACCACTCTAATCTAGAATCTGGTTTCCAGCATCTGCAGCCCTTGTTTTTGCCTACTACTAATGTCTCCCTCATAGTACTTCTTCACAAGGGGAGGGAAGATCTCATCAGTGTGCTGAGATGAATATTCTTCACCAACGGAACATCATTAATGTAACAGCTTTTCACAATTCCGACACTGCTGTTTATCATTTTCTCTCTTTCATTGTTTTCCTTTCTATTTCTTCTTTTTCTGGTTTATTCCATTGTTCTTCCTTTGTTTCTTTCTTTCCCATCTTTTTCCCTCATTTCCTCCATCAATTAATTCTTCCATTCCGTTCCTTCATCTATTGTTTCCCTTTTCCCGTTTCCCTTTCTATTTTACCTGTTCTTCTCTTTTATTCCAGTATATCCGTAATCTGTCAGAGCATCAACAGAGAAAGGAAGCAGCAAAACATCTTCTGAACACAGTGTCCAAAACCAATGGCTGCAGAGAACGAATATTTTGGGAAACATTGGTGAAAATGCAAGAATCAAAGCCAAAACTGAAACTCATTCTGAAAGAAATTCAGAGCAGAGGTATTGTACAGTCCAAGTATTTCTAGCAATCAAACATGATTGCCTCTTTAATGGGTGAGGCTGCTACACACTACTAATGAAATGAAACATCTTTCCCAGGTTTTGACTTGCTTTATAATGCACGCATGGGAGAGATGGAAGGAGAGCTATCAGATCACCTCAAAGGTAAGTCAAAATAAAAGTAATCATTAATCATAAAAATGTACTGCATTAATTAAGTTCTAACATTTTATTTGTGTCTCACATTTCATCACTGAAAGGAAACAAACCCTCCAAATTATTACCATGAACTGTTTCTATAAAATGCGATCAAAGTTACAACACGAAGCAAATGAACTGGAACTTGGGCATGGACAGTGTTCTATCTGCCACAAATTATATGCCACATGTGTGATATTGAGCTTTGTTGGAAATTGCTGAATGCTCATTTTGATTTTCCCAGCTGCTCTGGAGCAGACTGAGCCCAACTTTCCAGTTTTAGATACTGAACCACAAGGTCACAATCAGTTTTGCAAGTCAGTTGGTTTCAAAATCTTCCCTGGTACTTTGTCAGGCCATTATTTCTTTTCCCTTCAGTCACATCAGGGTCTGAAAAGAAGTCTTGCTTTTACTGTCAATACTTGGCCTTAGGGTGCCTTTATGCAAATGTAAACCTCAATATCACCAGAGACTCAGAGTCTACAATGTCTATATTGGGCTGGAGTCACATAGAGCTCCAGACCCAGTTAAAGCTTGAATCAAATACATGACAGACTGAGTAAAGATGATGTCATTTATCGGATCACATTTGGTTCTAGACTAGTTACTGATGAAGTCAGATCTGGTGAATACAGAAGTTAGAGTGTGGTCCCATAGTGTGGACAGACTGAACTGATATGTATGTACTGGTTGAAGAAGGTCTTGATTCATATGTCGGCTCCACCCTGGGCAATGACTTGAAACACACATTGACCTAAAGAAGGTGAGGATATGGGTCACGTATAGAAACAGAATCTTTAAACATCCAAGTGTCATATTTCTACCAACTGCATATGTAGTAGAGTTCAACATGTATCAGATTGCACACATGTTGTTTGGGCATTGAATAAAGGCACAAATAGGGCTACAATGATATTAGCTTGACCTAATTGATCAACCAGGACTAGATAAGGAATTGTTTTTCAATAAGTCACATATCCCAGAAACACATTTCTACACACAGTGCTGAAACATTGGATTTGTGAAGAGCCCATATTTGCTGAAATCTTACTGACGTCAAGTGGCTGTGTCAAAGACTGTACTCAATTGTCTGGCTAGGCAATTAGTTGACTTGGAAACATATTTAGGCTCATATTGAGATAAGATTTGCTTCATCTATGTCTCGGACTTGTTAAAACATGAAATCAAATATGGGGTCAAGCTGGGTATAGGTAGATTCACACGAAGAATCAGAATAGATAGGGAGTCCATTCACATACAATCTTAGACTGTACAATGAGAGGCTTCAGCTTTCGCACTGAAATGGACAATGACTTGATAAAATTGGTGGAAGATCTCAATGTGATCCTTATACATCGACAGTGTTATTTTATAATTATGGTTCACATAGCACATTTAATTGTATCACTGGTTTGTCATCCTGTTCCCAACAGTAAGCATTGAAAAAGCATTATGCACAGTCCGTATTCAGCCAGTGGGCCATATGTTTACATTAGGTATAAATTGTCTGAGATTGAAGCAGACATCAATCTTATAAACACTCTGATACTATCTCCACTAGGGACAACAGACAAAACAAAAATGAATACAGTAAATAATAATAAGTGAACAATGTGATAATATTTGGCTTCTCAGATGTTCCAATGTTAAATTCTCCTCAAATGGAGATGGAGATGACGATAGAGTGGAGGGGCTTGTCTGTTATAATGTAAAATCTACTATAATTCAGTATTTATTCGGCAAGATTAATTTCTAGCACAGCGTAGTAAAATTTGGATTTGACTCACATATTCTGTATTGCTACCCAACTCAATCTCCTTGCTTCTCGTTAATTGTTTTAATGTAGTTAATTAACAAATAAGAACAATGCCAACATAATTTTGATCATTGTCATGAAAGGTATACAAGATCAACACAAGCAACACCTCCTCCATCAAACCGAGCATGTGGTCAAACACACCATCAAAGGAGACAGCAAAATAACGACCATTTCCCTCACTGATCGATATACAGAGCTTATCATTATTTCCACTCTGCGTGAACGGAGACTAGTGGAACATGAGCTCCTTTCCAGAGGCAGAGAACATGAAGAATGGCAGCGGAAGTACGTCACCAGTGAACTCGAAAAAATCCGGATTGATCAATTATTCAGGAGCAGTTTTGGTCACTCCAGCCTGTCTGGCACCACGGTGGTTAGCGGAGTGGCTGGCATTGGTAAGACAACAATGGTGCAGAGGATGGTCCATGAATGGGCAGCAGGAAACATCTATCCTCAGTTCCAATTTGTTCTACATTTCACATTTCGAAATCTTAATGCCATCAACAGAGCCGTTTCTCTGACTGAAATGGTATTGGATCAGTACCCTTATTTAGAAAAGATAATTGAAGATATCTGGATGAAACCTGAATATCTTCTCTTGGTTTTTGATGGATTAGATGAGTACAAACACCAGATTGATTTCACTGGCCACGTGGCTGGTGATGTCTCTGTGAATCACTGTGTTGCGCCTGACTGGAGATGTGAAGTTTTTGAAATGGTGCACTCCCTGGTACAGCAACAGCTGCTCAGAGGTTGTTCTGTGCTGGTTACCAGCCGGCCGACTGCCCTTGACTCATTGGAAAAGGCCAATGTCAACCTTTGGGCTGAGATCCTGGGCTTTCTTGCTGATGAAAGAAAAGAGTTTTTCAGAAAGTTTTTTGGCAGTGAGCAACTCGCTACCAATGTCTTCAAACACGTCGAGGAGAATGAGATCCTGTACACCATGTGCTACAACCCTTCATATTGCTGGATCATTTGCTCAACCTTAGGCCCGCTCTTTACACAGCTGAAGTGCAAGCAACCTCTTCCCAAAACCATCACTCAACTTTTCTCCATCTACCTTTCCAATCTCTTGGACAACCACAAGCGAGATGTTGAGGACCAGCGGATGGTTTTACAGCGACTCGGGGAGTTGGCTTACCAGGGAGTTTCGAAAAGGAGAATTGTTTTTAATGAGAATCACTTCATTCAGCATCAGCTGGAGTCCAGCAAATTCATTTCAGGATTCATGATGGAGATCTTGGAAAGGGATGACACAGCTAAAAACATTGTGTACACATTTCTCCACCTTACCATCCAGGAATTCTTGGCCGCCCTGGCTCAGTATTTGAGTCCAAAGCATCAGAACGTGGTGGAAATGCTTCACTGTGCTTTTAAGAAGGATGATGGTCGGTTTGAGATTTTTATTCGATTTTTAGTTGGTCTTTCAACACCCACTTCATCCCGAAATCTGGAACCATTCCTGGGTCCGCTGTCTCATCACACGACCTGTCAGGTGATAGACTGGCTGCAGGCCAATGTTCAGGCAGAAATCAAAAACATGGACAGAGTCACTGGAAAGAGGAAACTGCTGAACACATTCCATTATTTGTCGGAGTCTCAGAATAGAGCTTTAGTTCAGAAGACCATTGGATCAGTGGAACGTTTGAACTTTGGGGACCCCAATCCAAAGAATGCACTGAGATTGAACCCAATGGACTGTTTTGTAATGTCTCATGTTGTACAACTTTGTGAATCAGTGATGGAGTTGAATTTGGAGAAATGTTATATTCAGGAGGAGGGGATCAAACGATTGGCCCCTGCAATCCACAAGTGCAAAGTTCTAAGGTATGTTTGATCCGGGTGAAATTAGATAACATGTCAGCAATGACCCATTGATTTTCTCTTATAAATTCCAACTGATATGAATTTCATAGGATCATAGAATCTCTACAGAGCAGAAAACGGTCATTTGGACCATCTCGTCTGCTTCAACCCTCTGAAGTGCATCCCATCCAGACCTCTCCCCTATCCCTGCATTTCCCAAGGGACATGAAAGGCTACAGAAAAGATTTAGAAGGATGTTGCCAGGGTTGGAGCGTTTGACCTTAGGGAGAGGCTGAATGGACTGGGACTGTTTTCCCTGGAGCATTGAAGGCTGAGGGTGACCTTATATATAGAGTTTATAAAGTCATGAGGAACATGTTTAGGGTAAATAGGCAAGGTCTTTTCCTTGGGATCTGGGAGTGAGAGGGGAAAGATTTAAAGGGTACTTAAGGGGCAACTTCTTCACACAGGATGGTGTGGGTATGAAATGAGCTGCCAGGGGAAGTGGTGGAGGCTGGTGCAATTACAACATTTAAAAGGCATCTGGATGGGTATATGAATAGGAATCATTTAGAGGGATATGGGCAAAATGCTGGCAAATTTGATTAGATAAATGAAGGATATCTGGTCGGCATGGACGAATTGGACCAAAGGGTCTGTTTCCTTGTTGTACATCTCTATGACTCTATAACCCATCTAGTTTGCACATCCCTGGAAACTATGGGCAATTTAGCACGATCAGTCCATCTAACCTGCACATAGTTGACTGTGGGAGGAAACCAGAGTACCCAGAGGCAACCCCCGCAGACACTGGGCGAATGTGCAAACCCCACACAGACAGTCACCCAGGGGTGGAATCAAACCCAGATCCCTGGTGCTGTGAGGAAACAGTGCTAACTGTTGAGCCACTTGTCACTATAGTAGCTGAATCACAATTACTATTCGTTTTTTTTCTGAGAGTCAAGGAGTTTTCCATGCTTTTTATTTATTTTTAATGCTACTACTGCATTGACCTTGATACTGAGTGAAAACTATTAATTGTAAGACCAATTAAGTTAGCACCAGGCTAACTTAATTGGTCTTACATTGTGAGACATTCAAAACCCACAAGGAGTCTGGCAGAGTCTTTAACTAGTGCTATGACAAGGAAACAAAGAACCGAGCCAAATCATCGTACCTCTGTGTTCACAACAGAGTAAAATTAAAACCTTCAAAGATTTTAACCTCAACAATTCCTAACCAGACTTTATAACCAATCGCAGACTCTGTTGATAATGAAACCTAGATGGTGGGTTAATAACTGAAACAACAAAAAAAAAAGCAATCTATTACCAATATAGGAACTTTAGCAGAGCAAAATTAAACAACAAAGTTTGAAACCAATAACCTTGTTTTCAGGGCAATTCACACAAAAGACAGACAAACAGACAAATAAACACAGTGAAGGGATAATTAAAATAAAGTAACAAAACTGGCCAGATTAAGTGGTTTTCATATCTTATTCTCAATGTATATTTGATGGTTTCTTTGTTAATTTTCTGAAGATATTGATCTGTGCCACCTTTGAATTCACTCTGAGGACTGAAATTCTGAAATAAAGTACAAGGTTAGGCAGGGAGCATTTAAATCTTCATGCTGTAACGTCAATAGCTAGGTTCATTCTCTCAAAAGCACAGTCCCAAAAACCGACCTAAACCGTGATCTATGCCTATGTTTGACCATCTCGTTCTCTCCCAGAAACAAATGGAAATTGGTGTTCTGAGGAAAGCTCATTGGACCAAAATATATCTATCCACAGATGCTGCCAGACCTGCTGCGCTTTTCCCTCAATTTTTGTTTTTGTTTCTTATGTCCAGTATCCACAATTCTTTTGATTTTATGTTCTATCCCAGGCTTGTTCACAACAATTCCCAGGTACTGGCCTGATCAATTCCCAAACATTTCTTATCTGGTTCAATGTGCTGCTCTCCCACCGTGCTGAAACATCTACAGGATCCTATTGATCAAGAGCTAACCTGCCATTAACTGTGAGGCCCCACCTCGCGAACAAACAGCAGCTTGTTTGTTTGTTTTGTTGAAACACAAGTTGCTGTCCACAATCCAAAGATCATTTCCAGCTCATTGCAGTTCACTGCTACAAATCAAAATTGATGAAATAATAAATTAAACGAAAAGTTGGCGAAGGTTTGAACACTAATCCTAAGAGGCCCTCAATTAAATGAACAGACCTGGTGTGTGACTGAACACAGTTCACTGACAGAGAATAGCAATGGAGATCAGGTGGCAAATCAAACTGTTAAACCCAATCTCTGTTACCAATTGTGTGCCATTGCAGAGATGAATATCATCCTTTGTAGTTTACTTTTACAAACCAAAGCTAATCTGGTATTGTATTTGACCCAACCATTCACTCGATAAATAGTAAGTGAATGCTGTACCTAGTTCAATGCAGAATACGTTGCTAACACAGCAAGGCTGCCATTCATGTATCTGAAACTGTTACGGGTGAGGGTCAGGGTGGGTTTGAAATAGAGGCTCAACAGTCTGTGATTTACAGCAGGCATGATCTGCCCTTTGTGGTAGCACAAAATTCACCATTCACCCCAGCAGCAGGGAGATTGGGCAGCTCATCACCACATATTTTACATGACTGTTGGGATGAACTATTATCCATTCTGCTTGGAACTGAAAACATGGCTTGTGTATTGTTAAATACAATAGAGATGCAGGAATTTATTGATTGATTGATGTCTATAAGTCTTTTTCTTTGTTGTGTTATCCAAGCAGGGCAATAATGCCTCACAATTAACCATTGCTTTTACTCTTTGCTGGATTACATATGGATGAGTTCAATGGAATAAAATTGCACAAATGTTTAAAAAAATTGGATATAAGACAATCAATTTTCTGTCTTGCGTTCAACTTGTCAGAGTCAAATAACATGGAAACAGACCCTTTCCAGTCCATGCTGAACGTAATCCCAAACTAAACTCGTCCCACCTGCCTGCTCCAGGCCCATATCCCTCCGAACCTTTCCTTCTCATGTATTTATCAAAATATCTTTTAGAGTCATAGAGATGTACAGCACGGAAACAGACCCTTCGGTCCAACCTGTCCACGCCGATCAGATATCCCAACCCAACCTAGTCCCACCTGCCAGCACCCAGCCCATATCCCTCCAAACCCTTCCTATTCATATACCCATCTAAATGCCTCTTAAATGTTGCAATTGTACCAGCCTCCACCACATCCTTTGGCAGCTCATTCCATACACGTACCACCCTCTGCGTGAAAAAGTTGCCCCTTAGGTCTCTTTTATATCTTTCCCCTCTCACCCTAAACCTATGCTCTCTAGTTCTGGAATACACAACCCCAGGGAAAAGACTTTGTCTATTTAGCCTATCCATGCCCCTCATAATTTTGTAAACCTCTATAAGGTCACCCCACAGCCTCCGATGCTCCAGGGAAAGCAGCCCCAGCCTGTTCAGCCTCTCCCTATAGCTCAAATCCTCCAGCCCTGGCAAGATCTTTGTAAATCTTTTCTGAACCCTTTCAAGTTCAGAACATCTTTCCAATAGGATGGAGACCAGAATTACACACAATATTCCAACAGTGGCCTAACCAATGTCTGGTACAGCCACAACATGACCTCCCAACTCCTGTACTCAATACTCTGACCAAAGAAGGAAAGCATACCATACCTTCTTCACTATCCTATCTACCTGTGACTCCACTTTCAAGGAGCTATGAACCTGCACTCCAAGGTCTCTTTGTTCAGCAACATTCCCTAGGACCTTACCATTAAGTGTATAAGTCCTGCTAAGATTTGCTTTCCCAAAATGCAGCACCTTGCATTTATCTGAATTAAACTCCATCTGCCACTAATTGCACCCATATCCACCACTTCCTCAGGAACTACCCTGAGTTTAAAAAAATTTCTTCTTGTGACTTTTTTAACTCTGTCTCTTCTCACCTTAAAAATGTGCCCCTAGTCTTGAAATCCCCATCCTCGGGAAAAGACACCTACCTTTCAGCCTTTTTATACCGCTGATGATTTTATAATCCTCTGAGGTCACTTCTCAACCTCTTATGCTCCAGTGGGAAAAAATCCCAGTCTATCCAGTCTCTCCTTATAACTCAAACCTTCCATATCAACAGCTTCCTGGTAAACCTTTTCTGAACTTTCTCCACCTTAATAATATTCTTCTTTTACCGAAGTGACTATAACTGGACACAGTATTCCAGAAGAGGCCTCACCAATGCAAACTTCAAAGAGTTATGTTCCTGAATCCTTAGCTCCCTCTGTTGTTGAACACTGCCCAAAGCCCTCCCATTAACTGATTAACTTCTCCCCAAGTTTGTTGTATCAAAATGCATTTATCTAGATTGAACTCCATCTGCCGTTTCTCAACCCATTGACCCATTTTGTCAAAATCCCTTAGAAAATCCTCTTCTTTTCTATGCCACCAATTTTGATATCATTTGCAAACTTACTAACCATGCCTTCTGTATTTTCATCCAAATTGTTTCTATAAGTGACAAACAAAAGATAAGCCAGAACCGATCCCCGTGGAACATCGGTGGTGACGGGCCTCCAAGTCTGAAAAACAACCCTCCACTTTGTCTCCTGCTGTTAAGCCAATTTTGTATCCAGTTGGCAAGCTCTCCGTGAATCCCATGTGTCCAGTTTTGGGTTAAAATATATATTCTATTTCCAGATCATAAAATGGGTAGTACCTAATAAGGCCATCTGGTCAATTATGTCTGCACTGGCTCCTTAAATGGCCTACACACTTCATCCTTTTCCCCTCCTCTTCCCTTAAAGCTATCACATGTTTTCTCCTTCAGGTATATATCAAATTCGTCTTTTCAGAATTGTGCTGGGTTGTACTGTCAATAGCCTTTCAGTCAGTGAACGAGTAACAGCAATTTACTGAGTAAAATATATGACAAGAACTGTACACTTCTCATTTTTCACCATTCAAGCAATTAATCTACTGTTTGAAATATGTGTTCACTGGTCACCAACTAATTCAGTCAGAATAGTTATGCAAGATTTCAATCTGTTTTCTAATACTGCACAACACTGTTCTATCTGCCCATGCCTCAGTATGAAACAATTGGATGGAGTTTCTTAAGGTGAAGTTTATGCTATGTTAATCAGAGAGATTGTTTTTTTCTTCTTGGCTGTTAGGCTGAATGACAATAACATTGGAGATACAGGAGTCAACATTTTGTCTGCATCATTGGCGCATTTGGAATGCAAAACAAAGCGATTGGAGTAGGTAATCTTCCCAACATTAACCCCAAATTTTATGTGCAATGATTTGTGGCAAGTTGGGAATTTGCTGTATCTTTGGCATGACCACTGTTGAATATATAGGGGAAGGTGAGGACTGCAGATGCTGGAGTCCAGCAGCATCCGAAGAGCAGGAAAATCGATGTTTTGAACATAAACCCTTCATTAGGACTCCTGATGAAGGCTTTATGTTCGGAATGTCGATTTTCCTGCTTCTCGGATGCTGCCTGACCGACTGTGCTTTTCCAGCACCACATTCTTCGATCTTGCTAGACTGCACCTGGAGTGTTCTGTTCTGTTCTGCACAACAAGTATATATTAGACTTCAATCAAATTTCAACAGGAAGATATTAAGGAGAAATTGAATCAGAATCTTTTTGTGGAAATTATGGTCACATGGTAACCAATGGAGATGTTTAAAATGTTGAATGATGGGACTGGGTCGTTAGCTAAAAGATCGAGGAAAGAGCATTATTTTAAAGTTACAGTTCAGCCATCATTCAGGAGCCAGTTCAAACCACACTTCTTCCAACTAGAGAAGCACAATTTTCAGATTCTCAACAAAAAGAGTTGTTAAGATTCAGAGATGAAAGTAAAAAAGTTAATTTGTTTTGTTCAATTAATACAATTTAGCCTAAGCTGATGTGTTTACATCCCATGTTGTTACAATGCTTGAGGAGAGATGCAGGGCATCGGAGAAAGGAAGAAATGACTCATGAAAAGGATTTCATGGATCGTGAACATAAGGTCTGAAGATAGATTGCAAACATTGGATCTGTCTCCATTAAGGAAAGGAAGCTGTGATGTAATTTAAATGAAGTAGTAAAAATGATAATTTCAGTGGAAAGAGTCGATAGCAATAAACTGTTCACTGCCATGAAATGATCAAGTATATCAGCACAAAAATTCAAGAAATTGCCAAAAGAAGCAAGAACAATGTGAGATCATCTTTTCTGCACAGTGACTGGTTAAGGTTGGAATGTTGTGCCTGACTGACATCATGGCAGAGGCTGGTTCAACTGAAGCGTTCAAAAAGGAATTAAACTTTGGTATGGAAAGGCCCAGTGCACAGGGACACGGGATACAGAGTGGCAGGAAGTGAATTGCTCATTCGGAGCCTCGAATCACCTCCTCCTTCACTGTACCCTGTTTGATTCTGTGAGGCTGTAGGAACGCATATTCTTTTCAAAATTAAGAGTAATGCCTTTCAATTAAGGAATAATAGTGTTAAAGATTAAAAGCATTAAAGTTAATTGATTATTAGTTCATCATTACTGAGTCAAATAAAATGAAAAGGAGGCTGATGGTTCAAAAGCTTTCTCACTTTGTTATGCTGATCCAATTATTGCTCTTCCTTCTCAGTGGAATTTCATTTATCTTTTCAAGCTGTATTGAAAACTGATTTGTAATTATCAATCTTTAGTTTGCAGGATAACAATCTGACATTTGCTTGCATTGAAGACCTGAGGATGGCATTTAGTCAGAGCGAATCATTGTCAATGCTTTTCCTGGATGGAAATAAATTCACAGATGATTGCATTCCAAAAATGAGAAACTTCATCATCAACTGCAAGAATTTGGAGCTGATTCAGTGAGTGCATATGTTAAAACATTAAACATTTCCATTGTATTGTAAACAATAATTTCCTTAAATCATGTCCACAGCAAGTTCTTCAGGGGTGCTTAACATATTAATTCACCGGAACATACAAAATCAGAGCAGCAGCAGGCCATTCAGCCCATAGACCCTGATCTATCATTACATATACCATGAATGATTATCCAACTTTAAACCCTATTCCTGTTTTCTCCTTGATATCCTTGACCCCTTTAACCCTGAAGAACTTTATCTGCCTGGTGTTATAGAGATGTTCAACACAGAAACAGGCTTTTTTGTCTAACTGTCCATGTTGAACAGATACCCCAAATTAATCTAGTTCAGATGGAGTTTAATTTAGATAAATGTGAGGTGCTACATTTTGGAAAGGCAAATCAGGGCATGACTTATACACTTAATGGGAAGGTCCTGGGGACTGTGCTGAACAAAGAGACCTTGAAGTGCAGGTTCATAGTTCCTTGCAAGTGGACTCACAGGTAGATAGGATAGTGAAGAAGGCATTTGGTATGCTTTCCTTTATTGGTCAGAGGACTGAGTATAGGAGTTGGGAGGTCATGTTGAAGCTGTACATGACATTGGTTAGGCCACTTTTGGAATATTCTGCGCAATTCTGGTGTCTCTCCGAGAGGAAGGATGTTGTGAAACTTGGAAGGGTTCAGAAAAGATTTACAAAGTTATTGTCAGTGTTGGAGGCTTTGAGCTGTACGGAGAGGCTGAATAAACTCTGTTTTCTCTGGATCGTCGGAGGTTGAGGGGTGACCTTATAGAGGTTTATAAAATAATGAGTCCCATGGTTAGGGTAAATAGACGAGGTCTTTCTCTGGGATGGGGGAGTCCAGAACTAGAGGGCATAGGTGTAGGGTGAGAGGGGAAACATTGAAAAGGGACCTAAGGGGCAACCTCTTCATGCAGAGGGTGGTGCTTGTATGGAATGAGCAACCAGCGAAATGGTGGAGGCTGGTACAATTATGATGTTTAAAAGGCATCTGGGTGGGCACAAGAATAGGAAGGAAATGGGACAAGCGCTGGCAAATGGAAGTAGATTAGGTTAGGATGTGGAGCTGCCAGTGTTGGACTGGGGTATACAAAGTTTAAAAATCACTCAACACCAGGTTATAGTCCAACAGGTTTAATTGGGAGCACTAGCTTTCGGAGCGCTGCTCCGGACAACCACCTGATGAAGGAGCAGTGCTCCAAAAGCTAGTGCTTCCAATTAAACCTGTTGGACTATAACCTGGTGTTGAATGATTTTTGGATTAGGTTCGGATATCTGGTCAGCATGGACAAGTTGGACCGAAGGATCTGTTTCTGTGCTGTACATGTCTCTGACTTGTTATGGACCAAGCCAGACCCCCTCAAAACATTTCAAGAAAGTAGCCTAGACCCTAACTTTGCTCGTTGTTTTAAGAAAGTGTAAAGTGGATATTCCAGGAGAGGTGCCATTGGTCAATCCACTTCGTTTTAAACAAAACCAAATTTATTTACAAGATTACCCAATGAAATAGAAGCAAAGAGAACTGAATGCAGAATAACCTCACCTATCCAAAAACCAAACAGACTTTACCTGTTGTTCCCTATACTTGCAACAATCCCCATAAACACCTTGTGGCGCAAAAGGTAGCATCAAACACCGGGTCTTACAGGAGAGAGATGTCAGACAGAGAGGATCAGCACGAACCTGCTTCTTTCACGTAACTGTTTCTTGGATCAGCAGCCTCAAAACACTCCCTGTCTGCTTTCAGTGAATAGCCAGACGTCCAAAAACCAAACCAAATCAAACCAGAGAAAAGCTGAGCTGGGGGAAGTGACCATTCCCCTTTCATTGCACAAATTCTTTTAAAAATAAAACTTTTTGCTGGAGGCAGTATCTGTAGTTATAATCAAACTGGCCCGAAAACCCTTTGAAACCCAAACCTTTTGGAACCTGTGTCTTTTACGATCTCTCTGGGGGGAACAAAACCAAGTGCAACAGAACCTTGTTAAAGGAGCAGCATCATCACAGACTCTATTTGACAGCATTTGGCCCTAATCCCCCTCAACCCTTCGCATTCATAAACCCATCCAGATGCCTTTTATATGCTGTAATTGTACCAGCCTCCACTACTTCCTTTGGCAGCTCATTCCAATCTCATACCATCCCACTGTGTGAAAAAGTTGCCCCTTAGGACCCTTTTAAATCTTGCCCCCTCAACTTAACCCTATGCCCTCTAGTTTTGGTCTCCCCCAACCCTGGGGAAAACATCTTGTCTATTTGCCCTACCCATGCTCCTCATTGTTTTATAAACCTCAATAAGGTCACCCCTCAGCCTCCCATGCTTCAAGGGTAACAACCCCAGCCTATTCAGCCTCTCCCTCTAGATCAAACCCTCCAACCCCAGCAACATCCTTGTAAATCCTTTCTGAACCATTTCAACTTTCACAACATCCTTCCGATAACAAGAAGCCCAGAGCTGCATGCAGCATTTCAAAAGTGGCCAAAGCAATGGCCTGCACAGCCACAACATGACATACTAAAGCAAAGAAATACAGATAGTAGAAACCTGAAACAAAAGCCAAAACTGCTGAAGAAACTCAACAAGCCTGACAGCATCTGTGAAGAGAAAGTAAAGTTAATGTTTCGAGTCCAGTGATCCTTCTTCACAGCTGACTCTGTTTCTCTATCTGTAAACCTGCTGAGTTTCACCAGAAATTTCTGTTCTTTTTGAGAACAATATTTAACTTTTTCTTTCCAACCATTCAGTGTTTTAGCCAACAAACATTCTCTCTGACAGTGAATATCACAGCCTCACCTCAACCTGAGTGAAGAAATTTATCCTCATCTCAGCTCGAAATAGCCTACCCCAGATCCTTAGACATTGACCCTTTGTTCTGGACCTTGGTAACATCCTTCCTGTGTTTACCCTGACCTTTCCTGTTAGAATTTTGTAGGTTTCTAAAAGGTGCCCCATATTATTCTAACCTACAGTGGAAATAGTCCTAACTGATCCAGTCACTCTTCATTCATCAGTCCTGCTATCCCACGATCCGTCTGGGAAACCTTTGTTGCATTCCTTCTATGCATGAATGTCCTTCCTTAGATAAGGGACAAAAACTATACACATGACTTCAGGTGTGGTCTCACCAAGGCAACTGCATGTAGGCAACTAGACAGCCCTGCTCATGTCGTTGAATCCTCTTCTCTTTTTTTTCTCTTTTTCTGTCTCTCTCTCTCTGCCTCTGTCTATCTGTCTCTCTCTCTCTCTCTCTCTCTCTCTCTGCGCCTCTCTCACACCCGGACTCTCTTCGCCTCAGCATGCTACTCTCTAAGGGGTTGTGGGAGGGAGAGAGACTGTCACACATCTCCTTCTGGAATTTGTCTTTGCAAAAGAAGTCTGGAGAAAGATGCAGTGGCCTTTGTCAAGGTTTGTCCTGAGTAGCTCCATGACGCAAGACTCTGTGTTCTACAGTCTATTCCCCGGGACGCACACTGAGACAAACATCAACTGCTCCTGGAGGACCGTCACCTTGCTGAAAGACACTCTTTGCTCTGCCTTAAAGTTGTTGATTGTTAGTTCCCACCTGAATCACACACACTGCTGTTCACCCTCCCTTTCCAGGGGTTAATCCAGCTGTTCTTTGACACTGAACAGTCAGCAATCTCCTTCCCTGTTCTAGTGATTCAACTCCCAGAATTTTCCTCAGTCACTTCTCACTACCACCCTCTGGTGGATGCTCTTCCACCTGCTGAGCCCCATGGCCTCCGCGATTCCCATCTCATTAAGTTGAAACAAGTTGTTATTTCTTATTGGTTCCCTTTGCGTGAGTTTCAGGTCTAGTCTGGTTGACAATGTCCTCACGAATTAACGAATTTGGTCCCTTGTGTTGCTACTGAGAATCTGATGCTCCCCAGTCTTTGCCATTTGCCATTTGAAGCACGTCTTTGAGGTGGTGTTCAAAGTGCAATCAACATTTCAGTGTGAAGTGATGAAAAATCAGCAAAATAAAAATCCTTGCCCATATCTGTCTTGATACCAGTCGTTAGGAAGGAGTCATTACCGTGTTAATTATGTGTGTTGTAAACTTTTTAGTGCCGAAGTTGAAACCAGATATCCATCCCATTTTCATTCCATATTCATATCTGAAACATACATCTTTAACCACACATTATGTATCAGTCAGAACTATTTAATATCTTCTGAAAATACCTCTGGGCCAGACCAGGTAAGATTCCCAGATTCCCTTTGGTGATGGACATGAGTGAAGCAGATATGTATTTACAGCAATCACTGATTAGGTTCTACAATGGTGACTATGAAACTAACTTTCAATTCCAGATGGATTAATTATTTGAGATAAAATTCAGACAGTTGCTGGTATTTGTACTCTAGGTCACTGCATTACAAGTCCAATGTGATTTCCCCCAGTCCAACTACATCCTCAATTTACATCATTCCCCAAATATCAACACCTTAGTTTCTTACAGCACTGTCTGTGTGTGCAGCAGCTCATTAGATTCTCTCTCCCCCACCACTTACACCCATTTGTTAATGTGTAGCTGCTCAAAGTTTGATTTCAAAATGTGTGTTTCAATTGGAAAATTATGAATGATTCTGTCATTTGAACTTTATTAATTGGTTGGTTATTAATCATTAATTTCTTTCTTAGATTATGGAGGAATCAGTTCAGTTCAGATGGAAAGAAGCAGCTCCGATCACTCAGAGAATGCAGGGCTGGTGTCCGAGTATTTGTGTGATCAAAGGATGAAGAAATTGCTAACTATTTGGACTTGATATTACTGAGAGGTGTATTTCTCTCACCTCCATCAAGTGAAACACATGAGATATTACATTGACTCAAGAAAAACAATTCCTGGAATTGTGAAATAGAATGGGAACGATGTGGAGTATTCAGTAGAAACTTTCAGTAGCAGTTGGTGAGTGTCGGTGTGTGGGTGATATTCACCGTCGAGCACAGGGAGATGGAGCTGTGACTGTGAAGCTTTTATAAAAGAGTCCGAGAGATCGCCATCATAGAAACAGGCCTTTCGGCCAGCGTGACTATGCTATCCAGTTTTCACCGTTAAACTAGTCCCTTTTGCCTGTGTTTGGTCCATGTACCCCCCGTATCTAACCCATCCATGCACCTGTCTAAATGTTTCTTAAATGATGAAATTGCACTCACTTCCACCACCTCTGGCAGCCCATTCCAGACACTCACCATCCTCAGTGTAAAGAAAACTGCCTCTCTATACCCTTTTGTATCTCTCCCCTCTCACCTTAAACATATGCCCCAGAGTTTTAGACTCCCTTGGGGAAAAGCTGCTGGCTACCTACCTTATCTACGCCTCTTATGATTTTATACTTTTGTATAAGGTCACCCCTAAATCTCCTGCGCTCCAGGGGAAAATGTGCCATCCTATCTCATCTCTTCTTGTAGCTCAAACCTTCCAGTCCAGGTAACATCCTAGTAAATCCTTACTGCCCTCTTTCTAGTTTAATAGTTACTTTCTATAGTAGAGCGTCTAGAACTGCGTACAGTATTCCAAATGTGACCTCACTCATGTCATAGAGTCATACAGCATGGAAACAGACCCTTCAGTCCAACCTGTCCATGCCAAGCAGATATCCCAACCCAATCTAGTCCCACCTGCCAGCACCCGGCCCATATCCCTCCAAACCCTTCCTGTTCATATACCCATCCAAATACCTCTTAAATGTTGCAATTGTACTATCCTCCACCACTTCCTCTGGCAGCTCATTCCATACGCGCATCACCCTCTGCATGAAATAGTTGCCCCTTAGGTCTCTTTTATATCTTTCCCGTCTCATCCTAAACCTATGCCCTCTAGTTCTGGACTCCCCAACCCCAGGGAAAATACTTTGCCTATTTACCCTATGCATGCCCCTCATAATTTTGTAAACCTCTATAAGGTAATCCCTCAGCCTCCGACGCTCCAAGGAAAACAGCCCGAGCCTGTTCAGTCTCTCCCTATAGCTCAAATCCTCCAATCCAGGCAACATCCTTGTAAATCTTTTCTTAACCCTTTCAAGTTTCACAACATCTTTCCAATAGGAAGGAGACTACAATTGCATGCAATATTCCAACAGTGGTTGCAACATGACCTCCCAACTCCGATACTCAATACTCTGACCAATAAAGGAAAGCATACCAAACGCCTTCTTCATTATCCTATCTACCTGCGACTCCACTTTCAAGGAGCTATGAACCTGCACTCCAAGGTCTCCTTGTTCAGCAACACTCCCTGGGACCTTATCATGAAGTATATAAGTCCTGCTAAGATTTGCTTTCCCAAAATGCAGCACCTCGCATTTGTCTGAATTAAATTCCATCTGCCACTTCTCAGCCCATTAGCCTATCTGGTCCAGATCCTGTTGTAATCTGAGGTAACCCTCTTCGCTGTCCACTGCACCTTCAATTTTGGTGTCATTTGCAAGCTTACTAACTGTACCTCTTATGCTCACATCCAAATCATTTATGTAAATGACAAAAAGTAGAGGATCCTTGTGGCACTCCAGTGGTCACAGGCCTCCAGTCGGAAAAACAACCCTCCACCACCACCAGTCTCTGTCTTCTACCTTTGAGCCAGTTCTGTATCCAAATGGCTAGTTCTTCCACTATTCCATGAGATCTAGCCTTGCTAATTAGTCTCCCATGGGGAACCTTGTCAAAGCCTTACTGAAGTCCATATAGATCACATCTACTGCTCTGTCCTCATCAATCCTCTTTGTTACTTCTTCAAAGAACTCTTGTACGCCTGCAACAAGGCATTCCAACACCTGTACTCCATGCTCTGCAATTTGTTCAATAAACAATAAACCTGTTTGTTATTAATTATTTCTTATTATTACCTGTCTTCAGTTGTACATAAAGCTATATTCAATTTGTCTTAAACATATGTTTATTACACAAACAACCATATGTTCAAGTGTGTAATTATTCCCAGCGTTAGACTTTAGACATTAGACAATAGGTGCAGGAGTAGGCCATTCAGCCCTTCGAGCCTGCACCGCCATTCAATAAGATCATGGCTGATCATTCCTAATCAGTATCCTCTTCCTGCCTTATCTCCATAACCCTTGATTCCACTATCTTTGAGAGCTCTATCTAACTCTTTCTTAAATGAATCCAGAGACTGGGCCTCCACTGCCCTCTGGGGCAGAGCATTCCACACAGCCACCACTCTTTGGGTGAAGAAGTTTCTCCTCATCTCTGTCCTAAATGGTCTAACCCGTATTTTTAAGCTGTGTCCTCTGGTCCTCGTGTTTCCTGCTGCCAGAATGTCCAATCCTTTCATAATCTTATATGTCTCAATCAGATCCCCTCTCAGTCTTCTAAACTCAAGGGTATACAAGCCCAGTCGCTTCAGTCTTTCAGTGTAAGGTAATCCCGCCATTCCAGGAATTGACCTCGTGAACCTACGCTGCACTCCCTCAATAGCCAGAATGTCTTTCCTCAAATTTGGAGACCAGAACTGCACACAATATTCCAGGTGTGGTCTCACCAGGCCCCTGTACAGCTGCAGAAGCATCTCTTTGCTTCTATACTCAATTCCTCTTGTTATGAAGGCCAGCATGCTATTAGCCTTCTTCACTACCTCCTGAAACCTGCATGCTTGCCTTCATTGACTGGTGTACAAGAACACTCAGATTTCTCTGTACTGCCACTTTACCTAAATTGATTCCATTGAGGTAGTAATCTGCCTTCCTGTTCTTGCCACCAAAGTGGACAGTCTGTGTTTGATACTGGGTCAGAGATTGGTCAGCGCTGTAGCTGTTCCCCTGTGGGAATGATAGGGTCTGCATCAACAGGATGTGTAAATACTGGGTCAGAGATTGGTCAGCGCTGTAACTGTTCTCCTGTGGGAATGACAGGGTCTGCATCAACAGTGTGTGTAAAATCAGTCAGGATCAGGTCGTAGTTTGGAACCAGTGACCATCTGCACAATGTGTGCCTGTCCCACTCTCATCAAATACACTAGAGACCCCGACACTTGCAGAAATCCCGCTAACAAAACTCTGAAAGAAATCACATTTGTAAGGGAAAATTAATTAAGTAATCTACCTCCCAGTCCCTAAAAGGCCGTTTTTTGATGCTCCCACTGCATTCACTTTGACTATCTCTGGTCCCTATCTCATGTCTGGTTGCAGGGTCGGGTCAACTTGTCAGAGTCCAAAGGCAATTTTGTTGATTTGTCTGTTAAATATTTGCCTCTAACACAGATCTCCACAAGGCTCCATTCAGTCTTCGACTTCAACAAATGGTGCATCATCCAATGGTAAAGACTGGAAAGGACCCAGCATCTCATTGTGCACCCATGTGTTCAATGCAGGCTACACTCAGCTAAATATTCAAATATCACTCTCCCACACTGTTGACTATGTATTACTGTAGACAATACAAATGTGCACTCTGCTAACTGTCCACATGTCATTGTCACACACAGTAGACAGCAATCACTGTTGGAAGTTCACACTTTGCACACTACAGAGTGTCCGTATATTAGTTATCAAATATTATAGATGTTGCATTCCTGTAGATATTGTATTACTGTAGACAGTACATATGTTGCACACTGTGGACTGTCCATACATCAGTTATCTCATACAGTAGACATTGTATTCCACGCCAGCACTGTAGCTGTACTGGCACACCTTTATTAGGCATGTGACAATTTTTAGAGACTGATGTTGTCAGGATGCACAATCTTTGCAGTATACAGTGCGACCAGTCAGGTGATGGCAGTTTAGTGGAACAGGGAGGGTTGAACCTAGACTAAGTGTGGGATATCCAGTGACCAGGATCCAGCCCGTGACATCCCCACATCCACACACAAACCTCTCTCTCTCTGTCAGACTGACTTGTTAGAACCAACCGAGATTGCTGCAGATCTGTTCCAGTCCCAGAGTCACAGCTTCTTGATGCTGTTCAGACTGAGCTGGAGGGAAAGGAATTGCTGGACCTTTCCCTATTCCAGCAATTATTTCACACAATTCCCACGGGATCAACACAAGGTATGAATGAGACTGACATGAACCTGTAAAGTCAGCAAGTTTTACTTTTTGATTGAGTTTCTGAGGGTAAACATCAATCCTTTTCACAGACAGCCATCCAGTGATTACACAGATTTGTTATACAAGTCTGTTCATTGTAAAAATGACCATGAGATTCAGCTCTTCCTTGACAACAAGCTAAGGAACACTGAGGTAATGCCAATGGTTCTGCAACATTATACAATATTGGGGTGAAGATATAGCCACAACTACTCCTCTGTTTTCATTGATTTGGTTCCAGTTTCTTCCATCTGTGGGAAAGTTGGCATGGTGGCTCAGTGATTAGCATCTCTGCTTCACAGTGTCAGGGACCTGGGTTCAATTCCGCCCCCTGTCTGAGTAGAGTTTGCATGTTCTCCCTGTGTCCATGTGGGTTTCCTCCTTCAGTCCAAAGGTGTACAGGTTAGGTGGATTCACTATGCAGTAGTGTCCAGGGATGTGCAATGCTAGGTGAATTGACCATGTAAATTGGGGTTACAGTGTTAAGGTGATGCACTGAGTTTAGGTGGGATGCTGTTTGAAGGGTTAGGGCAGACCCAATGGTCCAAATCACCACCTTCTGCATTGTAGGGTTTCTATGATTTAGACAGATTGGGCAAAGAGAATGAATGAGCAATTGACTTCCAAAACAGGCTGCATAAGGATAATAACAGAGCACAATTTCACACAGAATTACCACCATCTGAAATAGTTTAAGAGAAAAGAAAAAAAAATAGGAAATTCGGTCTCCTCACTTCAGGAATTGATTCTGAGCTGGCTACCCACAGCCAGTGTACTGTGCACATGTAGATAAAAGGTGACCTGATAATGGGATACCAGCTCTGTGCAGTTTTTTTCAGAATCACAATTATTTTACCATCTACAACACTACCTGCATCCCCCCACACACCGTTCCCCAGCAGCATCTCATTCATCCACCCACAAAATCAGCCACTAGAGATATGCAAATGTCAAGTTAAGATATTAATAAACCTTCCATGCTTTGTAAACACTAGGAACGGTATTTGGACACTCTATGCTGTTCTATTTGTTCATTACAATGCTGATTTATGTAAAAGAACATTTCACTGCTTTCTTGATCTGGTGCCTGAATTTGGACTGTGTTGCCCCACAAATAAATGCATTTGTGCAACCACTTCAATTCAGCAAAATAACCCCGACTTGTTCAAATACGTGTAAAGAATGATTTCCATACTTACCTGGCAGGGGAGATACCATGATCACCAAGGGGGTTCTCCCAGGACGAGGTTAGGATCAAGTATCTGTTCTTATCAGAACAGGTTGCGAATTATCAGAGCTAGTGAAGAGATCATCTAGGATCAAGTATCTGTTCTTATCAGGACAGGTGTCGAGTTGCGAGTCTTCAGAGCTAGTGAAGAGATCATCGCTGGATCGTGATTGGACGCTGGAGGATCGTTTGGTTGTGCTGACCTGCTCTTCGTGGATCTTCATGCTGGCTTCGGCCTAACGCCAATTCAGGGACCAGCCAACATCAGAGCTATGGCCTCGACATTTGCCCGCAGCCCTGGGCAGGGGGTTCGAAATACAGTCAGGGTGACTGTGAAGAAGATTGAGGATCATACACCACTCGACCACACCTTGTTTATTAAGAAGGTAGTGTTGGGATGGTGTGGGTTTGCTACTGCGGATGTATACTGCCTGGACGTAAAATACAGAAATGCTCCCGTGAGACTAATCAATGTGTACGGCCCAGTGGGTAAGAGTGAACGGTTGGCCGTCCTGCAACAGCTTCCACTGCTGCTGGCTACGTCCAGGCCGGTCATTCTGGCCGGAGACTTCAACTGCATCATTGATGCAGATGGACGATCCGGCTGGGGGGACAGTAAACAAGACGCTATGTCCAGAGCCCTGATGGAAACGGTCAAAGACGCCAAGCTGCACGACATCTTCAGCATCCCTGCAGATGGAGCGCAGCGTAGATACACCTGGTCACGGGCAGACAGGTCTATCCGCTCAAGGATAGATTTGTGTCCCGAACGCTCTCGGTCAGATCCACCGACGTCAAGCCAGTGTTCTTCTCTGACCACTGCTTCCTGCTGGCCGACTGTCACCTACAGGACGAACAGCGGGCGGGCAAGGGAACATGGAAACTGAACACTAAGCTGTTGACCCCGGGAAACATCGAAGAGCTCAAGAGGGATTACGCAGGTTGGAGAACCGTGAAGCCTCTCTTTGAGTCTCCAGCAGACTGGTGGGAAACGGTAAAAGGGAACATCAAGAGGTTCTTTATCCTCAAAGGTGTCCAGGAGGCGAGAGAGAGGCGGGGAAAACTGTCCCAGCTCCAGGAAAGTATGCAGAACCTGCTCCTGCTGCAGACGATGGGGGTCGATGTCACGGAGGACCTCAAGGAGGTGAAGGGCCAGCAAGCCTCGCTCTTTGCCTCGGAGGCCTCCAGGATAATCTTCCGGTCCAGGGTCCGCTCGGTGGAGCAGGACGAGACGTGCACACGTTTCTTCTTCCAGAAGGTGCACAAACAGCAGCCTGAAGAAAGAAGATGGCTCGGTAACGTCATCTCAGGCTGACGTCATGAGGATCAGCAAATCCTTCTACGCCAGCCTGTATGACTCGAAGCCAACCGACAGCGCGGCCTCCTAGTCGTTCCTGTCCTCTATCACGGAGGTCCTAAATGACGGAACACGAGAGAGGCTGGACCAGTCGCTATCTCTGGATGAACTGACCAAGGCCCTCGAGTCCTTTGAAAAGAATAAAACTCCCGGAAATGACGGCTTACTGGTCGAGATTTATTCCGCTCTTTGGGACTTGATCGGCCAGGACCTGCTGGAGGTGTATGTCAGTATGCTTCGGGCAGGTACCATGAGTGAATCCATGAGGAAAGGCATCATCACCCTCATCTACAAGCGGAAGGGGGAGAGGGAGGAAATTAGAAATTGGAGACCGATCTCACTGTTAAATGCAGACTACAAAATCTTGTCAAAGGTCATCGCCAACCGGGTCAGGTCTGCTCTGGGATCGGTGATCCACCCGGACCAAACCTGTGCTGTACTGGGCAGGAAGATCTCTGAGAGTCTCGCACTCCTCAGGGATACGATCGCCTACGTGCAGGACAGGGGGGTGGACACCTGCCTCATCAGCCTGGACCAGGAGAAAGCCTTTGACAGGATATCGCATACATATATGAGGGATGTTCTCTCCAAAATGGGCTTTGCAGTCTCAATCAATGGGTGGGAATCAGATAGCTTCCCTGTAAGATCTGGAGTCAGGCAGGGATGCCCCCTCTCACCCGCCTTGTTTGTGTGTTGCATAGAGCCATTTGCCGAATCCATCAGGAAGGATGCGAGCCTGAGAGGGGTGACTATTCCTGGCAGCGGGGGCCTGCAGGTTAAGGCCTCCCTGTACATGGATGACGTCGCTGTTTTCTGCTCGGATCCGCTGTCCGTGCACAGACTCGTGTGCATCTGTGACCAGTTCGAACGGGCCTCGGGGGCCAAGGTAAACCGAGGCAAGAGCGAGGCCACGCTCTTCGGGAACTGGGCCGACCAATCCTCTATCCCCTTCACCGTCAGGACTGACCATTTGGTTCGGGGGGGCTGGGGCGTGCGCCAAGACCTGGGAGGAGCGGATCAGGAAGATGAGACAGAAACTAGGCAGATGGGGGCAACGGTCGCTCTCCATCACGGGAAAAAACCTGGTCATCAGGTGTGAGGTACTCTCAGTATTGCTATATGTGGCACAGGTCTGGCCTATCCCCAGGACCTGTGCCGCTGCAGTCACCCGGGCCATCTTCCAGTTCATTTGGAGAGCAAAGATGGACCGGGTCCGAAGAGACTCAATGTACAAAGACCGGTGCAATGGGGGAAAAAACACGCCCAATGCCACCCTCACCCTGATGGCCACCTTTGTGTGTGGCTGCATCAAGCTGTGCGTGGATCCCCGGTACGCAAACACCAAGTGTCACTACGTACTGAGGTTCTACCTGTCCCCGGTGTTGCGAAGGATGGGCCTGGCCTCGCTGCCGCGGAACGCTCCGAGTAGTTGGACCGTTCCGTATCACCTGTCCTTCGTGGAGAAATTTATGAGGAAAAACACCTTTGACCACAAGTCCATCAGGAAGTGGTCAGCACGTAGCGTCCTTGAGACCCTTCGGGAAAAGGAGAGGGCGGATCCTGTCGAGCGGTTCCCTGAGCAGACTGTCAAAGCCATTTGGCAGAATGCCTCATCGCCAGAACTTTCCAACAAGCACCAAGACGTGGCTTGGCTGGTGGTGAGAAGGGCTCTGCCTGTGAGATCCTTCATGCACGCCCGGACTCTCTGCCGCACCGCACGCTGCCCTCGAAGTGGCTGCGGGGGGGACGAGACTGTCACACACCTCCTTCTGGAATGTGCCTACGCAGAGGAAGTCTGGAGAGGAATGCAGTGGTGCTTGTCGAGGTTCGTCCCGAGCAGTGCCGTGACGCGGGACTCCGTACTCTACGGCCTGTTCCCCGGGACTCACACCGAGACGAACATTAACTGCGCCTGGAGGATCATCAACTCGGTGAAGGACGCTCTCTGGACGGTCCAAAACCTGTTGATCTTCCAGCTGAAGGAGTTGACCCCGACCGAGTGTTGCAGACTGGCACATTCCAAGGTCCAAGACTACGTGTTGAGGGATGCGCTGAAGCTTGGGGCAGCTGCCGCCAAGGCGCGGTGGGGAAAGACCACCGTGTAAGATCGGCCTGCCTAAAGAAGAACAGGGGGCCCATGCGGATGTTTTTTTGGGCTCTGCTGATGCCTCAGCCAAATATATGTATATATACAAGATTGAAAAATGCACATACCTGTATATGACAAGGATAAATTCGAATCTGTGTTTGTAAATGTGGACATATGTATGGCATGACCAAATGTACAGATCATCAAATCATTTTATGAATAAAGTATATTTTTGAAATAAAAAAAAAGGACGTGTACTGCCTACAGGATTTCCCTGGGGCAGGCTACTTCGATGTGACCTTCAGAAGCGTGAAGCAGGGCGAACAGCTCCTGAAGGTCTTCAAGGAGAAGGAAGGGGAGCCACTGTTTTCCATCTTGTCGGCGACCCCATTGTGTGTGCTTCCTGCACAGAGGAATCGGGTTGTTACAATCCATATGTACAACCCTTATGTTCCAGCGGCTGATGTCCTGACCTTCCTGGGAAGGTACGTCCAAGTTGAGGGAGAAGCCACTGATGTGATCGAACCCTTTGGGACCTGGACCAGTAAGCGGCAGGTCAGGGTAACTCTGAGGGGCGATGATAGTGGGAACATCCTCCACCCACCCTCGAGCTTCGCAATTGGAGGGAGCAGAGGCTACCTGACATATGCAGGGCAGCCGAAAGTGTGCCGAACCTGCGGGAAGTCGGGACACGTGGCGGCGGATTGCAAAGTGACCATCTGCAGGAACTGCAAACAGGAGGGTCACTTGACTAAGGACTGTCGGGAGGAAAAGAGCTGCAACCTGTGCGGAGAGGCGGGCCATATGTATAAGACCTGCCCAAGACGGGGGGCCCCTTCTTACGCACAGATGGCTGGAGGTGGCAATGTGAGCCGTGGACCCCCAAAGACCAGTAAGGTCCACCCAGACAGCAGGGAAACGGAGTCTGGTAGCACCCAGAAAGAAGAACAGGCTGGAGTGGAGGAGGCGGCAGCCAGCGGGGAGACACAGCAGCTGATCCTAGCTCTAGCCGGGCAGATGGAAGAAATGGAGGAGGAGGTAATCAAGCAGGCAGAGGAGTGGATACCTGTTAAAAACAGGAAGAGGAAATCTTGCCAGGCCCCCAAAGCCTCCCAGCAAAAGGGGAAAAGACAGCTGCACGAGGGAGGGATGGCCAGCTCTTCGGAGGGGGAAGATAGACGCAAAGAAGGCCATCACCATCAGAAGAAGAGACAGAGAGCCGTCGGTAAAGAGGAGGGCATTTCCTCCCAACCAGGAAACAATGGACCCCCCGAAGTCCACCCTCCACCCAGTGAGAACCAGGAGATACCCACTGCCCCACAACTACAGGCAACCGAGAGCTGTGATCCTCTGACAGTCCCATTGTCAGACACAGAACTGGACAGTGAGGACCCTTGCCCTGGCTCAATGACACCAGAGCGGGTAAATGACCCCAGTGAGGAGCTGGACAGCTACCTCAGCTCAGCGAAGGTCCAGCAGTTCGTGCTTACCTTGGGGATGTAGACAAGCTACCCCAGAGACAGGACAGTCATATGGACAATGGTAACCCCATAAACTGGGGGTTAAAGAAGTTTCCTTTGCTTTCATATAACAGGGCACCCACTCAGTAGGTGGGTTCCGCTGAAGCCACAGCCAAATACCAAGAGACTGGATAGTTAATAAAGGTAACTGTTAATAGGATAACTGTGAATTCGATTAATTCAATTTGTTCTTTGTAATGTTAAGACATGCAATGTATATAACTATGAACAACATGGAAAATTGTACAAGTACCAAAGATTTATTTACATGAATAAAGTTTATTTTGAAATAAAAAAAATGATTTCCATCGATGGGATCAGTTCGAGGAATTGTATTGTAAATGAAATTTATCACATATATGGATCACAAAATAACAAAGCTGCCAGAAATGGTAGAGAGTAATATTATAGACCTCCTTCTGCTCTCCATCTCTGGATCACTGTGATTCTCTTCTTTGTTCTGACCCCTCTCCCTTACGGACTCGACTGGTTACTAATATGTTTCTGACTGTCAGAGCGTTGTGCAGCAGAATTAGATCAAATGGCAACAATGCATTAATAACTGTAAGGAACCATTTAAATCCCACCCAGCTGGGATTCACTATAATAGCTCGGCTTTGAAATACAAAACCACGGTAGGTTGTTGTTAGAACTACAACAGCATTTCTCTTTGTGCAATATTTAGTTTTTCATTTTCTGGAAGCAAATAGTGACAAAACGATCAAAGCTGAAAATGACAATGAACCAGACAGAGCAAGAAGTGGCTGTTATTGACAGGACATAGTTTATGCTTCACACAGGAGTTTTATCCAAGAAAGATAAAGGGAAATAATAAACATTGATCTGCCTCAGTATGACCTCAGTGATAACAACCATCAGATCAGTTGCTGCCATGGCCACCAGGTAGCAAGAGGTGCAGGAAGACAGGCCACTCTTTCCAGAGATAAAATATTAAGTGCAACTAAATTAACTGTTGCTAGGGAGAGAAAAGAAAATAGACTAAAATAGTTTGAAGCAAGTATACTGTCCGAGTCCAGGCTGTCATATCTGTATTTTGATACAAAAAGACATGGACTTTGAATTAAGCATAAGGTTAAACATCACAACTGTGATCTCATTTAATCTCAGACATGCCTATTCCAAGGTTTAATACACAGAGTTTATGGGATAAACTTTCGTCCACTTCCTGAAAGCTGATTGACATCTTTGTAAGTTTCAATGAGATTTTTGAACCTTGATTTAACTGACTTTACAGTTTGAGCATTTCCCAGCCTGGTGTGGGAAATCAGGAAGCTGAAGGGAGGCAAACCCAGAATCAATGAAAATGTAAGCACACTTCTTATCAGGCTGGACAAATGGGAATGGTTTTCTTTGACTTAGAGTCACGAGAAGCTAAAGCTGCACAATGTTGAAGATCGGATCCCATTCCGGTTGTATCTTCAGATCGTACTGGGATTTGGTCAATCTAAGTTTGGTCAGACATTCCTAATTTTAGACATTACCTGGACCAGAATTCCACTCCAGATTCCACCATGTTACCCCATTTCCCATCACACTTCTGGATGATGAGTTGAGTGGCCTCTTGCAGATGAGTAACAGCAGGTCCAAATACGAGGGTGAAGCCCTGTATGGAAGAGTTGTCTTCTGACCAAAGTTTAAACACGTTGCCAAAGAATCATATCATGAGCAGTGACCTCAGTCACCAAAGTGGACCAAATGCAGCTGGACCTCAGTTTGCTCTGGATTCCCCATTTGGGTAGGGGTGGGAGCAGGAGAGCAAGATGAGCTGGGACAATGAAGCAAATAGAAACAAAACCAAAGCTTTTGGAACAGATTCAATTCTGTAGAAGGGTCACCAGGCTCAAAACGTTGACTTTGTTTTCTCTACACAGATGCTGCCAGACCTGCAGAGTTTCTCCAGCAATTTCTGTTTCTGATTTGATAATATCAATTTTTCTTTTACAGGCATCGCTGGTTTAGATATCACTGTACTAAAGTCATGCCAACTACAATCAGAACCTCACTTGTATCCGAGGCAGGAAATCAAAACTCCAGAGTTAATTGATATCAACCGACAAGTTTGAAAATATATGATAAAAAGTGACCTGGTATCTGCAGAAAGACGGTCAGCCACTATCAGTCCCACAGTAAAACCAGCATATTTACACAGTTTCTGTACAAACCCACTTACCCGGAATACCAATGATGGCCAGGATCGTGTCATATATTTTGTTGACATTGCGAATAATTCCGTGCATTTTCTGAATGCATTACTCTGCCTCGAACAACCCGACTGAATTAAACTTGGAGTCAATGAAGCCAATTATCTATATTCTCTGGAAATCTCCACAGAGACATTCAGATTGTAGCATTTTCAAAGATTTTGTGTACAGTTTGGGTAAACAAATTCTGGCAGCTATCCACGTCAGAACACTGATGAGGTAGAATATGATGATACTGAATTGTTAAGTAATACAATTGGATAATTTATGTGAATCAATGATTTTTTTTTGTTGCAAAAGTATGCAGCATTTTATGAAATAATATGTGCAATACATTCCATTAAAGTCCATTTCAAATCATATAGAACAGAAAAGGCAAAGTGACCATAGTCCTGATCTAGACAGAGGTCACAGGTGGTGGTTTAACCTGAAGATCATGACATCTCAGACAAAGGGAAAGGTTGAGAAGGAGAGCCCTTCTTGGTAACCTCAGCCAGGGTGCCATTTGAATTCTGCTATTAGTATTACAAGCCAGCTGCCCTGCCAACTGAGCTAAACCTCATAGTGTTCAGGGCTGTGCAAGTTAGGTGCATTAGACTGGGGTAAATGGAGAGTAGTAGGGTAGGGGAATGGGTCTGGATGGGTTACTCTTCAGAGGTTTAGTGTGGACTTGTTGGGCTGAAGGTTTTGTTTCCACATTGTAGGGATTCTGGAAAAAAAAGGCAATTGTGATTGTTGGCCCTTATTTCAAGGAGGTTGGAGTATAAGAGTAGGGAAGTCTTCCTGTAACTGTACAAGGTGCTGGTGAGACTACATCTGGAGTACTGTGAACAGTTTCAGTCCCTTTATTTCAGGAAAGGCATCATTCCATTGCAGGCAGTTCAGTGAAGATTCGCTTGGATGGTCCCGAGAATGGATGGATTGTCTATTGAACAAACATTAAACAGTTTGGGACTGTACTCACTGGGATTCAGAAGAATGAGACGTGATCTCATTGAAACATAGGCTTTGACAGGGAAAATGCAGGGAGAATGTTTCCTCTCATGGGAGGCTTGGCCAGTTCACCGAACCTGCACATCTTTGGAATGTGGGAGGAAACTGGAGCATTCTGAAGAAACCCACACAGACACAAGGAGAACGTGCAAAATCCACACAAACAGTTACCGGAACAGTTTGTTGATGGCGTTTGGAGGTGGCAGAAATGGAGCTTAAGCAGTGTAGAGATACCTAACTCAATTCTGGTTTTCTTCCATTGACCAGTCCCTTCCCACTTACATCTATAATTTCTCTGATATTTTACGTCAGTTTCAGAATTTTCAGTTTGCAGGCTCTAGCCACCTCCCCTTTACCGTGGACAAGCAACCCTTTCCCCATCCCTCCCCATCAGGGTGGTCTCAGGGCTCTCTGCTTCTTCCTGGAAAAATGGCCCGATGGGCCCTACCCACCTCCACCCTCCTCCACCTCGCTGAGCTTATCCTCACCTGAACAGCTTCTCTTAATGGCACTCACCTTCTTCAGGTCAGAGAGGTGGCCATGGATACCCACATAGAGCCCAGTTATGTTGTCTCTTTGTGGGGAATGTGGACAAGGGAAGAAAAGCAGAACTGAGTTAGGTCTCTCTACACTCCATAAGCCCCAATTCTGCCACCTCCAAATGTCATCAACAAATATGTCCTCCCATCTCCTCTCCTCCCGTGTCAGCCTTCTGCAAGGACCATTCTCTCTGGGAGACTCTGGTGCACTCCTCCTTCATTCTGCAACCCCAGAAGGTGGAATATCTGCCCATTTACCTCCTCCATCATCAATATCTCAGCGGCTAAACACACCTTCTAGATGAAGTCATGCTTAATCTATACTTCACTCGATTTTGTTTACTGCAATCCCTGCTCAAAATGTGGTCTCTACTACACTGGGGAAACAAAGCATAGACTGGGTGACTGCTTTGCAGAACATCCATGTTCTGTGTGCAAAAAAATGTCCCTGAGCTTCCAGTTGCTTGAAACTTCAGCATCCCATCTTGCTCTCTGGCCTACATCACTGTGTCAGGCTTGCTGCATTGTTCCAGAACAGTGCCTCATTTTCTATTTGAGAGCTCTAGAGCCTTCTAGACTCTGAGTTCAACAATTTTAGAACTTGAAACTCCTTCTCCCATTCCTTGCCCCAACCCCAAGCCTTGTCCTTGCATGGTCTGGTATTACATACAACTCATTATTAGCCATTAATTTATCCCCCAATTAGCTATTTGATTTCCCAGGCTGCTCCACTTCTCCGTCTGCCAAACTGTTTATCTCTCTCTCTGGGCTCCATCTGCACTTTACTCCTTCCCTACCCCACCCCCAACCCACTCTATCTTCTGCATTAAAAAACGCTTTCCTAGTGACTAGCAGCTCTGTGGAAGAGTCACTGGACCCAAAATGTTAAATCTTGATTTCTCTCCACAGCCACTGCCAGACTTGCTAAAGTCTTCCAGCAAATTCTGTTTTTGTAGGTGATATGTTGTGATTTGTTTAATTAAATGCTGATTGGAAGCTGCTGCTGTTCCAGACCAATCATGTGATGCTGAGTGACCGAGGGGCATTGCGATTTGCTGAAACACTGAGGTTTCCCGAAGTCCCAATGGAGGCTTTGATTACAGAACGTTTAGGGGATCGATGGTAGCGAAACCTCCAAGCAGCTTCCACCCCAGTGGGACTGGGACTTAACCAATGATTTTTCAAAATTGAGAGAAAATCTTTTGCTTTATTGTAATCTTTGCATCTATTTGCTCCTTCATAATGTCAGAGGTGAGAATATTTACTGACGACCGTACAATGTTAAGCACCATGTGCAGCTCCTGTCCTTACTGTATCCTGGAGCCACTTGTCAAGCTGTTGCTTCCAATTCTGGAATCTCCATCACTGAAAAAGATAAAGTTGACAGGTGCATTCACATTCGTGTCCTACCTTAATTTGGAACTAGATTGGTATTCCTGCATTGTCACTGAATCAAAGTCATGGAAGTCCCTGCCTAACATCAGTATAGATACATCTTCACCGGATAGACCAGTTGTTCAAGTCGGCAACTCACCAGCACTGTCTCAATGGAAGGGAATGACAAGCCTTGCTAGTGTTGGCCCTGTTGCTAAACTTTAAGTTAAAAACAAGATTGCTGGAAAATCATGTATCCATAACCTCTCAACACAAATGGAGCTCCATTTCAGGTGCATTGTTTGTAGATATGTTCGATGTTCAAAGTTATTGCACATCTCTGGAGCAGGTGGGATTTGATCCTAGGCCTCCTTGACAAGACACACGGATTTTACCATAAGAGACCTTCAAATTATGGATTTATGAGGTGCAATTTTGGATTGATTGTCTAATCTATGTTATAACTCAGTCTGTAAATGCGCTATTTAGTTCCTGTAGAGGGAAATAAACGTTTTGCTTTGGGAGCAGAGCATGATAATTGGAGCTGTTCTGGGAACGTCGTTAAAACAGGTAAACATCTTACAACTCCGACAACTTTTCATAAGACACAACAGGTTTTAAAACTAAATTGGTTGGTCAGCTTGTCTGAAACATCCTACAAAAGCAATAAAAATCATACTAAATATGAAACCTTTCTGCCTTCTCCCCATGCTCAGTAATTGGACTGCACTTTGCAGCTGAGGATGATGTAAAAATGCTGAAAATGTGTTGCTGGAAAAGCGCAGCAGGTCAGGCAGCATCCAAGGAGCAGGAGAATCGATGTTTCGGGTATGAGCCCTTCTTCATTCCACTGACTGCCTGATTTTACAATATCATCTCAAAGGTCTCTTCTGTTTTGAGCAACTGACAGTGCAGTGATTGGGGAAAAAAAATGATGTTTTGCAGTGCCCTTCTTGAATGAGTTCTGGATTCTCACCAGAAGTGAAATTCATTTTGAGTATATTCTGTCTTCATTTAGATCATCATCTAACCTGCATCTTTATGTCCAAGGCCTTTCCAAATGCTTGTTCCTTTTCAAAAAACTTTGAGCAAAGAGAGTTTTAACTACTTCAAGTTAAAGTAATAGTGGTGCAATATAGTTCGTATTTTGAAATAATTCCATTGGAAGCTTTGACGAAAGAAAGAGTGACAGGGATTTTAATACTTGGCTTTTTTTTAAAACTGAAGACAATTCTTTGAGAAATCTAATCTAATCTAAAAATAAAGTGACAAAGCTGATTGATGAGGGAAGGGCTGTAGATGTCATACTCATGGACTTCAGTAAGGCATTTGATAAGGTTCGAGCTGAAAATGTGTTGCTGGAAAAACGCAGCAGGTCAGGCAGCATCAAAGGAGCAGGAGAATCGACGTTTCGGGCATGAACCCTTCTTCAGGAATCTTCGGGCTCATGCCCGAAACGTCTATTCTCCTGCTCCTTGGATGCTGCCTGACCTGCTGCGCTTTTCCAACAACACATTTTCAGCTCTGATCTCCAGCATCTGCAGTCCTCACTTTTTCCCATTTTATAAGGTTCCCCATGGTAGGGTGATGGAGAAAGTGAAGTTGTTGGGGCTCTAGGGTGTACTAGCTAGATGGATGGAGATCTGGCTTGGCAACAGGACACAGAGAATAGCAATAAAGGGAGTTTCTCAAAATGGAGAACTGTGACCAGTGGTGTTCCACAGGGATCTGTGTTGAGACCACTATTGTTTGTTATATACATCAATGATCTGGAGTGATGTACAGGTGGTCTGATTTGCAGATGACATTGAGATTGGTGGGTTAGCAGCTGATGAAAGGGACTGTCAGAGAATGCAGCAGAATATAAACAGATTGGAGATTTGGGCAGAAAAATGGCAGATGTAGTTCAATCCGGGCAAATGTGAGATGATGCATTCGGAAGATCCAATTTGTGAGCGAACTACACGGTAAATGGAAATGCCCTTAGGAAAATTGACGTACAGAGTGTTCGGGCCCTGAAGGTGGCAATGCAGGTCAACCGAGTGATCAAGAAGGCGTACGGTATGCTTTCCTTCATCGGACGGTGTTGAAGAAAATCTCACATGCAGACTTTGGGAATTGACCAAGTTTATTACATCTCATAATATGTCATGGGTAGCAGCCAGCCCATAAAACAAATGGATCGTGACTGCGTCGAAAAGCTCCAGTTCAGTGGGGATTTATAAATGGCCCAATGACAATTTGCTTAACTAGACTCAGTACCACAATTAGCCACTAGATAGCTGATTTACACTTACATGCAGCAGAGTTGAGACCTTGCCAAGAGTGGGTATTAATGGTGCATTGTTCTCAGGATTTGTGTCAATACTCTGTATTCAAATGCTGATTAGCGACAGTCTCCAGATAAGGCAGTTCATGAGTCATGCGAGAAAGCATACTATCTCATAGGTAAGGCAAGTCTATTTCTAGAGCAAATTATACAATGATGGAAGAGAAAGTTAAAAATCAGACAACACCAGGTTTATTTGGAAGCACTAGCTTTTGAAGTGCTGCTCCTTCATCAGGTGGTTGTGGAGTATAAGATTATAAGACACAGGTCTTTGTTAATATATCATTTCAGTTACATTGCACTGTAAACTTTTGCTATAAATTCTGTGTCTTACGATCTTATATTCTATGACCATCGAAAGCACTGCGAAGGCTAGTGCTTCTAAATAAACCTGTTGGACTATAACCTGGTGTTGTGTGATTTTTAACTTCAAACCGAATGCAATATTCTAAGTATGCTTAACCAACATAATATAAAGCTGCAACATGACTTCCTGACTCTTGGACTCAATGTCCTGACCAATACTGGAAGTACGACACACACCTTCTTAACACCCTATCTACATGCGTGGCCACTTTCAGGGAGCTACAAACTTGAACCCTAATATCCCGCTATATATTGATATGTTCAGGGTTCTGCCCTTAACTATATACTTTTCCATAACATTTGATGTCCTAAAGAGTAGCACCTCACACTTAGACAGATTAAACGCCATCTGCCATTTCTCAGCCCATATCTGCAACTGATCCATATGCCGCTGCATCCTCTCACAACCTTCTACAATATCCACAACTCTCCTGATCTTTGCATCATCTACAAACTCACTAACCCACCCATCTACAACTTCATCCAAGTCATTTATATCTGTTACAAAAGCAGAGGTCCCAGTGTGATTCCCTGCGGAACACCAGTAGTCACCATTCTCCAGCCAGAAAAACACCCTTCCACAACTGCTCTCTGCCTTCTATGGGCAAACCAATTCTGAATCCATGTGGCCAAGTTACTGTGGATCCCATGCATTATACTCTTCTGGATGAGCCGATCCATGAGGGACCTTGTCAAAAACCTTATTAAAATCCATGGAGACAATATCCACCCGCTCTACCCTCATCGATCACCTCCTCAAACAATTCAACCAAGTTAGTACGACACGACCTGCCCTACACAAAGCCATGCTCACTGCCCCTAATTAGACAGTGCTTTTCCAAATGTGCTTAAATCCGATCCTGGAGAATTCTGTCAATAGCTTCCCAACAACTGATGAAAGACTCACCAGTTTATAACTTCCTGGATTATCCCTAATTGCAGTCTTGAACAGAGGAACAACATTAGCTTCTTGCCAGTCCTCCAGTACCTCTCCAGTGGCTAGTGAAGATACAAATGTCATGCTCTACTAATTCCCTGCTTGAATTCTTTCTTGCTTTCTTTATGTTCTTTACAGTCCTTGTCCAATTTTAGCTTCCTAAACCCTCCATTTGCTTTTTTTCTTTTTGAGTAAATTCACAACCTCCCTCTTAATCCAAGGTTCCCTTACCTTGCTATCCTTATCCTTTCTCCTTACTGGAACATGCCGGTCCCAATATTGACCCATTGGGAACTCCACTCCAAATCTTCCTCCAGCCAGAAAAATATCCACTGACCATTGACTCTCTCTTTCCTATCACTCAGTTAATGTTGTATCCATGTTGCCTGTGCCTATTGTACCAGGACTTATAATCTTCCGCACAATTTGTTGTATGCTATCTTCTGGAAATCCATGTTAATCACATCAGTAACATTGCCCTCATCGATCCTTTCTGTTAAGTCATCAGAAAACTTCAGCAAGATAGTTTTACACAATTTCCCCTTGACATTTTTTAACCAACTCTCCTTTTTTGATGTGTGAGAAACAGAGCTCACAATATAATAAATTTCAGTCGGAGTCAAATTCTGAAGCAGTGAATTTTATTGAAACATTCTTGCAAGAAGGGGTGACTAGCAGATAGCCACCCCGATCCAGAAATTACTCCACAATTTATACAGTTTAATTCTCAGTACTTCCCCGTTTACCTCATTGGCCTTCAAACCTATCAATATTCCTTACTGTGTTCTGCCCCTGCCCAGCTGCGCTCTGCCCTTGTTTACTTCTCCCCCTACTCCAAGCCGGGCGACCCTCCCCCCTATAAGTGACTTGGCTCGCCTCAGTGCTGGCATGAGGGAAATTTGCTGAGCTTAGAATATCTTGATGTTCTTTTTCAACTTATCAACTTGTCTGTAACCTCTTCCAGTGTTTGCATGCATGTTCCATTCTTGTAAGCACATTTTAGCTAACTCAGCTCTTTGCTGAAACCATTATACACTGGTGTAGGTTAGTTCATTCACCTTGTATAAGCAATTATGCTTGCAGAAGTAACACTACTTTACCTATATCCCACACATGTGATTATCAGTTTTATCACAATAGTTGCTTCCAGAAGCTCTCCCAACACCAGTATTAAACTGACAAGGCTGTCAATTCCAGGATTAACTTACAAATCTTCACAGAACAAGGTCATAATGTTGATAACCCTCCAGTCTCCTGACACCTCCTCTCAGTCCAGAGGAGACTGTAATGTTGTGTCCAGTGCCCCTCTCACTTCAATCAGGATCCTTGGATGGATCTCATCCTGATCTGGTGTCCTGTTAACCCCGAGTGCCAACATCATTGGTAATTGGATAGAAAAACTTTCCTCCTCAGTGTATCCGCACATTAACAGTTTACTGATTAGTATCATAGATGTTTTCTCACCTTCACTGGAAAGACTTAAAAATAAACTCTTATTTCTCTCCAGCGCGAGGCCCCAGTCCGCGAGCTCGCGCAGAGTCGGTTAAACGGCCGCGCCTCGAGACCCCGCGTGAGCCCTCAGGGCGGGCCTTTACTCTCATCCAGCTCTGATTGATCAGAACATCTGTCAATCTCGTGCTTATAGCCAATAGAAGTGCGGTCCAGCGTTGGGAATGTCATCTGGAAGTGAATGTGGATGAAAAGAGAAATCGCTGAAGAAACTTGGCAGGTTTGGCAGCTTCTGTGGAGTTAAAACAAAGGTAACGTTTCAGATTCAGTGACCCTTCATCAGTACTGAAAGTAGCTCGGAAAAAAGTGCAGTTAGTGGCTCTCACTCCTGTAATAGGTGGAGATGGAGCCCAGAAAGAGAGAGAAGAGACACTGATAAAGGGGATGGATAATTGTGAGGCAGGGAGAAATAAAAGCTGATCCTGGGGAAAATGTAGGAGCAGATTACTGCAGATACTGGAATCTATTGAAAACAAGTCACATTCCTGATGAAGGGCTTATTTCCGAAATGTGGACGGCACAGCATTTCTGCGTTTTTGGGGTTTTGCTTGAGGGAAGGATAGGATTGATAAATCAGTGGCTGAAAAGGTGGTGCAATGTGCAGGGATTCAGTTTCTTGGATCGTTGGGATCTCTTCTGGGACATAAAAGATCTGTTCAAAAAGGATGGGTTTCACCTGAACTGGAAAGGGACCAATATCCGACTGGGGAGATTTGCTCGTTCTAGTTTCGGATCCTGTCAACATTTTTAGAGTGGTGAGTTGGGAGCTTCTAAGTAACAGTGAATAGACAGAAATATGAGGATGGTTCTGAATCAGAAAAGAGCAAGTTAATTCGAAAAGACAGACATGAGCGGTCAGAGAATGATTTAACTCTCAGGTCAGGCTGATGAGCTCAGCGCATGTATGGGAATGTGGGTTTGGGATGTCAAAGCTACTACAGGAGCTTGGCTGAGGAATTGACAAGAGAGGCAGCTCAACATTTCAGGCTTGAGGTGTTATAGGAGGGATAGTAAGAGAGGAGAGGAAATGGCATATTTAATTAAGGAATACATTACTACTGCAATTAGAATAGATATTTCTGAGGGACTGTCATAGTGTTAAAGTTTTGTTTGGTGAAGAATTTGTTAAATGTGTTCAAGAAAATTTTCTTTATCAATATATAAATGTTCCTGAAGAGAACGAGCAAAACTTGAATATTTTTTGCAAAATAAGGCAGAGCAAATGACTGGAACTAGTGATTGTAATGCTGTTAGTTTTAAAATAGCTATGGAAAAGGATAAATCTTCCAAAAAAGTTAAAGCTCTTAATTGGAATAAGGCAAAATTTAAGGGAATGATGCAATAACTTTCAAAAGTTGATTAGAGCAGACCGTTTACAGGTAAAAGTATGACTGACAAGTGGGAGTCTTTAAAAGTGTGATAATGAGAGTTCAGAAGCGTATGGTCCTGTTGGTTGAAGGGTATAAAGAGGGTATGAACATGCTTAAAAAGGAAATCAGAAAGGCAAAAATGGAAAATTATATAGCCTGGCAAGTAAGATTTAAGATAACCCAAAAAAGATTCTTTAAAAACTTCAAGAGCAGGAGAGCAATGGAAGACAGAGAGAGAGAGAGAGAGAGTAGGACCCTTTAAAGATCAACAATGTTGTCTTTGTGTTGAACCTCAGGAGGTGGGAGAGATGGTAACTGAATATTTCACATCAATTTTTACTGTTGAAAAAGAAATGGGGGCTCGAGAACTCCGGGAAATAAATATTGATTTTTTAAAAACAGTTTATGAGGAAGAACTGGAGGTCTTAGAAAATGTAAAGATAAGTAACCCTCCAGTGCCTGATTATATGTGTCCCAGGATGTTGTGGGAAGTTGGGTAGGAAATTGCGGGGCACCTCGTAGAAATATTTGTATATCTATGAACATGGGTGAAGAACGAAAGGACTGGAGTTTGGCTAATGTTGTGCTATTGTTTAAGAAAGGATGTGAGGAGAAGCTTGGGAACTATAGACCTGTGGGTCTAACTTTAGTGGTGGCTAAGTTGTTGGCGATGATTCTGAAAGATAGGCTTTATATGCTTTTAGACAGGCAAGGATTGAGTAGAGATAGCATGATTTTTTGCAAGAAAAATCGAACCTCACAAACTTGCTTGAGTTTTTTGCGGAAGTAATCAATAAGATTGAGGGCAGAGCAGAAGTTGTTGACTTGGATTTTAGTGCAGCCTTTAACAAGGTTCTGCATTGTTGACTGGTTAGTAAAGTTAGATCACACGGGATTCAGGGTGGGTTTGCCAATTCGTTACAAAATTGGCTTTGGAATAGGAGACAGAGGATGGTGGTGGAGGGTTGTTTATCAGACTGGAGGCCTCTGACCAGCGGTGCTCCATAGAATTTGGTGCTAGGTCCACTACTTTTTATCATTTTACATAAATGATTTGGATGTAAATATAGGAGGTATGGTTAGTAAGATTGCAACAAGTTTGCTTCGTCCTAAGATGACAGCACCATGTGGCAGAACAGCTCTTGTGCCAGAACTCATTTGCTCCGACCGCTTTTCTCTTTCTTTCTTTTGCTTCTCTGTTTTATATTTCTCTTCTTGACCTTGTCCTGAGCTTGGACAGTATCATGGCAGCAAGCGTCCAACACAGGGAAGAGTGGGCCCAGGACACACCTCAAGTGAGCAGCTACTTACTTTTCCAGAGCATGCACAGGACCTAAAATCAGTGTCTGTCATATCGGAGACGACATCAGTGAGATCAACCCAGAGGCAAAAGATCGTGCCTGAGGTTTGGCGACTTTATTGTAGGTTGGGTCCAGCACTAGCACCAGTGCAGTGGTGGAAAGGCACGATGGCAACATCGACGAGGTGGGTCTACCGGTGAGTTATACAGCTCTGACGTTGGTAGGTTTGGCGCAGCCATTGGTTTGGAATGGTCGAGCAGTACATGTCTAAGGATCAGCAACTTCAATGTTGGTTGGGTCCACTGCAGATGATGGTGAAGTGGAGGTGGAAAAAGGATGATGGCGTAGGCATTGATTACCGTGTTTAGCTGGCTCATCTTCAGCCATGTCTTTCCATTTTTTCTTATTCTTAAATTATTCAAAATAGTGCTGTGTCATGGTGACAAATGAAATGTTTTCACTGTATTTTATTGTATTTTTAATGTAAAATGCACATGACAATAAAATAATAATCAAAATCAAATCACACCAAAATTGGTGGTGTAGTGGACAGTACAGATGGTTATGTCAGAGTACAATGGAATCGTCATCATATAGGCCAATGTGCCAAGGAGTGGCAGAAGGAGTTTAATTCAGATAAGTGTGTGGTGTTGCATTTTGGTATGGCAAATCAGGAAAGGACCAATATACTTAATGGGAAGTGTTGTCAAATACAGAGACGTTGGGGTGCAGGTTCGTTGTTTCTTGAAAGTGAAGTCGCAGGTAGACAGGGTAGTGAAGTAGGCTTTTGGTGTGCTTGCCTTTATTGTTCAGCGTGTTGAGTATGAGAGTTAGAAAATCATGTTGCGGCTATACAGGACATTGGTTAGACCTTTTGGAATGCTGTGCGCAATTCTGGTCTCCCTGTTGTAGGAAAGATGTTGTTAAACTTGAAAAGTTTCAGGAAAGATTTACGAGGATGTTGCCAGGGTTGGAAGGCGTGAGCTGTAGGGGGATGTTGAATAGGATGAGGCTATTTTTCCTGGAGTATTGGAGGCTGAGGGCTGACCTTATAGAGGTTAATAAAATCATGAGGGGCATGGATTGGGTGAATCACCAAGGTCTTTTTCCCAGGGGAGAGGAGTGCAAATCTAGAGGGTATAGGTTTAGGAGACGGAGTTGGATAATCAGAAGGACTTAGAGAGGAATCGAGAAGTTTGGGCAGCTCAGTGACCCAGGATTGTTCCCAATTGTCAAACTTACTGTTGTTTCTGGCATTCTTACCTGCATTTCATTTCACTTAATTCTATGAAATCGGTCATTTCTTTCACAATCATACCAGCTGGTAACATTTACATCACAACAGAACAGCTAACACTTTCATAGAGATTTTACAAAACGTGATTCACACTTGTCCAAGAAAGCAAATAAATTAATGATGAACTTGGAAGATTTTGAATACAGGTAAACAGGTGAGAATTGGGTGGCACGGTGGCACAGTGGTTAGCACTGCTGCCTCACAGCGCCGGAGACCCGGGTTCAGTTCCCGCCTCAGGCAACTGACTGTGTGGAGTTTGCACGTTCTCCCTGTGTCTGCGTGGGTTTCCTCCCACAGTCCAAAGATGTGCAGGTCAGGTGAATTGGCCATGCTAAATTGCCTGTAGTGTTAGGTTAGGGGTATGGGTGGGTTGCGCTTCGGCGGGCCAGTGTGGACTTGTTGGGCCGAAGGGCCTGTTTCCACACTAATGTAATCTGACTTTGAGAATTTAGAGGACAACATGCTCCATTATAAAGATTAAATCACATACTTTTTAAAAATCTGTGTCTTTTGATTGCAAATGTATTTTCAGCAATACTTTACTTGGTCTGTTTCCATTCAGTTCATCCTGGCCTGATGCCGATGTCACCCACTTTTATCATGACAAATTAAATGAAGTTAATTTTGACCCATCAAGCATGCAGGTACAGCAGGCAGTGAAGGAAGCTCATAGCTTGCTGGTCTTCATAACAAGAGGAATTGAGTATAGAAGCAAAGAGGTTCTACTGCAGCTGTACAGGGCCCTGGTGAGACCGCAAATGGAATATTGTGTGCAGTTTTGGTCTCCAAATTTGAGGAAGGACATTCTGGCTATTGAGGGGGTGCAGCTTGGATTCACGAGGTCAATTCCCGGAATGGCGGGACTATCTTACTTGAAAGATTGGAGCGACTGGGCTTGTGTACCCTTGAGTTTAGAAGGCTGAGAGGGGATCTGATTGAGCCGCATAAGATGATTAAAGGATTGGACACTCTGGAGGCAGGAAGAATGTTTCCACTGATGGATGAGTCCCAAACCAGAGGACACAGTTTAAAAATAAGGGGTAGGACATTTAGAAAAGAGTTCAGGAGAAACGTCTTCACCCAGAGAGTGGTGGGTGTGTGGAATGCTGTGCCCCAGAAGGCTGTGGAGGCTAACTCTCTGGATACTTTCAAGAAAGAGTTGGATAGAGCTCTTAAGGATAGTGGAATCAAGGGTTTTGGGGTTAAGGCAGGAACAGGATACTGATTGAGGATAATCAGCCATGATCATAATGAATGGTGGCGCTGGCTCGAAGGACAGAATGGCGTACTCCTGCACCTATTGTCTATATTATGTAAGATGACAATAACTCATTCAAGGACATGAATTTTAAGGGGTATCTTAAACAGGGGAAGGACCTGTTCACTCGGAATTATGAGACTGGCCGAAGGAAAGTGCAGCCTCTCAACCTGCACCAGCCATTACCTCATGGCTGTGGTGACAGCAGATCTATTTATTATAATCACAGAGGTTATTCTGTGGCAGATTAAATGTATTAATTTCCCCTGTCTTTCCTGGATCTCACCACTGTGTAGTGTTCACAATGTTCTGATTCATTCAGCCAAAAATTGTTCTGTCTGGTTGACAGTTACCTCCTCCTCTGATCGATTTAATTGTCATCTGTTTCCAGAATGTGGATACACAGTAATGCACCAAGAAAAATGCAGCTGTCGTCCTCTGAATAACATGCATTCTGGTCTATTTTTAAAAACATCCCCTTCTACTATAGATATGAACTGACAGAGGTAATTGCCAATTGTTTCTGTTATCCAAAGCAGAATTATTTTTCTGTGCTGGTTGGTGGGATTTGACAGTTTTGATTGTGTTTCAATACCCTTGGTTCCATACATTTTAATTCTGTCGCTCAGTACTGACAGTGAGACATATTTCTGTGACAAGTCGGGCCCATCAGAGACTGAAGGGCCAGAGCAAAGGAGAGAATCCCAGTGACCCAGAGATGGAAAGCAGAAGAAAGTCTGTGATTTTACTTTTGTCGTTATCCGACATTTTCATCATTCTGTGGTCGGTGCAAGAATTATAGAATTCTTTTATTATAACATTCAGGGAACATACCTGAGATATTACAACATTTCAGAATTTATATTTGCAATGGTTTGCGTTTCACTGGTGAATTTAAATTGCTGCATAAAAACTCAGTTCAAGTTCAGGCTGCAAGTCAAAGAAATGATGAAGTATCCTGTCATATTAATTATCCAATTAATAAATAAACAACATATCTGAGAGTAGTCTAGAGAACCCAGTATATACATCGCATGAATGAAAAAAAAACTCACGAAGGCTATTGCGAATAACCGGAACCCAAGCATTGATCTTTATCCTACCCAGTGTCATTACCTTCCACTCCAAACAATACAGGTTCTGTTTGCTATGAATTCTCAATTCAAGTCAGTATATTATCCTGATCCCATTTGCTTTGATGTTGCAAACTAACTTTTTATGTGGGACTTTGTCAAAAGATTTCTGAAAATCCAAATACCCACGTCCACTAGATCTCCCTTATCTGTTCTCTGAGATAATACCAACTTAATAGAATTATTTGAGGAAGTGACAAAGTTGATTGATGAGACAAGGGCTGTAGATGTCATTTACGTGGACTTCAATAAGGCGTTTGATAAGGTTCCCCAAGGCAGGCTGATGGAGAAAGTGAAGTTGCATGGGATCCAGGCTGGACGAGCTAGATGACTAGAGAATTGGCTGGACAACAGGAGACTGTGAGTAATAGTGGAACGGAGTTTCTCAAAATGAAGAACTGTGACCAGTGGTGGAGTAGCAGTTAGTGAAGGGGACTGTCCGAGAATGCAGCAGAGTATGGATAGATTGGAGAGTTGGGCAGAGAAATGGCAGATGGAGTTCAGTCTAGGCAAATGCGAGGTGATGCATTTTGGAAGACCCAGTTCTCAAGCAAACTATACAGTAAATTAGAATCCCAACAGTGTAGAAACAGGCCATTTGGCCCAACAAGTCCACACCAACCCAGTCCCCTACATCAATTAGTCCAGACTTCCCCTATCTAATGCACCTTGCTTACATATCCCCGAACACGATGAATAATCTAGCAAGGTAAATTCACCCAATCTGTACATCTTTGGACTTAAGCCCTGGGGAAATTGACATACGGAGAGATCTGCGTGTTCAGGCTCATATTTCCCTGAAGGTGGCAATGCAGGTCAATAGAGTGGTCAAGAAGGCATATAACATGCTTTCTTACGTAGGACGGGGTATCAAGTACAAGATTTGTCAGGTCATGTTACAGTTGTATAGGACTTTGGTTTGGCCACATTTGGAATACAGCAGACAGTTTTGGTTGCTACATTACCAGAAGGATGTGGATGCTTTGGAGAGGGTGCAGAGGAGATTCACCAGGATGTTGCCTGGTATGGAGGGTGCTAGCTATTAAGAGAGGTTGAGTAGAATAAGATTATTTTCATTAAAAAGATGGAGTTTGAGGGGGGGATCCTGACTGAGGTCAACAAAACCATGAGAGGTATAGACAGGGTGGATAGCAACAAGCTTTTTTTTACCAGGGTGGGGGACTTAATTACTTGGCGTCACAAGTTCAAGGTGAGATGGGAAAGGGTTAAGTGAAATATGCGTGGAAAGTTCTTTACACAGGGAGGAGGTAGAGATGGATATGATAGCGTTGCATAAGATGTATCTAGACAGCTACATGAATGGCCAGGGGACAGAGGGATACAGATCATTGGAAAATAGGCGACAGATTTTAATTGAGGATCCGGATCAGCAGAGGCATGGAGGGCTGAAAGGCCTGTTCCTGTGCTGTAATTTTCTTTGTTCTTTTTTGTTAGCGTGGTTTTGTCAGAGGGACAAAATGCATCACAAGTGTGGTGAAAGTTTTTGAGGAAGTGACCAGGTCTTTGAATGAGAGTAGGGCAATTGTTGTAGTTTATATGGATTTTAGCAAAGCCTTTGACAAGATTATATTCAATTCCCTACAGTATAGAAACAGGCCATGCAGGCCAACAAGTCCACACTCACCCTCCAAAGGTTAATCCATCCGAACCCATTCCCCTACCTTTACCCCTGCCTAATGCACCTATCTCTATGGGCGATTTCGCATGGCCAATTCACCTAACCTGCACACCTTCGGACTGTGGGCGTAAAACAAGCACCCAGAGGAAACCCGCACAGACACAGGGAGAATGTGTAAACTCCACACAGACAGTCACCCAAGTCTGGAATCGAACCCAGGGCCCTGGTGCTGTGAGGCAGCAGTACTAAGCACTGTGTCACTGAACTGTCCCAAAGCCACACATAGGAGATTGACAACTAATGTAAAAACATATGGAATTCAGAATAAATTAGCAAATTGACTCAGTCAGAGGAAGCAGAGGCAAAGCTGAAAGAAGACTGTTAGTGTAATTGGAGACTGGTATCCAGTGGGATCAATTTTGGATCTTTTATTGTTTGTGATATTCGTAAATGATAAGAAAGAGTGTGTATGTGTGTGTGTGTGGTGTATGTGAGTGAGTGTGTGTATGTCTGCATGTGTGTGTTCATGTATGTGGGTGAATGTGTATGTCGTTGGGGGGTGGGAGTGGGGGTGGTTGGGGATACTAAGTAAGTTTGTGATGACACAAATATTGATTGGGTGGTTGGCAGTGAGGAAAATATTCTTAGGCTACAAACAAAAATAGGTAGATTGGTCAAATAGGCAGATCAACGACAGATAAAATTTAATCCTGATAAACCCTGACGTGATACATTTTGCCAGAAGTTGCAAAGCAAGGCAGTACTCAGTGAATGGGAGGACACCCAGGCTGCATAAAGCAACCAAAAGATCTGAAGGTGCTTGTTAGCACATCTCTGAAGGTGGCAGGACTGACTAATAGGGTAGTTAAGAAGGTGCACAGGATATGTGCCTTTACTCGTCAAGACATAGGTTATAAGAGCAGGGAAGTGCTGTTGGACTTTGTTTAAGCCATAGTTGGATCATTGTGTGTAGTTCTACTCACCGCAGCATGGGAAGGATGTGTTTGCATTGGAGGGAGTGCAAAGGAGGTTCAGCAGAATGTTGCTTAGGCTGTAGCAATTTAGCTGTGAAGAGGGAGGCTGGATAAGCTCGGGTTGCTTCACTAACAGAGATCGGAGTATCTATGAAGACCATAGAGAGGGTGAATAGAAAGCAGTTGTTCCCCTTAGTCCAAGGGCCTATAACAGGGTGGTGTAATTTTAAGCTGAAAGGCAGGAGGTTTAAAGGGCACATCAGCAAAATTCTTCCCCCCTAGAGGTTGGTGAGGGACCTGAAATTGAAATCGGAAACCTCAGAAAAGTACTTGGAAGAGCACTTGAAATGTCATAACATTCAAGGCTATGGGCCAAGTACTGGAAAGTGGGACTGTTGTAGATTTAGTGTCATTTTGGTGGGATAAACATGATGGTCCAAAGAGCCTCTTCTGTTCGATGTGATTCTGTCATTTGAGAATTCTGAGGATAAGGATCTGAATTTGTTCCTGTTTTTCTTTGTATGTGTTTTAAGAAAGTATTACCTAATGTGAGTTCGAGCAGTTGTTGTGGTCCGCATCAGCTTTTGGTTCTAAACCAGAGTGCTCATTCACAGATAGAATTTCCTAAATGGGTTGCAAAACTGAATTTAAAAATGTGTTGCTGGAAAAGCGCAGCAGGTCAGGCAGCATCAAAGGAGAAGAAGATTTGATGTTTTGGGCATAAGCCCTTCTTCAGGAATGAGGCTAGTGTGCCAAGCGGGCTGAGATAAAAGGTGGGGGGGAATTTGGTGGAAGGGTGCTGGGAATACGATAGGTGGAAGGAGGTGAGGGTGAGGGTGATAGGCCGGAGAGGGGGTGGGTGCGGAGAGGTCGGGAAGAAGATTGCAGGTCAAGAGGGCGGTGCTGAATCCGGGGGTTGGGACTGAGATAAGGTGCGGGGAGGGAAATGAGGAAGCTGGAGAAATCTACATTCATCCCATGTGGTTGGAGGATTCCTAGGCGGAAGATGAGGCGCTCTTCCTCCCAGGCGTCGTGTGGCCAAGGTCTGGTGATGGAGGAGGCCAAGGACCTGCATGTCCTTCGCGGAGTGGGAGGGGGATTTAAAGTGTTCAGTCACGGGGTGGTTGGGTTGGTTGGTGCGGGTGTCCCAGAGGTGTTCTCTGCAACGTTCCGCAAGTAGGCGGCCTATCTCCCCAATGTTGAGGAGACCACATCGGGTGCAGCGGATACAGTAAATGATGTGTGTGGAGGTGCAGGTGAATTTGCAATGGATATGGAAGGATCCATTGAGGTCTTGGAGGGAAGTGAGGGGGCAGATATGGGCGCAAGTTTTGCACTTCTTGCAGTTGCAGGGGAAGGTGCCGGGAGTGGAGGTTGGGTTGGTGGGGGGTGTGGACCTGACGAGGGAGTTGTGGAGGGAGTGATCTCTCCAGAACGCTGATAGAGGTGGGAGGGAAATATATCCCTGGTGGTGGGGTCTGTTTGGAGGTGGCGGAAATGACGATGTATCCGGAGGTTGGTGGGGTGGAAGGTGAGGACCAGTGGGGTTCTGTCTTGGTGGCGATTGGAGGGACAGGGTTCAAGGATGGAGGTGCGGGAAGTGGAGGAGATGCGGTGTAGAGCATCGTCGACCACATCGGAGGGGAAATTGCGGCCTTTGAAGAAGGAGGCCATTTGGGCTGTTCGGTAGTGGAACTGGTCCTCCTGGGAGCAGATGAGGCGGAGGCGAAGGAATTGGTATTCTTTATACAATCCACCCCGAGACCCTCAATTAGATGTGGACATCATTGCAGTGTTCTGATTTCTGTTCATTAAACAGCCAGAATCATTCTCACTCAGTCCCATTTAGTTCCCATTTCTACAAGTAGATTCTATCTCATTTGTTTTCTTTTTTACTGTTTTCCTTTTTTATCTGCATCCAAATGATATCCAGTGTCACTATTTCCAGTGTTAGTGTCTATAGTTAAAACATCTGACATCGCAATGTCCAGCATTACACTGTCCAATGTCACAGTCTGATCTCAAAGTATCTAGTGATAGTGTCCAGAGTGACAGTGTTGTAACCAGAGTGATAGTGTCCAGAGTTATTGTGCCTGGAGGTACGGTGTCTGGAGTGATACAGAAAAATGAAGCTGAACCAAAACCAACCTCCCGATCACTGGATTTGCAACACAGTGACATTCAACCATTCAATGACCTACAAAATCGTTCAATTGTTCCTGACCAGAATTTACAAATAACAGATCTTGGATGTCAAGTTTATAACTTAATAGATTGTTAATTTCTGTTTATGTCACTATGCAGAACACAGATGATCATAAACCCATGCACCCCCCTCCCCCCCCCCCCCCCCCAATTCGCACACCAGCAGACAATTAAGAGATAAACTTGTTTAAAATTTTAAATTGCCAGTTGATAACAGTTTCAATGATAAATAGTAGGCCATCATGAAATCCTTTATGCTGGGTTGTATTACAGGCACAAGAACTGTACACCATGTTTGAATTTAAAGTCACCAGTCAATGCGAACAAATTCTGCAGAACTGTGGAGACTAATACTCATTCCCGACGACTCACATTCTCATCTCAGATCTTTTAACAAGTTAACAACTGGGGAAATAACTAGACAAAGTCAAACCAAAAAGAAGATCAGACCAGTCCAGCAACTTCCAAAGAAGCACTTCCTCCAAGCCCAAAATCCAGTCAGAGCAAGGTCACTCATGGTTTTTGCTTTCTTTCTCACCATTCTCTGTGGTTACCTGCCTGACAGCATTCCTCTTACTGATTGACCCATTCAATATCCATCCAGCTGTCAGTCCCTGAGCAGAACTACATCTCGGTGCTGAAGCGTCTGCTGTGTTCAGAGAGCAGTAATTCACCTGCATTATCTTTCCTGGCCAGATTCTAACAGCAAACATCAGTCTTTTGGCTCTCCAATTTTTTTTTAAAGAAGAACTAGCCACTGTTCAAAGTTCAATTCTCAATTTGGACTCAGTTCCAAACCAAAATGAGAAAAATAAAAAAATAGTGATGGTCACAACACTGGTCTTGCAGTGTCCAGCTGTGCATGCCCACTCGTGCAGTGTTCCAGGAATGCAGTGTCCACTCGTGCAGTGTTCCAGTAATACAGTGTTTCAGTAATGCAGTGCCCACTTGTGCAGTGCTCCAGTAATGCAATGCCCACTCGTGCAGTGTTCCAGTAATGCAGTGTCCACACGTGCAGTGTTGAGATTATTGGTGGATGTGTCCCTGTGAGACTGGGCACAAGTAACCCCATCGACCTGTGGCCAACCACTTCAACTCCCCCTCCCACGCCACAATGACACTTCCTGCACCACCAAATCCAAGTTATCTGACGACTGGAGGAAGAACACCTCATCTTCTGCCTTGGGACCCTCAACCACATGGCATCAACATTGACATCACTAGTTTCCAAATCTCTCCTCTCCCCCCACCTCATCCCAGATCCAACCCTCCAAGTCGGCTCTCCCCTCTTGACCTGTCCATCTTCCTTCCTAACTATATGTTCGACCTTCCCCACCGACCAATCACAATTACCCCCCCAGCTGGATTTACTGAGCACCTTCCCAGCTACCTTCCCCAAAAGCCCCACCCTCACTCTATTTATCTCTCAACCCCCTTACTCCTCCACATTTGTGATGAAGGGCTTATACCTGAAATATCGGTTCTCCTGCTCCTCGGATGCTGCCTAACCTGCCGTGCTTTTCCAGCACCACACATTTTGACTCTTACAGTGACTAATGTTACAGTGCTAAGTTTCACAGTGCCCAGTGTTACAGTGGATAGTATTAAGGTATCCAATCTCCACAGTGCCCAACACTATAGTGCCCAGCCTCACACTGTCTCGTGTTACAGTGGCCATGTTACAGTATGCAGTCTCACTGTGCCTGGCCTCCACAGCAGCCAGTGTTATAGTATACAGTCTCACAGTGCCTAGTTTCACAGTGCCCAGTCTCTCAGTGTTTCCGATGTCTCACCCACCACCCCTACCACCATCACCGAGGTTTACTCTGTCCCAACCTCTAACCCAGCCCCAGTTTTACCAAGTGTCCTGTTTCGGAGATATTCCTCCATGCACTGTACTGCCGTGTTGTCCATGTTGAGGTCAAACCTATTTGCAAAGAAACATCTCTGACGGACCACCCAATGTAGATCTCCTACCCCATATACACAAACCAAGTGGCGATACCTTCCCGTGCAGGGAGGGTATAGGGCACCCCTCGCAATGTCACCAGCCTCAAAGGACCACTTTACTGCCCGGCCAAGTGTCCTGGTGGCTGCTTGGGTGTACGGGATGGAGCCTGGTACATTGGGCATTCTGTGCAGGGTAGCCCACACATGCTCGTCTGGGCTGTAGGTGTCCTCCGACCACTTGAGGAAGGCCTGGATCTCGGCACTGTCAAACACATGGCCGACAAACTCTCTGGAGGCCATGAAGTAGGCGCTGCCCACGAAGATGGAGGGGCTGATGTTCGGCTGGTCTTTGAGTTGCGCCGTCAAGACGACTTGGTCGAGGGTATCGTGGTGGTATTGCCAACGTTTCTAAAAGGCAAGCGCAAGAGGGAGTGAGAGAGATGAGAAAGCAGAAATGATAGCTTTTCAACTTCACCTATGGCTTTTTCCCTCCCCAACTCCTCTGCACTCTCCTCGCCCCCAGCTCCAGCAAGATCCATGCACACTCCTTCTCTCAGTTACTCACCTTACAGTGGAGAACAAGGCCATTCAGCCCCTCAGGCCTTTCTCACTCCTATTGCCTAGTGCCAGTCACCTGCCAATTTCCCCATATCCCTGCCTCCCAAACCATCTCCCAATGCTCATTCGCTGAGCAAACATAAAACTCATCCTCAAACTCTCCCAGTGGATCTGGCTCCAAAAATACACTTCAAACTGTGCCCTCTGGTCATAAAGATTGAGAGCACCCGAAAAATAGATCCTTCAGCCCATCGTGTCTGCGCTGGCAAAACAGGCTCCTTGCTACTCCAGTCTCATTTTCCAGCACTGAGAACATTGCCTTTCATGCCTCACCAGTGCAATGGAGACACTTTCCTGTGGTCATCAACTCCTGGAGTGGGACTTGAACACAGAGCTTTTGCCTTAGAGAGAAGGACATGGTGTGCAGGGATATAGATCTTTGAAAGTTGCATTGCAGATAGACAGGGTTGTGAAGTAGGTGTTTGATACCTTTACCTTCATTGGTCAGGGCATTGAGTATAGGAGTTGGGATGTAATGTTGCAGCTGTAACAGAGATGGATAGAGCTCTGAAAGATAGTGGAATCAAGGGTTATGGGGATAAGGCAGGAACAGGATACTGATTGTGGATGATGAGCCATGATCATAATGAATGGTGATACTGGCTCGATGGGCTGAATGGCCTACTCCTGCACCTATTGTCCATAAGTAGGAATATCTTTGACTATCTCTGATATGCCTTTGCCATTACCAAGTGTGATCTATTGTCTGTAGAGGACATTGGTGAGGCCACTTTTAAAATACTGCATACAATTCTGGTCGCCCTTCGAAAGAAAGGATGTTGTTAAACTTGAGAGGGTGCAGAAAAGATTTTCCAGGATGTTGCCAAGATTGGAGTGTTTGAGCTACAGTAAGAGGTTGAATAGGCTGGGGCTATTTTCCCTGGAGGGTCAGACGCTGAGGGGTATCCTTACAGACGTTCATAAAATCAGGAGGAGCATGGATCGATGTTGAAATGATCAGCCGGATGATAGTGCACTTCACACAGCTTCCTTTATCACATACATGCAAGAAGACTCAACCAGCCGGGTTAAAGCCCACCCTTGTCTGGAGAGTCTGAAACAGGAAGCTGCAAACACACTTTTACAGACAAATCAGCATTCCCTTTTCACGAATTACATTTTGATTCCAAGCCTTAGCAACACAACTGATCAATCAGATCCTGATCTAGGTACGTGATGTTTAGCATTAGATCATTGACCTTAAACTTCTACAACACCTGTTGAGTGTTGTTTCCGTCTTCCTGCCTTCTCACTTAACGGGAGCCAGTTTCAGTAAGCTAGCTCGCTTACATACGTGCTTGGCTGCACTTTTCTGTTGCTGATCAGAATTGTTTAGCTGACCTCCTTTTCTGTTCTTGCCCCATTTTGATTCCTTCCAGGTCGGCTGTATAGCCAAAGGTCTTTTCCCAAGGGTGGGGGAGTCCAAAACTAGAAGCATAGGTTTAAGTTGAGAGGGGAAAGACCTGAGGGGTTACTTTTTCATGCAGTGGGTGATGTGTACTTGGAATGAGCTACCAAGAGGTGGTGGATGCGGCTGGTACAATGACAATATTTAAAAGGCATCTAGATGTGGACATGAATAGGAATAGGTTAGAGAGATATGTGCCGAAGGCTGGCAAATAGGACTAGGTCAGATTGGGATGACTGGTCAGCGCAGACAGGTTGAACTGAAGGGTCTGTTCCATACTGTATGATGCTGTAACTCCATACTCTCTGGTTATTGAGGTTTAGAGCACCAAAATAATAAGTTGCCCTTCAGCCCATCGTGTCTGCACTGGTCAAAAAGACCAGCTTCGAACTATTCTCATCCCATTTTGTAGCACTTGGCCCATACCCTTGAGTGTCTCACAAAAGCAATGAAGACACCTTCCTATGGCCATCAGCTCCTGGAGTAGGACTTGAATCCAAAGCTCCTCCCTCAGAGTGAAGGACACCACACATTAGATTCTCTACAGTATGGAAACAGGCCATTTGGCCCAACAAGTCCACACCAATCCTCTGAAGAGCAACCCATCCACACCCATTATCCTACCCAATATTTACCCTTGACTAATGTACCCGAACACTACGGGCAATTTAGCACGACAAATCTACCTGGCCTGCACATTTTTGTGGATTGTGGCAGGAAACCAGAGCACCTGGAGGAAACCCAAGCAGACATGGGGAGAATGTGCAAACTCCACACAGACAGTCGCCCAAGGCTGGAATTGAACCCAGGTCTTTGGCGCTGTGAGGCAACAGTGCTAACCACTGAGCCACCGTGCCACCCCTTTCGCAAGACACAAGACACTTTATTTACATTGTGTCAAAAGATATCTTTTATCCTCGGTCCTTGTGGCATCATGCATGGGAGATATGGATCCTTGGTTACCAAGGGGAGGATAGATGGTATGCAGGAATGTGGATGGTGGAACAGGATCAAAAGGGCCAATGGCCTACTCTTGTTCCTTGTATGTATGGGAGCAGATTTTTTTTTCCAACTTACATCGGAACTTGCCATCATCTCATACAAATGTAGTTTAGGCTTCATTTACGTTTCAATTCCTCAGATCTCCCCACCATGCCTCTAACCCAAAAACTTACATCTGAATTCCATTGCACTTGGACAATCGGTGAACAGTGAAGTGTATTTCCTTGTCTTCATTACCGAGTGCTCATCCTGTACCCATTGAATAAACCTCACCCCAATCTCCTTTGTTCCAATGGGAGCATCGTTGACCTTTCCAACTGTGCCATCCAACTTAAACCCTGGCACCATTCTGCGAAATCTCCTCCCTGTCCTGAGGGCCCTCACATCGTTTTATAGTCACCGGAAATGACCACAACAATCCAACTGGGGCTAAACCAATTCGACATGCAGCATAACTCAACCATTTATTGGCATCAATGCCTCTATTTATGAAGCCTTCTGCTTTTCTACCCTCTTATGGCCTCCCCCATCTTCTAATGTTGATGAATGTTTATCGCCAGATCCCTCTAATCCTGTGCACTCTTTCCGATTGTGCCATTACATTTCTATTACCTCTCCACATCCTTCTCCCAAAACATAGCACCTTACACTCTTCTGTATTCACCACTGACTGGATGCTGTCTGTTCATTGTGGTGACTCTGGACAATTCACATCATCCTCACCATTTGCCAATCCTCCAGGTTTATCATTGCCCCGAATATGGGCATTCTGCCACATACTCCAAGATTGATATCACTGACATATTGAATAAAAGCAGTCGTCTATTTAAGGCTGAGATACGGAAACATTTAACTTACAGGATAGTGAAGTTATGGAATTCTGTACCACAGAAAGCTGTGGAGTTTGAGTCATTGAATATATCCAAGAATGCGATTAACAAATATTTAGTTTTCAAAAGCATCAAAGGCATGGGGAGAAAGCGGTAGTATGGCATTGAGATAGAGAATTAGCCATGATCATATAGTATGGTGGGCCTCATTGAGGGCCAAATCATCTTCTCCTGCTCCGGGTCTTGATGTTTATATGTCCCAGCTGTGTGGATCATTCCCACCTACCAACCTACCAACCTCTCGTCCAAAACAAGATCCATGAATCAGGGCTTGTGTTGTCAATTTTGTTGTCCAGCCATTTTTATCTAGTGCCTAGTGAAACACTTCATTGAATCCAGTTCAGACAATATTCTCTGCATTCAAATTCTCAGCTACTTCATCAATGCATGATGCGAGGTTGGAGACTTACCTTTTGAAAACCTGCACTGACTTCGCTTCATTAATTTGATCTAAGGCAGGTTGGTGCGAATTGCAGCCATAACTACCAGCATGAATGTCAAATGCATGATACAAAGTAAACTAGGATCCATGCGGTGTGAGCCTCGGAGACCCAGGTTCAAGTCGCTTCTGCTCCAGAGTTGTGCGATAACATCTTTGAACAGTTTCATCAGTAAATGTAAGACCATTAACAAGGCAGGATAGGAGTCGGCCATTTGGTCCCTCAAGCCAGCTTCACGAGGATCATGGCTGATTCAACATTCCTCAAGTCCATGTTCTTGCCGTATCCCAGTAACGCTTAATTCCTCAACTGAGCAAGAATCTGAGCCTTAAATATATACAAGGACAGCTCTCTGTGGCTAGGAATTCCAAAGATTCACAACCTTCTCAGAGAGGAAATTCCACCTCATCTCAATCTTAAACTGGTGCCCCTTTATTCTGAGACAATAACCCCCCCCCGGATTTGGACTCTCCCATGAGGAGAACCATCCTTTCAACATTTACCCAGTCAAGCCCCTTAATCCTGTCCATTTCAATGGGGTCACCTCTCATTCTTCTAAACTCCAGTGAGTAGAATCCTGTTTAGCCTTTTGTTTTTAAGACAATCCCTCCATAATGGGGCCATCCCACTGAACATTCTCTTAACTTCCTCAAATGAAACAACATGTTTTCTTAAATATGGTGACCAGAAGTGCTCACAGTACTCCGGATGTGCTCTCACAAGCACCTTGCACAGTTGCAGTAAGACTGCCTGACTTTTATACTCCAACCCCCCTTCAAATAAGGGCAAACATTCCACTTCAGTTCGAAAGAAAGGTCACCAGACTCGAAACATTGACTCTGTTTTCTCTCCATGAATGCTACCCGACCTGCTGAGTCTCTCCAGAAATTTCTGTTTTTGTCCAACATTCCATTAGTCTTCCCAATTACCTGCTGCCCTCGTGTGCAAGCTTTCCACGTTTCATTCACTAGTTCCCCTGAGTCCCTTTGTGTTGCAGCTTTCTGAAGCTTTCTCCATTTAAATAATATTCTATTCTTTTGATTTCCCTTCCAAATGAACAACTTCACATTTTCCCACATTGCACTCCATTTGCCAACATTTTTGCCAACTTAACCGATCAATATCTGACTGTAAAGCACATAAGACAACATTTTTTACTGTAACTCGATTATACATGACAGTAATATATCAGCAAGGTTTGAGAAGGTTTGTAGTTCAGGTTGAGGTTTTAGATGTAGGTTTGCTCGCTGAGTTGGAAGGTTCGCTGAAGATATTGCCTAGTATGGTGACAAAACATCTCAAAATGAACCTTCCAGCTTAACGAGCAAACCTACATCCAGAGTAATATTTCAAGTCAACCTCAGAGTACAACGGGATCTTGATCAGCTGGGATAATAGGCCGAGGAGTGCCAGATGGAGTTTAATGTCGATTAAATGTGAGGTGCTCCATTTTGGAAAGGCAAATCAGGGCAGGAATAATACACTTCATGGAAAAGTCTGGGGAGTGATGATGAAACAAGGGATCGTGGAATGCAGATTCATAGTTTCTTGAAAAAGGAGACGCAGATAGACAGGGTAGTGAAGAAGTCGATTGCTACACTTGCCATTATTGGTCAGTGCGTTGTATGTAGGAGTTGGGAGGTCATGCTGTGGCTGAACAGGACATTGGTTTGGCAATTTCTGGAATACAGCATGCAATTCTGGTCTCCCTGCTATAGGAAGGATGTTGTGAAACTTGAAAAGGTTCAGAAAAGATTTACAAGATGTTGCCAGAGCTGAATGTGGAAATGCAGGAGATTGGTACTAGATGTAGAATAATTACAGACACGATGGACTGAATGACATCCTTCCGCAAGAATTCTTTAATTCTGTGACTGGCGCAGAGGAAGATTAACTTCAAGGTTCATGTTATCAGGAGGGACACCAAAGCCCTTAGCTGAGTGGTCAGAAAACTCCTTACTCTTTATTTGAACTAAGGCATAACCTGTCTCCACCAATATCATAGCATAAGTCAGCCATTCGTCCCTTCAAGTCTGCTCCACCATTCAAGAAGATCACTGCTCTTCTGGTTGCAATTTCAATTCCACATTTCTATCGTTTGCCCCGGGTCCTTATCTTTTTTTTAAAAAAAGGTCACCTTGCTCATCCTTTCATAACTTCATCAACTCAGCCTTCACAACTTCGTACAGAAAAGATTTACACAGTGCAACAGCCCTCTCAGGGGAAAATAATTCTGCAAGGCATTGGTGAGGCCACTTTTGGAGTATTGGATAAATTTGTGATCGCCCTGCTGTTAGAAGGGTGTTGTTAAACTGCAAAGGATGCAGAATAGATTTACAAAGATGTTGCCAGGACTGCAGTTATAAGGAGAGGCTAGATAGGCTAGGACTTTTCTCACTGGAGTATTGGAGGGTGAAGGGTGACCATATTGAAGTTTATAAAATTGTGGGGGAAATCAATAAAAGTGAATAGCCCCAGGATGGGGGAGTCCAAACCCAGAGGGCATAGGTTTAAGGTGAGACCTGAGGGTGGTGCAAATACGGAGCAAGTTGCCAAAAAGAATTGTTGTAGTGGGTACAACCACAAGATTTAACAGACGACATAAATAGGACAGGTTTAGAGGGATATGGACCAAATACAGGATAAGGGGACTAGTTCCAATTAGGATACCTGGTTGGCATGGATGAGTTGGATGAAAGGGTATGTTTTGGTGCTGTAGGACTCTGACGATATCTTATTCTACAGAACACCTTGTCAAACCTACAAGAGAAAGCAATGTCCCAGCAACCACCTTACCATGTCCCCTCAGAGAAACTTATACATTTCAAAACGATCTCTCAGATTTCCAAACTTAAATGTGTAAAAGCCAATTTGTTCAACCTTCCTTCATAAGATAAACCCTTCATCCCTGGGAAAAAGGCAGGTGAAACTTGCTGTCAATGTAATTATTTTATGTTTTAAATGAGAGAAAAATGTACAGTCTAATTCTGATGTGGTCTCATCAAGGCCTTGTATGGCACTCTCTCCACCCCTCTGGCCTGGAAACGGACTCTACATTTTGAAGAAAAATGTCTGTGCTAATGGACCTGGACGAGAAAGGACTCTGTTTGTTGGTAATTAACTATCATATGGTGTGTTGGGCTTATCACCTGCACTGTCTTGCATGTCCCTGGGTCTGGCAGGTCTTACTGTGAGCTGGGAGGCTCGTGGGCCGTCCTGAAAGCTGTCACCCTGAGAGCCGGAGGGTGGGTAGGCCATCCTGCAAACCTGAAGGTTGGTAGGCTGTCCCGAAAGCCGGAGGGTGGGTAGGCCACCCTGATGACAGTCTCCCCGAGAGCTAGATGGTGGGTAGACCGTTCTGAGCACTATTGTCCCGAAAAGGGGTAATCGGGACGGGCTGTCCTAGAGGTGGTCGAAAGCTGTGTCAGAGCAGCCGAGAGCCAGAAAGCGCGTAGGGGCGGGCTGAGATCCAGAAGGCTTGTGGGCTGCCCTGCACGCTGTCGTCCAAGGGAAGGGGGGGGGCTGTCCTAGAGGTGGCCGAAAGGTGTGCCAGGATAGCCCACTGGCCAGATGGCCCATCGGGGTGGGTGAGAGCCCAATGGTACGTAGGGGCAGACCAAGAGCTAGAAGGTGGGTAGCCGTCCTCAGCGCTGTCACCCCAGGTGGGTACTGGGGCGGGCAGTCCTAGAGGTGGTTGAAAGGTGTGTCAGGGTGGACCGAGAGCCGGAAGGTGTGTAGGGGCAGGCTGCCTGAGAGTGGTCGGAAGTTGGGAGGGATGGGGGCTTGCTGGGTCTGTATTATCTGCACTTTTTAACATAACAGGATTGTCTTATGCATAAATGTCATTGTTGCTGTCTTTTCATATTTGAAACTGGGATTTGTGGTTTGTCCTCAATTCCATGTAAACTGGTTGAACGGTAAGGTTTGGGGCCTAGCTTTGCTGCTCCTCTCCCTTGTAAATTTGCTGATGTATGCAGCTGTAAATGTTAACTGTTGTGCAGTAACCTCTTTTTTGTACTTGTTTAATAAAATAAATAGGGGAATGCTCCTCTCCCTTGTAAAATTTCTATCTCTTGTATACAGTTGTAAATGTTAACTGTTTTTGTAAATTGTTTTGTAACTGTTTAATAAAATTTATAAACAGGAGATTCAGAGGTCTTCTTGATTTCGGGGACTGACTCTGTGCTGGCTGGGTCACAGTCAGTGTGTTACTGTTGGTTTCTGCTTGGTTTTTGTATGGGGGAAACCTGATTACTGAACTGGCTGAATTATTTAGCCAGTTTGTTAACTGGCATTCCTTTAGGGAGGACTGATTGTTAAACTCCTGATGCACATACTGTGTTTCAGGTGTAACTAAGTTCTCATTAGGGGATTGTTGTTTCACTGACTGGTTATAGTCCGTGTGTTACTCTTTTCTTCACTTTTGAGAAAAGGATAATGTTAATTTTGTGGTAGGGCTTAGTCCTTGTACTCCAGTTTTCTTTGTTTTTTGTATGTGTCCTCATTGTTTGGACTGAACCCTTGTGGAAGACATACATTTTACCAGAGGACCTGTTCCTATGGGGAGGCCCAGCCCTGAGCCTGGGCTTCTGAAGATTGAACACATGTGTGCGTGCTGGAAGGTGAGCACTTGCTGTATCCTGGAGTTTGGGAGAAGACCTTCCCTTCAGGAGTGGACCAAAACCCCTGTGAGTTAACCACCTTTACAATGTACTGTGTTCCTGTGAGTGGGCCTGGCTCTCCAAGGATGTGCCAGGACTCCATGGAGACTGAACACCTGTGTGCTGTGGGGTGTGCATTTGCTGCCTTTGGGAGTGGACTCTGCCCTTGGTTGTAGACCTTGTTTTTAGCAGTGGACTCTATTTCTGACAACACATGTTGTAAACTGGAGTGGACTCTGTTCCTGAGAACTCTATTTTTTTGAAGACTCTATATTTAGTCTCTGTGTACCAGAAAGGACTCCATTTTTTCACAATTAACTCTATTGTGTTTCTTGTTGGGCTTATCACCTGCACTGTCTTGTGTGTCCCTGGGTCTGGCAGGCCTTACTGTGAGCTGGGACGTTCATGGGTCGTCCTGAAAGCTGTCACCCCGAGAACCAGAGGGTGGGTAGGCCACCCTGATGCCAGTTGCCCCGAGAGCCAGTAGATGGGGAGGCCATTCTGAGCGCAGTCGTCCTGAGAAGGGGTAATCTGGATGGGCTGTCCTACAGGTGGTCGGAAGATGTCTCAGAGCAGCCAAGAGCCAGAAGGCGCATAGGGACAGGCTGAGATCCGGAAGGCTTGTGGGCTACCCTGCACGCTGTCGTCCCAGGGAAGGGGATGGGCTGTCCTAGAGGTGATGGAAGGTGTGTCGGGGTAGTCCACTGGCCGGACGGTGCATTGGGGTGATGAGAGCCCAATGGTAAGTAGGGGCAGACAGAGAGCCAAAAGCAGTCCTCAGCGCTGCCGCCCCGGGCGGGTAACGGGGCAGGCTGTCCTAGAGGTGGTCGAAAGGTGTGTCATGGCAGATCGAGAGCCGGAAGGTATATAGGGGCGGGCTGCCTTAGAGCGGCCGGAAGGTGGGAGGGATTGGGGTGGGTGGGGTGGGAAGACTTGCTGTTTTTTTGGGGGTCTGTATTGTATGCACTGTTTCTTACACAAGTGGACTGTCTTATATGTATGAATGTCATTGTTACTGTTTGTAATGATTGAAACTGGGGTTTGAGGTTTGTCTTCATTTCCCTGAAAACCGGTTGAATGTCAGGGTTTGGGGCTTGGCTTTGTCATTCCCCTCCCTTGTAAAATTGCTGTTTCTCTGTATACAGCTGTAAATGTAATTGTTTGTATAAACTGTGAATTGTTTAATAAAATATAAATAAACAGGACTATCTGTTTCCTTTCTTCCTGGTGATGGAATATAAATTGTGAGGAGCAATTATTAATGTTGTCTGCGAAAATCACAAAGCTGAATCATGAAAGAGGAAGGGGAGTGTAGGTTAAGCTGGATATACTTGTACAAACAGTTATAAGCATCTGTTTCCCGCTTCTGCAAAAACAAAAACCACAATCAAGAGGTCATAAGGCTCAGTGTGGATGAAGAATGAGAGGAAATGTTGCTTTAGCAAGCAAGGAAGCAGATGGCACTGAAGGAAGATATACGCTAACAGTAGACTACAGAGGGATGTGGTGAAATGGCGAAGCAAAACCTGTACTGTTACGCACAAGGCCAGATAAGGCAAGAGATAAACAAGAGGAATGGGCGCTGGGTTTAGAGTAGTGGGAGGAGGGAAAGGGAAATGAATTGTATCAAGGTTTTGTACTGTGTGCCTACCTTGTAGACATCACTCTTGCAAGAGTATATCAGATGATACTGCTGCTGCAGATCTTGTCTTGGACTGAAATTATTGAAGTGAGTGAGTTCTATTTCCCACATAAATTAAGATTCACACACTTGTCAGATGCAGTGAAAAACACCTACACACTTGACATGGGTACGAGGGAAAAATAAGCATGACTGCTGTCGGGTGGAAGTGGAAGAAAAATAAACAGGCATGTCAGGGGATCTGCTCACTGAGAGCTGGCTCGAGGGGAGCTGGATCAGCATATGAAGGACTCTTCAATCCTCTTGAGGAGACTGACTTCAAAACAGCCTCAGTGTGTCTTATGTGCTGCTGTTGGTGTCTTCCTACTGAGGAGGAGTTTATTTTTAATTTTTTTTCATGGTTTGTTGTGATTGTTTTCTGGGGTTTCTTTCTGCTTATTTCTGTTAATTTGAAGCTGTGCTCAGCTGCACAGGCAGCTACTACCACCACTGCTGCTACAGTCTGGGCCTGCTCCTCCGACTGAAGCCTGGACCGCGCCTGCACCCCTGCTGCTGCTGCCTGGGCCTACCTACACCTGGGGACGACTTCGACTGCTACTCCTGAGGCTGCTTCTGAAAAAAAATAAACAAGACGATCAGATGTTCTGTTCACTCTGAGCTGGCTCTGAGGAAGCTGCATCCGTGTCAAGGACTCCATGTGTAAACAAAATGGTGAGTTGGTGACTGGACAATGGTCTCTGGGAAGTTATTCTTGATGTCGGGGTTTCCTGCTCCTCGGATGCTGCCTGACCTGCTATGCTCTTCCAACACTGTTCTAACCTTGACTGTAATCTCCAGCATCTGCAGTACCCACTAACAGTCATAGAGATGTACAGCATGGAAACAGATCCTTCGGTCTGACCAGATATCCTGACCCAATCCAGTTCCACCTGCCAGCACCCGGCCCATATCCCTCCAAACCCTTCCTCTTCATATACCCATCCAAATGCCTCTTAAATGTTGCAATTGTACCAGCCTCCACCACATCCTCTGGCAGCTCATTCCAAACGCGTACCACACTCTCCATGAAAATGTTGCCCCTCAGGTCTCTTTTATATCTTTTCCCTCTCACCCGAAACCTATGTCCTCTCGTTCTGTACTCCCCGACCCCAGGGAAAAGACTTTGTCTATTTATCCTATCCATGCCCCTCATAATTTTGTAAACGTCTATAAGGTTACCCCTCAGCCTCCAACATTCCAGGGAAAACCACCTCAGCCTGTTCCACCTCTCCCTATAGCTCAAATCCTCCAACCCTGGCAATATCCTTGTAAATCATTTTGGAATCCTTTCAAGTTTCACAACATCTTTCCAATAGGAAAGAGACCAGAATTGCACGCAATATTACAACAGTGGCCTTACCAATGTCCTGTACAGCCGCAACATGACCTCCCAACTCCTGTACTCCATATTCTGATCAATAAAGGAGCGTATACCAAACATTGCCTTCACTAACCTATCTACCTGTGACTCTGCTTTCAAGGAGCTATGAACCTGCACTCCAAGGTCTCTGTTCAGCAACACTCCCAAGGACCTTACCATTAAGTGTATACGTCCTGCTAAGATTTGCTTTCCCAAAATGCAGCACCTCGCATTTATCTGAATTAAACTCCATCTGCCACTTCTCAGCCCATTGGCCCATCTGGTCCAGATCCTGTTGTAATCTGAGGTAACCCTCTTTGCTGTCCACTACACCTTCAATTTTGGTGTCAACTGCAAACTTACTAACTGTACCTCTTACGCTCGCATCCAAATCATTTATGTAAATGACAAAAAGTAGAGGGCCCAGCACCGATTCTTATGGCACTCCACTGGTCACAGGTCTCCAGTCTGAAAAACAATCCTCCATCACCACCCTCTGTCTTCTACCTTTTGAGCCAGTTCTGTTTCCAAAAGGCTAGTTCTCCCTATATTCCATGAGATCCAACCTTGCTAATCAGTCTCCCATGGGGAACCTTGTTGAATACCTCACTGAAATCCATGTAGATCACATTTACCGCTCTGCCCTCATCAATCCTCTTTATTACTTCAAAAAACTCAATCAAGTTTGTGAGACTATTTCACTATCAACCTAAGAATAATCCTTTCCATGCTCTGAACCAAACTTACATTCTTTTTTGTTCACTCTTATCTCTTCAGGGGTTGCCATAAGCACCCACATAGGCCCCAACTATGCCTGCCTCTTCATCCATCAGCACCATTCCCCACCTTTTCCTCCACTACATTGATGACTGGATTGGCACTACCTCGTATTTGCATGAGGTGGTTGAAAAGTTCATTAATTCTAATTCTACCATCACCTTCCAACCTGACCTCAAATTCACCCGGACAATCTCGGACACCTTTAGATTAGCTTACCTACAGTGTAGAAACAGGCCCTTCGGCCCAACAAGTCTACACTGACCCTCCGAAGAGTAACCCACCCAGACCTATTTCCCTCTGACTATTGTACCTAACACTATGGGCAATTTAGCATGGCCAATTCACCTGACCTGCACATCTTTGGACTGTGGGAGGAAACCGGAGCACTCGGAGGAAACCCACGCAGACACGGGGAGAATGTGCAAACTCCACACAGACAGTCATCCAAGGCTGGAATCGAACCTGGGACCCTGGTGCTGTGAGGCAGCAGTGCTTACCACTGAGCCACCTCCTTCCCCTTCCTGGACCTCTCCATCTCCATCTCTGGCAACCGACTAACCGCAGACATCTACGACGAACCCACCAACTCCCACAGCTACCTGGAATACACCTCCTCCCACCCTACCCCTGTAAAAACACTATCCCTTATTCCCAATTTCTCTGCCTCTGCTGCATCTGTTCCCAGGAGGACCAATTCCACCACAGAACATCTCAGATGGTGTCCTACCTCCAAAAACTACAATTTCCTCTCCCACATGGTTGACAATGCCCTCCAGTGCATCTGCTCCATTTTCTGTACCTTCACCCTTGAACCACACCCCTCCCAACGCAACAGGGACAGAACCCCTTGGTCCTCACCTTCTACCCCACCAACATCCGGATACATTGCATTATCCTCCACCACTTCTGCCACTTACAAACAGACTGCACCATTAGGGACATATTTCCCTCTGCAGTCCATCTGCATTTCAGAGACTATTCCCTCTGCAACTGCCTTGTCAGATCCACACCCCTCAACAACCCACCTTCCCTGGCCTCTGAAAAGTGCAAAACCTGCACCCACACCTCCCCCCCTCACCTCCGTCCAAGGCTCCAAAGGATCCTTCCACATCTGACAAATATACTTGTACCTCCACCAATGTCATCTACTGCATCATTGCACCCAATGTGGTGTCCTCTACATCGGGGAGACAGAACTCTTACATGCGGATTGTTTCAGAGAACATCTCTGGGACACCCACACCAACCAACCCCACCACCCCGTGGCGGAACACTAACTCCCCCTCCCACCAAGGGAATGCAGGTCCTGATGCCTGGATATTCCACCTTGGAACCCTGATCCGTCTGGTTGCAATGTTGATTTCACTAGTTTCATCATTTCCCCACCCCACCTTATCACAGTCCCAAGCCTCCAACTTAGCACCACCCTCCTGACTGGGCCATCTTCCTTCCCACCTGTCCACTTGACCTTCCACAACCCCCCCCCACCCCACCCCCCACCCCACCGATACCTTCATCTATCACATTCCCAGCTACCTTCCACCCCCAGCCCCACACCCATCCCACTTATCTCTCGGCCCCCTGGTCCACAAACCTCATTCCTGATGAAGGGCTTATGTCCGAAACATTGATTCTTCAGATGCTGCCTGACCCGCTGTGCTTTTCCAGTGCCACACTCTTGACTCTGATCTCCAGTATCTGTAGTCCTCACTTTCTCCTACACTCTTAACCTACCTACATTCCTGTATACTCTTGTAATCAGTCTATATCCCTCCTTATCCCAGGCTCAGCCTCCTCTTTCTACCCCATCCCTTTCACCTGACCATGTTCCCTTCCACCCATCTGCTCCACCCTACCCACTGTCCAATCACAGCCACCTTCTCCCTGCATCCACCAATCGCCATCCCACCTACCTTTCCCCAGCCCCACAACCCCATTCTGCAGCCCCTTCCTCGCCCCGGGTTCTGATGCAAGTTTCCGACCTGAAACGTCAATTGCCCTTCTATTCTGTTTGCAGCTCAACTCTCCAACTCCTCCTATATTCCTTTGTACATTCTGAACCTCCCTCCATGCAATTGAACTGTTCTAACAACCCTGTCTCTCTTTGTTACAGAGGGAGAGAGAGGAGTTACTGACGGAGAGGGATAAGTTAGTGGAGGAGAGGGATTTCAAAAGGGAGAGGGGTTATAGAGGGAGAGGGGTTACAAAGGGGTTACCCTTCCGTAACCCCTTTGTAACAGGCAGGAGTGAAGAACTGGAGGGGGGAGAGAGAGGGAGGGAGGATGGAAAACACTTGGATGGAGAGAGGCCCAGCAGACAGGAAGGCGGTTACCTTTTTGAACCCTGGTGCAGGATCTGACTCAATCACGTTGAAGCCGTTCAGAGCTCTGAGGCTGCGGACTATCTCCCGGTTGGTCTTCAGGGGGAAGTCTTGGCCACACACGTCGATGAAGTACCTCCAGGGGACAGGGCTCTCCAGCAGCTCCTTCATGCAGTTGAGATCTGCCTGAACTCTGCTCCAGCCAGCATAGGTGACCCACTCCAGCTTGGCTGCGACAAAGACATTGTGGATACACGACGCGATGGCCCGAACGGCCGCATGAAATTGACTCGGGGATTTGCGGTCCACGTGGATACAGTAGACATTCTGTGGGGTGTAAATGCTCCGTAGAAGCCTCTCGAACATCTCAATGCTCTGGTGGATGACCATGGAGTAAGCCAAGGGGAAGTCTTCCTCCTCAGGGCTCAGGGGGACAGTGATATACTTGCGGGCCCTCACAAACGATCTGCAATTTCGGGTCATGTTCAGATAATCTCCCTCAGTGATGGCTTGGTGCTTGAGGGAGACAGTAATGGAGTTGAGGAGGGCTCTTTCCACCTCCTGCCTGTCCCCCTGGATGATCTGCCAGCAGGTGGAGTTCTCCTCGTCCAGGAGGAGGGGTTCCTGCATTGGACTGGCGCCTGGTTTCACCAGCCTGAGGGTCAGCCGGCCCCCTCCTCTCTGGAGCAGCAGCCATTGGCACAACAAGACCACACTGAGCACACACAGCGCTGATCTGAGGCACGACCAGTGGGCACAACGCTGGCTCAGCTTGGGCACAGCGCTTTCCAGAGGGCAGTGTCCCCAGCCTACAGGCGATAGGCAAATGCAGAATGGATGCTCTCTGTGCTGGGCAGCACTGCCTCCACAAGGCTGTGGGGAAGGAGTGACTGCAATTTGCTGGAGAGGTCGCCCCAGCCAGTCCCCTCTCCTTGTTAGACTCTTGTCTTTCCTATTCCCCAAGATTCAACGAATGACTCCGACTTTCACTCCCTCTCTCCCTGGAACTGCTCTCCCTCTGGAATTCCTCTCCCACTTTAACACCTCTCCCTCTCTCCGTTAGCCCTTTGTAATCCCTTTCCCTCTATAACTCCTCTCCCTTTGTAATCCCTCTCCTCCACTAACTCATCCCTCTCCCTCAGTAACTCCTCTCGCTCCCTCTGTATCTCCTCTCTCCCTCTGTAACTCCTCTATCTCTTTCCTCTCTCTCTGTAACTCCTCTCTCACACACACACACATTAACTCCTCTCTCTCTTTCTCTGTCCCTCAGTAACTCCCCTCCTCCCTCTCTCGGTAACTCCTCTCTCTCACACACACACAGTAACTCCTCCCTCTCTGTCCCTCAGTAACTCCTCTCTCCCTCTCTCGGTAACTCCTCTCCCTCTCTCTGTCTCTCTCAGTAACTCCTCCCACCCTCCTCTGGATGACACCCAGCCAATGTTCCGTTGTTTCTCTCTCGGAGTCCGGGCTCCCCTCGCTCCCGATTGCCTGCCTGGCTACAGGCGTTTCCTTCCCCGGTCTCTGCTTCTCTCCGGCCGTTCCTGGACTGGTGTCGCCCGGATGGAGTAAACGAGAGGATCGCGATGGTGTACAGTCTGGATCGGAGAACCTACAACCAGAGAGAACACAGAGCCAGCCAAGTCCAATAACCCACGCCCCAGCCTGGGCTGAGATGCTCTTTCAGGAAGGAACCTGTGGGAGGGGTAACCCTTGGATGAAGAGAGGACCAGGAGACGGGAAGGACCTGTTTGTACTGTGACTCTTAACTGCCCTCTGGGCTATTCGGGATGGCCAATAAACACTGGCCTGGCCAATGGTGCCACCATCCCATGAATTTATTTGAAGAAAAAGTGACAATAGTAAGTCAAATTAAATCAAACTTCACCACCCGTCATCTCTCTCTCTCTCTCTCTCTCTCTTTCTCTGATGCGAAATTGGAATTATGGTGATTTGACCGTTCATAATAAAGCTGTGAATCTGAGCACAGCAAGTTGATATGGATCCAAAAAAAAATCCCCTGGCCGAGAGTGGCTCAGAGGTTAGCATTGCTGGAGCACAGTGCCAGGAACCAGAGTTTGATTCCAGCCTTGGGTGGCTGTGTGGAGTTTTGCATGTTGTCTGCTTGGGTACCCTTCGGGTGCTCTGATTTCAAAAATGTTCAGGTTAGGTGGATTGGCCATGCTGAATTGCCCATAATGTCCGGGGATGTGCAGGCTCGGTGGGTTACCATAGCCACACACACACACACACACTCCTGCAGGTTAAGCAATGCTCAATCTAATGCAACATCCTGGTGGTTCTCCTTTGCACCCCCTCCAGTACAATCACATCCTTCCTATCATGCGGTGACCAGAACTGCACACAGTATTCCAGCTGTGGTCTCACCAAAATCCTGTAAAGCTCCAACATGACACCTCCCTGCTCATGTATTCAGTGGCTTTGATCCTTCTTAATTCCCTTACCTGCCTATCCTGCTGCCTTCACGGATGGCTGGAACACACAAACCAGGATCCGTCTAATCTTCTGTGCTTGCCAGGGTCCTCCTATTTAACATGTACTCCCTTGCCATGTTAGTCCTCCAGAAATGCATGTCACAGAAATTTGGGCATTCAGTAGCACAGAATAGAGAAAAAAAAATGACTGGCATCAAGAGATGGCATCTTTTAAACATTGTAACTGTGCCCACATACATTACTTCATCTGGAAGTTCATTCCATCACAAACCACTCTAGGGAAAAAAGAGTCGCTCCTCAATTTTTAAATCTTTTTCCTCTGACCTTCCAAACATGGCCCTGAGTCTGAACTCCCCCACACTAGGGAAAAGACCCTTGTCATTCACCTTATCAATCACTGTCATGATTTTATAAACCTCAGCAAGGTCACCCCTCAATTTCCTATGCTGCAGTGAAAAACACATACAGTTCTGATGTGGATCCTTCAGAGAGGGGACAAAAAATGTTTACCAGGACGTTGCCTGGATTGGGGGATCTTACCTGTGAAGAAAGATTGGATAGACTGGGTTTGTGTTCACTGGAATGCAGGAGGTTGAGGGGTGACCTTATAGAAGTTTATAAGATTGTGAATGGCATGGATAGGGTGGAAAGTATGAGGCCTTTGCTCTGGGTGGAAGAGTCAGTTACTTGGGGACACAGGTTCAAGGTGGAGGGGTCAGGGGGGTGTTTAAAAGAGATATGTGAGGCATGTTTATCATGGGGAAAGGGTGGTGAGTTCATGGAACACACTGCCAGAACAGACAATGGAAGCAGACACAATTGGAGTTTTCAAGAAGCATCCAGCAGCAGGCATGAATAGGAAGGGAACAGGGGAATACGGATCCTGTAAGTGAAGACAGTTTTAATATGGAAGGCAAAATGTGTCAGTGCAGGCTTGGAGGGTTGAAGGGCCTGTTCCTGTGCTGTAATGTTCTTTGTAAAATGTCCCCAGCCTCTCCAGTCTATTTTTATATCTCAAACCCTGCACTCCTGGCATCATCCTGGTCAATCTTTTCTGAACCGTCTCCATTTTAATAATATCCTTCCTACAGCAGCGTGAGCAGAACAGGACACAGTCTTCCAGAACTGGTCTTACCAACTTCCTGTCCAACCTCAGCACACCATCCCAACTCCAATATTCAGAGAGCTGAACAATGAAGGTCATCACACTCCAGCAGGTATTGTTTCACCCTGACTCCCCTTGTAACTGTCCACATCTCGCTGGAACACTGATGTGAAACATCTTGGCTCTTTGACTGATTCAACCAAGTCTCATTTCCTACTGTTCTTGTGTATCCCTCAGAACAGGAATGTAATGTGCATTCCCATGGAACATCACAACGACATACTTGTTTGTGGATTCACATGAGGTGGGCATCGCTGACTGGGACAGCCTTGTTACCCATCCCCCGAATCTCTCCGGCAGAAATGATAAGGAACTCTCCTCTTTAACTCCACTGTCCTTGTGTTTTAAGAACCCTGACCACCAATGCAAAGTCACATGGGAGAGAGTTCCAGGATTCTGTCCCAGAAAAACTGAAGGAAGGATGATTATTTTCAAAGTTGGGATTAAGGGTGAAATGGAGAGTAACTGCAGAAGGAGTAGTGTTGCGTCATATTGCTGGCCTTGTCTTCAAGGTGATATTGATGTTGGGTTTACAAGGTGCTGTTGAGGGACCCTTCCTGAATTACTCTAGTAAATCCACAACAGGTTTCTATGGACAGGCTTCATCAGAGAAGGGAAATGCAAATTGCTCAAAGTCTTATGAGATGATAACATGGAGGGCCCAAGCAGCTGAAGGCTGGTGGAGTGATGGAATCAGGGGATGGTCAAGAGGCTAGAATTGCAGGAGGGCTGACATCATGGAGTGATAATGAGCATTGATGTTACAGCTAAGAGAAGGTTATTGGGACTGGAGGAGGTTTCAGAGATAGGGTGGGGTTTAGGGGGCGGAGGGGGTTCTGGAGATAGAGAAGGTGTCAGGGCTGGATGAAGTTACAGAGATAGGGAGGGGTGTACTGGGTGGAGGAGGTTATGGAGATGTACAACGCAGAAACAGTCCCATCAATCCAACTTGTCCATGCCGACCAGTTCTCCTAACCTAATCTTGACTCAATTGCCTGCACTTGGCCCATATCCCTCTGCACCTTTCCTCATCATATACCAATCCTGATGCCCTTTAACTGCTGTAATTGTAACAGCCACCACCACTTCCTCTGGCAGCTCATTCCATACACACACCACTCCTCAGCCCATTGGCCCATGTCATCAAGGTCCTGTTGTACTCTGAGGTAACCTTCTTTGCCATCCACTCCACCTCTAGATTTGGTGTCATCTGCAAACTTACTTACTGTATCCCCTAGGTTCACATCCAAATCATTATATAAATTATGAAAAGCAGTGGATCCAGCACCGATCCTTGTGGCACACCACTGTCGCAGGCCTCGAGTCTGAAAAGCAACTCTCCGCCACCGCCCTCTGTCTTTTACCTCAAAGTCAGTTCAGTATCCAAATGGCTAGTTCTGCTTGTACTCCATGAGATCTAACCTTGCTAACCAGTCTACCATGGGGATCCTTGTCGAACGCCTTACTGAAGTCCACATAGATTGCGTCTACTGCTCTGCCCTCATCAATCTTCTTTGTTACTTCTCTGAACAAACTCAGACAAGTTAGTGAGACATGAATTCCCACACACAAAGTCATGTTGACTATTCCTAATCAGTCCTTGCCTTTCCAAATACATGTAAATCCTGTCCGTCAGGATTCCCTCTAACAACTTGCCCGCCACCAATGTCAGGCTTACCGATGTATAGCTTCTCTCAGCTTTAAAGCATCACCTTTTCGTTCTGAGGCTATGTCCTCTGGTTCTAGTCTCTCCTACTCGTAGAAATTCCTTTCCATATCCAGTCTACCATGGGGTCTCAGTCTTCTGTCAGTTCCAATCAGATCTCCCTCACTTTTCTGAACTCCATTGAGTCCAGACCTAGAGTCCTCAGCCACTCCTCATGTGACAAGCCTTTCATTCCTGGGATCATTCTTATAAAATGCCTCAGAAATGCTCTTAACTTACTATTGTGAGAGATGACATTAAACTGACTTACATATTTTGACTGCAGGCTATAAAATTACGGAACTTTAGCAGCAAGCTATGTTAGTGTCCCTTTCTCACTGACTGCTGCTATCTCCTCAACAGTTTGAAGGGTCTATGATGTGTAGATACTAAACAGTACAGACTGAGTATACACATCTCTCTGTAATGAGAACAACCCATGGTCTACTCAGACTATGTGGACTTTACCTTTACCTTCACCAAGCATAAATTAATATGATTAAGAAAACATTTACTCAACAACAGGAATGGTTTGGATGATTACAAAAATAACTTGGTCCACATATATTTTGCCTGAACCATGGTTGCTACCATATAACCAAAAACAATTATACATGAGGAAGTCTAAACCCAATTTATTCATCCTAGAAGTGTGTTGCAATTCGGTTCTTTCTGTTTTCTGGTCTTTGACAGTGCATTACGCTATAATGTAGGTATGCCTGCGCTCATGTCTGTTCACCCTGTTCAATGTCCTTGTGTTTATCTTTACCTTCACTCTCAGAAGATTACTGCTGATCCCCTATTTCCTCTGCCAACAGTCTGTTTGTCAACTGCACTTGAGAAAGGCATAGTGCCCCATTTCTGATCTATACTGCAATGCCGCACTGGAGCTTCCAACTCATCTTGAAGTGGTTGAGTTATGATTGTTCAACTATGGCCCTGGTGGAAGCATGGGCAGTGTTGTATCTTCATTTTGCCGTTGCCTCAGGGACGCACTAGCACCTTGATAACATTCATAGACCCTTATTTCAAGGAGATTGGAGTGTAAGAGTAGGGAAGACTTACTGGTGAGACCACATAGAGTCACACAACATGGAAACAGACTCTCCGGTCCAACAAAGCCTTGCCGAACATTATCCCAAACTAAACACATTCCACCTGCCCGCTCCTGGCCCATAGCCCTCCAACCCTTTCCCACTCATGTACTTATCTAAATGTCTTTTAAAACTTATAATTGTACCCACATCCTCCCTTTTCTCAGGAAGTTCTTTCCACATGCGAACCACCCTATGCATAAAGAAAGTTCCTCATCTTCTTAAAATGTCTTTCCTCTCACTTTTAAAATGTGCCCCCTAGTCTTGAAATGCCCACCCTTGGGAAAAGACAACTAGCATTAACTCTATCCATACCCATCATTCTTTTATAAACTTCTATCAGTCTCGAGTAATGTCGGCAGTTTAGGTCCCTTTGTTTGGGGAAATTTCATTGGAGGCAGTTGAGAGAAGTCTACTAGGCTAATCCCCAGAGAGCAGGGATTGTCTAAATAGCAAATGCTAAACAGGTTGGGACTCTACTCACTGGTAATTAGAAGAATGATCTAACTGAAAAATATGGGATTCTTAAGGGGTTTTACAGGGAAAATGCTGAGAGGAGGTTTCTCATCATGGGGGAGTCTAGGACCAGAAAGCATGGTCTCAGAATCAAGGGGTGCCAGTTTAAAACTGAAACGAGGAAGAATTTCTTCTCTTTGTGTCTTTGGAACTCCTTGTCACAGTGCCCCCTGTGGGGGCAGAGTCCTTGTGTATATTTAAGGCTGAGATGGATAGATTCTTGATCAGTCAGGGAATCAAGGCTTCCAGGGAAAGCACAGGAAGGTGAAAGTGAGGAATGTTGGATCAGTCACGATCCTATTGAATAGTGGAGCAGGATCAAGAGCTTAAGGGCCTACTCCTGCTCCTGTTTCTTATGGCATTATTGTCATGTGGTCATCCTGAGCACTAACCCACTGTTCTGGAAATCATGGTGTCGAATACTACCACAGCTGATGGTGAAATATGAATTCAATAAAATCTGGATTTAAAAACTAGCCTATGACGACCATATAACCATGTTGATTCTCAGATTACAGGTTTATTAGTGAAACTCCAGATCCATGGCAATTACGTTGGCTCTTAACTGACATCTGAAAGTCAAGTAAGACACTCAGTTCAAAGGTAATAATGGATGGAAAACAAGTGGCAGCCTTACCAAAAAAGCCACATCCCAGGAAAGAATAACAAGAAAAGAAACATGTTATGAACCAAATTGAGAGAATTTTTCATTTAATTCCCTGCAACTCTTCTTCTGTGGCCCAAGGTCTTTGGAAGGAGGCAGGATCTCAGGACTTGTCTTCTACATCAACATCATGGCAGCTCCAAGACAGTCTGAAACAATCCTCCAAACTCTGGCATCGATAGTTCCATATAAGTTAAACATTGTTGAAGTGACAAAACCTTTCCACTCTCCAGCTCTGCAGATTGATGATAGGGCAGTCTGAAAGCAACATGGGTACAGGCTATGGCACCCTACAGCTGGGGGAAGGTAGTGATGGCAGAGAATCCCACTGCCCGGGTTGCTTGGCTCTCCTTGTTATGGGTGAATGATATAAACAAGTCTAATCTGGAGAAAGAGGCATCAGTGACAGCTTGGATGTATTTGCAGGTTGCCTCAACTGGGAGATGCTGCAAAAGACCCGATGTAAAATATATGTGTGTGTGTAAAATGTATGGGATTTTTAACTAATGACAAATATGTTTTGTCCTAATTATTTGAAAGCACTTAATAATTATCTAGGTATGTCTTTCTGGAACCTTGACTTAAAGGTGGAATGTGCCTCCTGGAATATTAATGGTTATTTGTTATATTGTGCTCGTTTGTAAGAAAAATCATTAACAGATTTTGTTCTGAGCAAGGATCACTGGACCCAAAACATTAACTCCTGATTTCTCTCCACAGATGCTGCCAGACCTGCTGAGTTTTTTTTTTGTTTTTGGAATGACTGCAGTTTTTGCATAGGAAATGGGGCTTTATTTTGTGTTTTGAAATATTTTATAATATATTGCAAATAGAAAGGAAAACAAAGAACTGCAGATGGAACTGGAGATCTGAAAGAACCAAATTCAAAACATGCCCGAGAAATTCAGAGGCTCTGGTAACATCTCAGGCAAGAGAAACACAGTTAACACTGAGTCTCGTGTGACTGTTCCTCAGAACTCTGTTTCTCTTTCCACGAATGCTGTCAGACCTGCTGAGTTTCTCCAGCATTTTCGATGTTTGTTTTGATTTCCAACATGCACAGTTTTTGCCTTTAGTCAGATCTGAAGATAAAGCCATTCATATCTGTGTCTTAGGGGACACTGTTCGCAAGTAATCCATGGCTGATACATTAAACAATAAAGACATTTGAGAGTGCAGGTGGGAGACAATTTAAAACAAGGAAAAAGAGTAAGTGCTGAGGGAATGTAGCAAGTTTGCAGCGTCTGTGGAAAGAGAGACAGACAGACAGACAGAGTTAACATTTTGAGTTCAATGTTAAGTTTTCATGACAATTTAAGGTCTCCTCTGAATGACAGAACCTCCCCCTAGTTCTGTTCTGGTGGCTCAGGACTGATGTTCATGTTCAAGTTTTGTACAAGGGCCAGATCCTACTCAAATGGCTACAGTTTAAGCAGTTAAAGCCTGTGTAAATTTGGGGAATGGATATGAGGGTTTTGCAATTAAAGCCCAGCTACCAAGCCAAATCAAGCTACAATTGAAAATAATGCATTTCCATTGGCTCAGAACAAGGCAAACAAACAAAATAAATTGATTGCAAGAATGTTTCATCATTGAGTTTAGTCTGCCCTTCCCTCTGAACATAATAAAACTGCAATGAACAATGCACCTGTTTCTAGAATTGGTTTTATTTCAACAATAAATACGTTGTACAGAGAGCAATAAAATCTTGCTGAGGACACAGGACAGTGAATATTTTCTCTGTGCTGACATTTGAAACACAGATGGAAGTGATATGGGATATTTTGGAACTATCATGGTCCCTGGATCACTAAAGATTAGATATGTAAGTAAGATGCATATGGAAATCCTGATGATATGTCTTGCACGTTTCAAATTCCCATGACCCTCTGTCGACCCTTCTCCCTGACCATCAAGAACACCCAAGGCTTAACTCCCAGCTCCCTGTGTACCAGTTCCCCAGCCTGTGATATCTTACCTTGGTTTATTTAGACATTTCAAAGCAATCCTCTGCCTTCTGCACTGAGTTTCAGTCACAGACATTGCAAAGTCCTCGTTAGTTTCCTAGTAGCTGTTTGCTAAATCTAGGCTTCAACCACCTCTTGGGTAACTAAACTCCTGATAGCATCATCACATACACTGAGTCCCCTTTCCCATCTATCTGTCTGTTCCTTTGCCCATGTGATTACTATCCAAACCCACACATTACCTTCTGAATACTCAGTGACCGAGTGAGTAAGCTAACCTCCAGATCCAGCCCCACAAACCTCCAGACCCTCCGAACCCTGTCAGCTGAAATTACAAATATACGTCATGGATCATCCGATTTCCGCCCCACCCCCTACCCTCCCCTTATCTGACCTATTGAACACCTTGACTGTTAGAACCATCCTACAAACCAGAACTGACCAGAAAACACCATCACCCACACATTCTAATTACACCCACCAACTGGACTCTGCAATTCAACCTCAACCATCCAGCTTTTGCCCCCAAACAGACACAATTACCCCCTTTGAAATGCATTGACACAATAGTCTCCGGCCTTAATATACAGTCCCTTTTCCCAACGATCCGGATACACTCAAGGCAGAATGACCAGCTCATCCTTGTACCAGCTCAGCAATCTGCATTATCCAATCTTCATTTATTTATCAAAGCCATTCTCTGAAATGTGAAGGAAGGATGTGACTCAGGAAACACATAGATTTGACAAAATTCTTCTGTGAAGATTGCAGCTCTGTACCAGCTGAGTGACAGAATTCCATGATTATGTGCGATGAATCTGTCACAGTCATATTCCATCAAGTTGCTCTGGAGAGTTTCAGAGATCGGAACTCTGGGTCGGGGACAGAATTGTCACATTCGATGGATTTCCAAACAGAATTCTTGAGACCAAAGTTTGGTTTCAGGTCACTGGATTCAAAATGTTAACTCTGATTTCTCTGCACAGATGCTGCCAGACCTGCTGAGCTTCTCCAACAATTTCTGTTTTTGTTTCTGATTTACAGTATCTGGAGTTCCTTCCATTTTATTTGATTATCAAGGACCTGAACACTCAGCATTTGTCCAATATAAAATTTTCAAATAGCCAATCACTACGAGACAGAGACGAACAGTTAATAAGTCTGTTGTCCACCTGTAAACTTGTGAAATACTGACTCTCTTTGTCCCTGTGCTGCGTAACTGACTTACTCAAGGGCAAATGCAACAGGCCAGACAGACAGTAAGTCAGGTGGCATGTGAGACAGTATTGAATGCCCATTGTATGCTCATTGGCATTTGGTGCTAAAAGTTTGGATTATGATGCAGTGTGGATAAATTAGATATTGCAAACAGGAGATAATCAAATGGACGGTCACTATTTTCAATAATATAAAAGAAAGAACTGTGGATGTTGGAAATCTGAAACGCAAATAGAAATTGCTGGATATTTCTCTCTGCAATCTCTCTACCGATGCTGCCAGACCCGTGGAGTTAATATTTTGACCCTTTTGCAGAATTGGACTTGAAATGTTAACTCTACTTTCTCTCCACTGGCTTCAATAAGCAGCTCTGCCACCCCCATTTTGGAGCAGATATTTTTAATCTTCATTTGCTGATTAACGTCAACTCAGACAGCTCAGTTTCCAGACATGAAAGTTTGTGTTTTGGAAATGGGCATGCAAGTTAAATCCCTCTCATTTGCCCTGTTAACAAGGCTTTGGCTTCTTTTGATGGGCAACATAAAGTCAGACCGTTTTCCCAAGATACAAATATAAATGGTTTCTCTTCATATGAGCCTATCCAATATGTTTGAATTTAAACAAATCAAAATAATAGCTCTATATCTGAACGTGGGCAGCTTTTGTGTCAACTTAAACAAATCCATTGCACACATTGATGTAAATAAATACAGCATGAGGACAGTTAAGGGATAGCAGCCACTCAAGGGGCTGATCAATAGGCCCCCTGATGTTAGACATGAAGAGATATTGGCTGCTTGTGATAGTGAGATGGCAATCATCACTGCTGACTTGAATCTACACAAAGACTGTGTAAATCAGGTTGGCAGCAGTAACGTGGATGAGAGGTTATTGATGACCTTTGAGAAAGTATCTTAGAGCTGCGTGTTCTGAAGCAACCAGACAGAAGGTTATGTTATTATCATCTTATTGATACTGTGTAATGTGACAGGATTTATGAAACAATCTCAGTGTAAAGGCTCTCCTACGTAGCAGCCATCACAATATGATTCAATTTTCCATCCAATTTGAATGGAAGAAGATTGACTCTGAGGTAAGTATTTCAAACTTAAACAAGGTCCACTCTGCAGGCATGTAAACTAAGCCAGCTGAAGTGAATGGCATAACTGGCTCGGAGAGAGATCAGTAGAGACAGTGATGGCAGAGATTTAAGAGGATACCTCAGAATATTCAGAAGTATATTCTGACTGAAACAAGAGACTTTAAAGGGAGGACTCACTTTCTGTGGTTGACTGAAAAGTTGAAGAAACTGTCCAACTTGAGGATATTGCAAAGATGGGTGGCAGGTCAGATGATTGATTAGAAAATAAAGTATGGCAGAGAAAAAGGTTAATTAGAAGGAGGAAATTGGAATCTCAGAACCCAACTCAAAATCTTAAAAACAACAAAGCAAGAGTTTCCATGGGTATTTAAAAACAAAACATGTACGCAATGTGAGTGTCACTCCTCTAGGGAGTGAGAATATTGAGTTATTGGGAGATGATAGGGGGCAAAAAGTGCAGAGCTGGAAAAGCACATCAGGTCAGACAGCATCCAAGGAGCAGGAGAATCGATGTTTCTGGCATAAATCCTTCAACCATAGATGTTAAGGAAATGGCGAATTAAATGAATTAGCACTTTGCTTCTATCTTCACTATAGAAGATACAAAAAGCATTTCAGTAATAGTGGTAAGACACTGTTTTGCTGACATTTAAACTTCAGGCCAACTGTGTCTGCATGCTGACTCAGAACTGAGCACATGCACAGTTCCAGATTGTCTGCATCATCATCCCAATCTCCCTCACCCTCTCCCCTCCTCTCTGAATCTGAACATCACCACCATTCTCCGCACCACCTCCACCAGCCCCAACCACCATCAGACTGGACGTCAATCTCTCTCTTCTCCAGGTCACAATCTCTCTCTCACCCTCAGACTTTCTCTCCCACCCCCACTCTATCCCTCCAAATCTCAACATCCAGTGAAACTGAGCAGACATGGAAAGAAGATGCATGATTGAAACACTTCAACCAATCGCATTCACCCATGAATGAGCAAGTATCTCCCTAGAGAATACTGCATGTGCTCCTCAGTGTCAACCTAACTGTAAGTCAGGAAGTAGGAGGGAGGGATGAACACAATGTAATTACAGTCACTAAGGAGGCTGGACTCAGCAAACTGATAATAGGTCTCATCGCCTTCTGTCTTCATCCCAGAGTCTTAAAAGAGGTTATTAATTCGGTTGTAGATGCATTAATGCAAATTCTTTGAATTTCCCAAGATTCATTAGACTTCACTCAGTCAGAGATCATTTAGTCTGTCAATGTTTTGCCCCATCCCTTGTCAGTGACCATCACCTCCCTGCCTCTAAACCTCTTCTGGCCCCAAGGCCTATCTGGAATGACTTGATGGCACTAACTGCTGTTTGTAGACTCCCGCTGACACTAACCTCTAGGATGCATAAGGTTCACTTGGAACAAGGTTCATGAATTGAAACCTGCTGTTTTTCTATTACTACGGTATAATAATGTCTATTTAACCCTGACCGTATAATTCATTTCAACAGTCCCTTATTTTGAAAGAGGATGTAAATGCACTAAAGACAGTTCAGAGGAGGTTTACTCGATGAATATTTTGAATGAGTGGCTTGTGCAATCGGGATAGGTGCTCAGACTGGGTTTGTTTCTGCTGGAGTTTAGACGAGTTAAGAGTGATCTGATCAAACTGTATAAATGCTCTTAATGATCTTGACACAGTGAATGTGGAATGGATGTTTCTTCTTGAGGGTGAGTTCAGAATTAGGGACCATGTTTATAAAATTAGTGAGGGGTCACACTTTTTGGACGGAGATGAAGAGAATTCTTTTTTCGGGTGTGTAACTTTGGAATTGTCTGTCCCAGAAAGTGGATATTTTTAAGTCACAGGTAGATTTATTCCCTTGCATAACAAGAATCTAAGGTTACACTGGGTAGATGGGAACTCAAAACATAGACTTATCAGCCATAAACTTATGAAAGAGTGGAATAGGTTCAAGCGAGCAAATGAATTTGTTAAATGCATTCATGAAAGTTTCCACAAGCAGTATATAGAGGATCCTACTCAGGAAGGGACAAAACTCGACCTACTCATGGGAAATTGGGCAGGACAGGTGATGGAGGTGATAGTGAGGGAGCACTTTGGGACCAGTCCTATTAATTTTAAAGTAGTTATGGAGAGGAACTGGTCCACAGGTTCAAGTTCTAAATTGGAGCAAGGTGAATTTTGATGGAATTAGACAGGAGCTTGCAGGGTTTGATTGGAGTAGTTTGTTTGCAGGTAAAGGGACCTCCAGCAAGTGGGAGGCCTTTAAAAGTGAGCTCGCTGGAATTCAAGGTCTATATGTTCCTATGAAGGTGAAAGGCAAGGTTGACAGGAATAGGGAACCCTGAATGACAAGAGATATTGAGGCTTTGACCAGAAAACGAATGAGGTATGGCTGAGGTACCGGCAACTGGGACCAAGGGAATCCCTGAATGTATACAGGGGATGCAGGGTTTTACTGAAGAAGAAATCAGGAAAGCAAAAAGGGGGCATGGGATGGCCTTGGCTGAGAAGGTTAGGATGCATCCAAAGAGGTTCTTTAAGTAAAAAAGAGTAAGAGTAACTAGCGAAAGAACAGTTATTTCTTATTTTCTAAACGCAAGTGTAAGTCACTGTGTTCCAGAGGCAATTCATTTGGACAAATTGATAGGCTTGAAGCAAAGCGCACTTTATTCTTACACTGCAGTTAAAATAGTGATTTTAAAATAGCGGCAATTCCAAGATGGAGGTGGAGTAGGACACCTGAGATCGAGCTTGTCCACTCCGCCCATTTAGAGTCATCGGGTCATCGGGTCATAGAGATGTACAGCACAGAAACAAACCCTTCGGTCCAACTCATCCAGATATCCCAACCCAATCTAGCCCCATCTGCCAGCACCCGGACCATCTTCCTCCAAACCTTTCCTATTCATATACCCATTCAGATGCCTTTTCAATGTTGCAATTGTATCAGCCTCCAGCTGATCCTCTGGCAGCTCATTCCATACACGTACCACCCTCTGTGTGAAAAAGTTGTCCCTTATGTCTCTTTTATATCTTTCCCCTCTTACCCTAAACCTATGCCCTCTAATTCTGGACTTCCCCATCCCATTTGTCTATTTATCCTATCCATGCCCCTCATGACTTTATAAACCTCTATACAGTCACCCCACAGCCTCCGACGCTCCAGGGAAAACAGCCCCAGCCTGTTCAACCTCTCCCTACAGCTCAAATCATCCAACCCTGGCAACATTCTTGTGAATCTTTTCTGAACCCTTTCAAGTCTCACAACATCCATTTAAAAGGAAGGAGAGCAGAATTGCACACAATATTCCAAAAGTGGCCTAACCAATGTCCTGTCCAGCTGTAACTAACTCCTGTGTTCAATACTGTGATGAATAAAGGAACGCATACCAAACGCCTTCTTCACTATCATATCCTACCTGCAACTCTATGTTCAAGGTGCAAGAACCTGCACTCCAAGGTCTCTTTGTTCAGCAACACTCCCTTGGACCTTACCATTAAGAGTATAATTCCTGCTAATATTTGCTTTCCCAAAATGGCTCCTACCATCACTACTTTATAGTTGATAAACTTTTGCACAAACTCCCTGAAAATTTATCTTTACATAGCTTTCCCATGAGTTCTTGGCCTATAGAATACAGGCCTAATGCACTTTATGGTCTCTTAAGAATGTCAACCCCTGTGTGACAACTTCCCAACTGCAGCATTGCAATGTGCCCTTGTAGATTAGAGGGATAATTAGTGGGATTAGTTCAGCCTTGTTCAAAAGAGGAGAATTACTTGACTATCAAATTAGTACATACTATTCAAGCTCAATGAAGGAGGAACAGAATATTGGTTTGCTTCAGCATTGTCTCATATGCTGCAGATGGGAGCTCTGTGAGTATTCCTTCATTTGAAAAGGGGATTTTCAAACTAAATGAGAGAATAATTGTATTAGATAAAAAATCAATCAAGTCCCATTCGCCAGCACCTAGCCCACACCCGTCCAAACTGCTCCCACTCAAATACCCATCCAGATGCCCCTGAAATGTTGCAATTGTACCAGCCTCCACCACCTTCCCCGGCAGCCCAGTCCACACACACATACCTTTCCTTTTCATTTTTCTCTTTTCCTTCTTCGCTTTTCCATTTTTGATCTTTCTCCCCTCTTCTTTCTTCTTCCTGGCCATGGGACTCCTGGCCTCAGACTGTGCACAAACCCAGCCTGACAGTCTCTCGGCCCAGCTGAGCAATCTCTCAGCGGCCCAAGGTGCCGCTCTCTCAATGGCTGAGCATGTGCAGTCTCTTGGCCAGGTGTGTTGATCTCTCTGCCTGACGTGGTGATCTCTCAGCTGGTTGTGGTGATCTCTTGGCCGGGTGTAGTGATCTCGCAGCCCACCATGGTAATCTCTCAGCCCAGCGTGATGATCTCTCAGCCCTGTGTGATGATGTCTTAGCCTGGTGTGGTGATCTCCCAGCCCGGTGTGGTGATCTCTCAGCCTGGTGTGGTGATCTCTCAGCCTGGTGTGGTGATCTCTCAGCCTGGTGTGGTGATCTCCCAGCCCGGTGTGGTGATCTCCCAGCCCGGTGTGGTGATCTCTCAGCCTGGTGTGGTGAACTCCCAGCCCAGTGTGGTGATCTCTCAGCCTGGTGTGGTGAACTCCCAGCCCGGTGTGGTGATCTCTCAGTTCGGTGTGGTGATCTCCCAGCCCGGTGTGGTGATCTCTCAGTTCGGTGTGGTGATCTCTCAGTTCGGTGTGGTGATCTCTTGGCTCAGCATGATGATCTCTCAGCCCAGTGTGGTGATCTCCCAGCCCGGTGTGGTGATCTCTCAGCCTGGTGTGGTGAACTCTTGGCTCAGCATGATGATCTCCCAGCCCGGTGTAGTGATCTCTTGGTCCAGCCTGTTGATCTCTCAGCCCAGCGTGATGGTCTCTCAGCCCTGTGTGATGATGTCTTAGCCTGGTGTGGTGATCTCTCAGCCCGGTGTGGTGATCTCTCAGTTCGGTGTGGTGATCTCTTGGCTCAGCATGATGATCTCTCAGCCCAGTGTGGTGATCTCCCAGCCCGGTGTGGTGATCTCCCAGCCCGGTGTGATGATCTCCCTGCCCAGTGTGGTGATCTCCCAGCCCGGTGTGGTGATCTCCCAGCCCGGTGTGGTGATCTCCCTGCCCGGTGTGGTGATCTCCCAGCCCGGTGTGGTGATCTCCCTGCCCGGTGTGGTGATCTCCCAGCTCGGTGTGGTGATCTCCCAGCCCGGTGTGGTGATCTCTCAGCCTGGTGTGGTGAACTCTTGGCTCAGCATGATGATCTCCCAGCCCGGTGTAGTGATCTCTTGGTCCAGCCTGTTGATCTCTCAGCCCAGCGTGATGGTCTCTCAGCCCTGTGTGATGATGTCTTAGCCTGGTGTGGTGATCTCTCAGCCCAGTGTGGTGATCTCTCAGTTCGGTGTGGTGATCTCTTGGCTCAGCATGATGATCTCTCAGCCCAGTGTGGTGATCTCCCAGCCCGGTGTGGTGATCTCCCAGCCCGGTGTGATGATCTCCCTGCCCAGTGTGGTGATCTCCCAGCCCGGTGTGGTGATCTCCCAGCCCGGTGTGGTGATCTCCCTGCCCGGTGTGGTGATCTCCCAGCCCGGTGTGGTGATCTCCCAGCTCGGTGTGGTGATCTCCCAGCCCGGTGTGGTGATCTCCCAGCCCGGTGTGGTGATCTCCCAGTCCGGTGTGGTGATCTCTCAGTTCGGTGTGGTGATCTCTTGGCTCAGCATGATGATCTCCCAGTCCGGTGTGGTGATCTCCCAGCCCGGTGTGGTGATCTCCCAGCCCGGTGTGGTGATCTCCCAGTCCGGTGTGGTGATCTCTCAGTTCGGTGTGGTGATCTCTTGGCTCAGTGTGATGATCTCCCAGCCCGGTGTGGTGATCTCCCAGCCCGGTGTGGTGATCTCCCAGCCCGGTGTGGTGATCTCCCAGCCCGGTGTACCGATCTCTCAGCCCAGTGTGGTGATCTCCCAGCCCGGTGTGGTGATCTCCCAGTCCGGTGTGGTGATCTCTCAGTTCGGTGTAGTGATCTCTTGGCTCAGCATGATGATCTCCCAGCCCGGTGTGGTGATCTCCCAGCCCGGTGTGGTGATCTCTCAGTTCGGTGTAGTGATCTCTTGGCTCAGCATGATGATCTCTCAGCCTGGTGTGGTGATCTCCCAGCCCGGTGTGGTGATCTCCCAGCCCGGTGTGGTGATCTCTCAGCCTGGTGTGGTGAACTCTTGGCTCAGCATGATGATCTCCCAGCCCGGTGTAGTGATCTCTTGGTCCATCCTGTTGATCTCTCAGCCCAGTCTGATGATCTCTCAGTCCAGTGTGGTGATCTCTCGGTCCAGTGTGGTGATCTCTCGGTCCAGTGTGGTGATCTCTCAGCCCAGCATGTGCAGTCTCTTGGCCAGCTGTCGCCTTAGCACGGACCTGTGCTCTCAAGGTGATTCTTTGAAGTGCGGTCCAACTGAGATTAAGCACTTAAGAAAGACTGTAATGTTTGAACCTGCATCTTTATTCCTTTATTTTCCACTTAAAAGTAAGAATGTCTGCAACGTGTAACTTTTAAACTTACATCATGTGTTTTATGTTATAGTATATTTACTTTAAAAATAAAAAGTGTTGAATTTTTAATATTGTTCTTTCTTCATACCTTCTTCTTAAGATTCTGTGCCGAGGTATTTGTCCCTAAGATGGTGCATTGTGTGGTGACATTATACACTTCTCACTGTATTCCTGTACCTTTGTATTGAGTACACGTGACAATAAAATCAAAATCTAATTACAGACAAAAGAAAGAAGAGTTGGAATAACTATTGGAAAACTTAGCAGGATAATGGGTTATTTATCTCATAAACAGCAACTGCTCCAAGAGCGTAACATCCCATAAACACAATCTTGGCACTGGCAAACTCAGTAAAATAGATTGTCTCACATGCAATTCTGGACAAGGACTGTAATAGAGTTGTTCAAGATTACATTAACTTTCAGTATTCTGGAAATAGTTCAATATTTATTTATCTCTTTAAATCTTTCCTATTCATGTCCCTGTCCAATGTCTTCGAAATGTTGTAATTGTACCTGCCTGGACCACTTTCTCTGGCAGCTCATTCTATACACACCGCCCCTCTGCATGAAAATGTTACCTCTCAGAGAGGGAGTAGTGTATAAAAGGAGGGAGGTCTTGATACAACTGCACGGTCACTGTTTAGACCACACATCGAGTATTGCGCTCAGTTTTGGTTTCCTTTATGAAAATGATATACTTGCATTGGAAGCAGTTCAGAGAAGTCTCAGTTCCTGGGAGGAAGGGATCCTTGTTTCAAAACTCCAATTAACCTGGATTAGAAACATTAACTCTCCAATCCCTCCACACATGCTGCCAGACCGCTGCGGTTCTCCAGTGATTTCTTTTTGGTGTGTTCCAAGGGGTTTATATCTAGAATAATAAATACCTCGGAGTGAGTTACAGACTGGAATCTAATCGAGGGATTCGAAGTTGTGATCTGACTGGAAAGCCACTGGAATTCTGAAAATGTGATTGCACTGATATTTTTGTCTCAATAGTATCCAGCGGAGGTGTCTTTTTAAAAGTAAAACTCAATATTCAAACTTCCAAGTGCACTAGTCTGGGAAAGCCACATCTGGGACTGTATCCTCCAAGGTGGGTCTGTATCTCAGTGACCTGGAGTTGTTTCATAGCATCCCTGTTGCAGTGTTTTAAATGCAGGAAGAGCTCACTGAACAGAGAAGAACAAAGAACAATGCAGCACAGGAACAGACCCTTCGGCCCTCCAAGCCTGCGCTGACACATGTTACCCTTCCATACTAAAACCGTCTTCATTTCCAGGATCCGTATCCCTCTATTCCCTTCCTATTTGTGTATTTGTCCAGGTATTCCTTGAATGCTACTAATGTGTCTGCTTCCACCACCTCCTCTGGCTGTACATTCCAGGCACTCACCACCCTTTGTGTGAAAATCGGGCCTTGCACATCTCTTTTAAACGTCCCTCCTTGTGGTTTGAACCTGTGCCCCTCGTAATTGACGCCCCTCCCAACCAGTGAAAAAGCCTCATATTTCCACTTCATCCAATGCCATTCACAATCTTATAAACTTCTACATTCCAATGTAAACAAATCCAGTCTATCCAAACTTTCTTCATTGCTAAAACCACTCATACTAAGGCAACATCCTGGCAAACCTTTTCTGTACCCTGTCTAAAGTATCAACGTCCTTCTAGTAGTGTGGTGATCAAAACTAGATACAATATTCCAAGTGCAGCCAAACTAAAGTTCTACAAAGATGAAGCATAACTTGTCTATCATAGAAATCATAGAATCCTTACAGTGTGGACGCAGGCCATTTGGCCCAACAAGTCCACACCTACCCTCTGAAGATATCCCACGCAGAGCATTTCCCCTCCCCTATTATTCCGCATTTCCCCTGAATAGTGCGCCTACCTTACACATCCCTGAACGCTATGGGCAATCTACCTTGGCCAATTCACCTAAGCCACACATCTTTGGACTACTGTTATACTCAATGCCCATTCCAATGAAGGCAAGCATGCCATAGGCCTTTTTACTCCCTTATCCACCAGCAAGAAAGGAAGCACATGTCAGATATTGACAGGATAGATCGAGTGCACATATCAGGTATAGACAGGATAGATCGAGTGAATCCTTAGAAGAGTATACGTAAGAGAGAAATCAGGAGGGCAAAAAGCGGACATGAGATAGCTTTAGCAAATAGAGTTAAGGAGAATGCAAAGGGTTTTTACAAATACATTAAAGGACAAAAGGGTAACTGGGGAGAGAATAGGGCCCCTCAAAGATCATCAAGGTGGCCATTGTGCGGAGCTGCAGGAGATGGGGCAGATACTAAACGAGTATTTTGCATCAGTATTTACTATGGAAAAGGACATGGAAGATATAGAATGTAGGGAAATAAATGGCGACATCTTGAAAAATTACAGAGGAGGAAGTGCTGGATGTCTTGAAATGCATAAAAGTTGATAAATCCCCGGGACGTGATCAGGTGTAACCGAGAAATCTGTGGGAAGTGATTGCTGGGCCTCTTACTGAGATATTTGTATCAGCGATAGTCACAGGTGAGGTGCTGGAAGACTGGAGGTTGGCTAACGTGGTGCCACTGTTTAAGAAGGGTAGTAAGGACAAGCCAGGGAACTATAGACCAGTGAGCCTGATGTCGGTGGTGAGCAAGTTGTTGGAGGGAATCCTGAGGGACAGGATGTACATGTATTTGGAAAGGCAAGGACTGATTAAGGATAGTCAATATGGCTTTGTGCATGGGAAATCATGTCTTACAAACTTGTTTATCATTTTTGAAGAAGTAACAGAGGATTGATGAGGGCAGAGCGGTAGATGTGATCTATACGGACTTCAGTAAGGTGTTCGACAAGGTTCCCCATGGGAGATTGGTGAGCAAGGTTAGATCTCATGGATTGCAGGGAGAACTAGCCATTTGGATACAGAACTGGCTCAAAGGTAGAAGACAGAGGATGGTGGAGGAGGGTTATTTTTCAGACTGGAGGCCTGTGACCAGTGGAGTGCCACAAGGATCAGTGCTGGGTCCACTACTTTTCAACATTTATATAAATGATTTGGATGTGAGCATAAGAGGTATAGTTAGTAATTTTGCTGAAGACACCAAAATTGGAGGTGTAGTGGACAGTGAAGATTACAATGGGATTTTGATCAGTTAGGCTAATGGCCTTAGGAATGGCAGATGGAGTTTAATTTAGATAAATGTGAGGTGCTACATTTTGGGAAAACAAATCTTAGCCGGACATACAGATTCATGGTAAGGTCTTAGGGAGTCTGGCTGAACAAAGAGACCTTGGAGTGCAGGTTCATAGTTCTATGAAAGGGTAATCTCAAGTAGATAGGTTAGTGAAGAAGGCATTTGTTATGCTTTCCTTTATTGGTCAGAGTATTAAGTATAGGAATTGGGAGGTCATGTTGTGGCAGTACAGGACATTGGTTAAGGCACTGCTGGAATATTGTGTGCAATTCCAGTCTCCTTCCTATTGGAAAGATGTTGTGAAACTTCAAAGGATTAAGTTAAGATTTGAAGGGATGTTGCCAGGGTTGGAGAATTTGAGCTATAGGGAGAGGTTGAATAGGCTGGGACTTCTTTCCCTGGAGCATCGAAGGCTGAGGGGTGATCTTATGAAGGTTTATAAAATCATGAGGGGCATGGATAGGATAAATAAACAAAGTCTTATCCCTGGGGTGTGGGAGTACAGAACTAGAGGGCATGGGTTTAGGGTGAGAAGGGAAAGATATAAAAGAGACCTAGGGGGCAACTTTTTTATTCAGAGGGTTTTACGTAAATGGAATGAGCTGCCAGAGTAAGTGGTGGTGGCCAGTACAATTGCAACATTGAAAAGGCATCTGGATGGGCATGTGAATAGGAAGGGTTTGGAGGGATATGAGGAGAAAGTGAGGACTGCAGATGCTGGAGATCAGAGCTGAAAATGTGTTGCTGGAAAAATGCAGCAGGTCAGGCAGCATCCAAGGAGCAGGAGAATCGACGTTTCGGGCATGAGCCCTTCTTCAGGAATGAAGGGATATGTGCCATGTGCTGGCAGGTGGGACGAGACTGTTTTGGGATGGCATGGATGAGTTGGATGGAAGGGACTGATTCCATGCTGCATATCTCTACGACTCTATGACACTGTGACACTGCCACCTTTAGTGATCTGTGGATGTGTACACCCAGATCCCTCTGCATGTTAATGCTCTGAAGGGTTCTGCCATTCACTATATAATTGCCAGCTGTATTTGACTTTACAAAATACATCACCTCACATTTGTTGAGATTAACCTCCATCTGCCATTTTTCTGCCAAACTGATCTACGTTCCTCTGACAATCTTCCTCGTTATCCACAACTCCACCAATCTTTGTATCGTCCAAATCTTTGCATCATCCACAAATGTACCAATTAGACTGGTCACGTTTTCCTCCAAATTATTTATAAACACCATGAACAGTAGAGGTCCCAGCTCTGATCCCTGTGGAACACCACTAGTCACAGCCCTCCATTCTGAAAAGCTTCCTCCACCACTCCCCTCTGTCTCCTATGATTGAGTCAGTTCTAAATAGGAAAATCCATCTTACCAGCTCATCCCCGATACCATGTGACTTCACCTTTTGTACCAGTCTGCCATGAGGGACCTTGTTTTACTGAAGTCCATGTAGACAACATCAATTGGTTTTCCCTCATCAATCATCTTCGTCATCTCCTCAAAAAACGTGGTCAAGTTAGGAAGGCACGACCTCTCCCGCACAAAACCATGCTGTTTGTCACTAATCCACTTTCTTCTAAATGCGAATAGATCTTGTCCATGTGAATGTTTTCCAATCATTTCCATAACACTGACATAAGGCTCACAGGTCTGTAATTCCCAGGGTTATCCCTGCTACCCTTCTTAAACAATGGGACATCATCAGCTAGTCTCCAGGCCTCTGGGACCTCACCTGTGGCCAGAGAGAATACAGAGATGTCTGTCAATGCTGCAGCAATTTGTTCTCTTGTCTCCCTCAATATTCTGGGATCGACCCCATCAGGACCCAAGGACTTATTTACCTCAATACTTTTTAAGACACACAGAATGTTTCCGTGTCCATGTTTAACCTGATGTCATGAGGCTTCATGGGGTCTGGCATCAATGCTGAGCACTTCCAGAGCACAGCCCTCTTGACTGTGTCCCACTGAGCTGTTCCCTCTGCTGGCTCTGTCCTGCCAGTGGGAGAGGACCTGCCCTGAGATGGTCACTGTGTTGTCTGGGACATTGTCTGTAAAGTGGGATTCTGTGAGTGTGACTATGTTCGATTGTTGCTCGATTAGTCTGTGAGGAATAGACTGCAGGGCAATTTTATGTTTTGATTTCTTTCAATTTTAAAATCAAGCCGGACCAAACTATCTTTTTCAGTTGAAGACAATTTAACTATTTTTCACTTCAATAAGCCGAGTACACAACTCAATTCAATAACTGCAGTAACCAGCTGGGTCACCTTCCCAACACACTGCCCGACCAAATACATTGAAAACGGCTTCGGAAAGGCCTGAATTCAAATATAGTACTGCTGCACCTCACTGTCCCTCCAATAAAGAGTGAGTCAATGATGGGATCTGAAATCTGTCCAGAGAGCTTCCAAACTGGGTCCAGACAGTTATTCAAATATCCCCTCACTCCAGACAATTCAGAACTATCTCAGAGAGGGTACAGAATATTCCCAAAGGGGAGAGGGACCAGCAGGATGTTTCTGTACACATTGGAACCCATGATACAGGATGGGAAAAGGACGAGGTTCTGGGGAGAGAAAATAGGAATTTAGGCAGGAACTTAAAAAGTCAATCCCCGAGGGTAGTTGTAGGAGGGGGATGAGGGTGTGAGTCCTTTTAGGGTAGAGAGTATGAGAAAGAATATCAGGCTTATATGATTTAACCAAATCAGAAATTATAGATGTATTTATTAAAAGCAGAGGGGTGAGTAAACGGATTCCCGAGGCTGGGTTGTGAGATTTCACTCCCTATTGTCGGTCTCCTCCCTCATTCATTCCATTTCACGGAGGCGCGATTTGACAGTAACTTTCTTAAAGGGGACAGAGACCCCATTCAATCTGTATCTAACAGGTCCGTGCTGATGGAGACAACTTGTTTGGTGTCCTGCAAGCTGTTCAAATCCCGGTAGATGGTTCTGAGGGGGATTAGTATTCTCATCTTTTCATAGTTTCGGGTGAGATAGTGCGCTGGGGAGTGGGGAGACCACAGTTTGATGGATGGCTGAATGAAATGCGGAAGGAGTAAATACCGAGCGATTGTGAGTGGGTTGGTAAATAAAGGGCCTTAATATAAAAACAAAGAAACATATAGTACAATATCTCACAAAACCATAGAATAAGATGTTTGAAGGTGATTGACTCTCTGTATCAGTAAAGACACGCCACCTAGCCCACGGAGACATTGGTAATGATTAACTGATATGGGGGAGCAGGGCAGAACCTCAGCAGATCACAGGATATTCAGGGACAAAGGTTAGAAGATAAACAAGTGACCACATCAGCGAACAGGCCCCGTGTGTTTGACCCTGACTGGGAGATATGTAATAGACAGTGACCTGATGTCATCAAAATGCCCAGTTAATTGGATTATTAATTGGATGTAATTAATTTACAGACCTGATGGAATTAACTGCCTGACCAACTGATTTACAGACCTGATGGAATCATCGCCCAGTTGGTTGACTTGTGGACTTGATTTGATCAACTGCACAATAACAGTTAATTTATAGACTGACATAACTTTGATGTTGGAAAGTGTATGAATGGTATTGTGCTGGTGTTTGACAGAGAGAGCTCGATTGTCCTGTGTGATGGTCTGGAGTTCCTCTCCTGGCTATAATCGATTCCCGCTGGAATAAACTGCTGTTCCTGCTGAATTGTCCAGGCCTTCAGAGTCTTCTTGCCTCAGAGACAGCGGTCAATCCTACAGCAGTAATATCTGGATTATTCCCAGTGCCGTGTCCCAGTGGGAGTAGGAACAGGAGGGGAGAGCAGATGAATGTGCGGCTGAGGAGCTGGTATTGGGGAGAAGGATTCATATTTTTGGATCATTGGAATCTCTTCCAAAGCAGAGACTTGGGACTGCCATAGTGTTAAGGGTTTGGATGGAGAGGAATGTGTGAAGTGTGCACAAGCAAATATTCTGATTCAGTATTTGGATGTGCTTACGAAAGAAGGAGCAAAACTTGACCTACTCTAGGGAAATAAAGCAGGACAGGTGACTGAGCTATCAGTGGGGCAAGTGCTTCAGGGCCAGTGACCCTAATCCTATTAGATTTAAAATAGTGATGGAAAAAGACAGACTGGATCTAAAAGTTAAAGTTCTAAATTTAGAAGAAGGCCAATTTTGATGATATTAGGCAAGAACGTTCAAAAATTGATTGGAGGTGGGTATTCACAGGTAAAGTACGGCTGGAAAGTTGGAAGCCTTCAACAATGAGATAATGAGAGTCCAGAGACAGTACGTTCCTGTTAGAGTGAAGGGCAAGGCTGGTAGGTGTAGGGAATGATAGATGACTAGAGAAAATGAGGTTTTGTTCAAGAATAAGTAGGAAGCATATGTCAGGTATAGACAGTAGGGATCGGGAGAATCTCAAGAAGAGTATAAAGGCAGGAGAAGTATACATAAGAGGGACATCAGGAAGGTGAAAATGGGACATGAGATAGCTTTGGCAAATAGGGCTAAGGAGAATCCAAAAGGATTTTATAAATACATTAAATACAAAAGGGTAATTATGGAGAGCATAGGGCCCCCTGAAAGATCAACAAGCCCACCTGTGGATCAACAAACCCACCTGTGGATCAACAAACCCACCTGTGGATCAACAACCCACCTGTGGATCAACAAACCCACCTGTGGATCAACAAACCCACCTGTGGATCAACAAACCCAACTGTGGATCAACAAACCCACCTGTGGATCAACAAACCCACCTGTGGATCAACAAACCCACCTGTGGATCCACAAACCCACCTGTGGATCAACAAACCCACCTGTGGATCAACAAACCCACCTGTGGATCCACAAACCCACCTGTGGATCAACCAACCCACCTGTGGATCAACAAACCCACCTATGGATCAACAAACCCACCTGTAGATCAACAAACCCACCTGAGGATCAACAAACCCACCTGTGGATCAACAAACCCACCTGTGGATCCACAAACCCACCTGTGGATCAACAAACCCACCTGTGGATCCACAAACCCACCTGTGGATCAACAAACCCACCTGTGGATCCACAAACCCACCTGTGGATCAACAAACCCACCTGTGGATCCACAAACCCACCTGTGGATCAACAAACCCACCTGTGGATCAACAAACCCACCTGTGGATCCACAAACCCACCTGTGGATCCACAAACCCACCTGTGGATCCACAAACCCACCTGTGGATCAACAAACCCACCTGTGGATCAACAAACCCACCTGTGGATCCACAAACCTACCTGTGGATCAACAAACCCACCTGTGGAACTGCAGCAGATGTGGGAGACACTAAACGAGCATCTTGCATCAGTGTTTATTGTGAAGAAGGATATGGAAGCTAGAGAACTTGGGGAAGTAAATATCTGTAATAAGGACATCTTCAAAATGCCCATATAACCGAAGAAGAGGTGCTGGACATCTTTAAACACATAAAAGTTTACATATCCCCAGGACCTGTCCATGTGTACCCGAGAGCTCTGTGAGAAGCTCGGGAAGGGATTATTGGGCCCCTTGCTGAGATACATATATCATCAATAGTCACTGATAAGGTGCCAGAAGACTGGAGGTTGGCGAACGTGGTGTCATTGTTTAAGAAATGTAGGAAGCAGAAGCCAGGGAATTACAGATCGGTGAGCCTGACATCGGTGGTGGGCAATATGTTGAGGGGAGATCCTGAGGGATCCTGGGGATTTACATAAATTTGGAAAGGCAAGGATAGATTAGAGTTTGTCAACATGGTGGGAAATCATGTCTCATTAACTGAATTGAGATTTGTAAGGATGTAATGAAGAGGATTGATGAAGGCAGGGTGGTGAATGTGATTTATATGTACTTCAGTAAGGCATAAAACAAAGTTCTCATTCCTGAAGAAGGGCTTATGCTGAAACGTCGATTCTCCTGCTCCTTTGATGCTGCCTGACCTGCTGCGCTTTTCCAGCAAGACATTTTTCAGCCCTGATCTCCAGCATCTGCAGTCCTCACTTTCTCCGAGTAAAACAAAGTTCTGCATGGTCAATTGTTTAGAAACATGAGGTCACGTCGAATGCAGGTAGAATACTAGCCCATTTGGATACAGAAGGTAGGAGACAGAGGGTGGTGATGGAAACCTGTGAGACCTGTGACCAGCGGTGTGACTCATTGATTGGTGCTGGGTCCACCTCTTTTCATCATTTATGTATCTCCCGCATTGCCACTTTGGGCTTACTCTGACCATGTTAGTCTCGGGCCCACAGCCACATCCACGACTCGATGGGCCGAATGGCCTTACTTCCACTCCTAGGTCCTATGTCTTATGGTCACATCCCAGATGGCCATCCGACAGCACTCAGGACCCACAGCCACTGGCACACTTCCCACAATGCATCACCACTGCTGCCTCCCGACAGAACTCCAGAAATGAAGGAAAATACATTCTACAAGGAGAGAGAGGGAAAGGAATAAGGCCAGCCTGGAGCAGGCGGGCCGAATGTGCCTGTTCCACAATCTTGGATAACTTGCTCAATCTCCCCCTCACACTGCCCGCTCCCACTCTCTCTCTGCCTCACACTACCAGCTCCCATTTTCTCTCGCTCACACTACCGGCTCCCACTCTCTCTCTCCTTCACACTACCCCCACCCCCGCTCTCTCTCCCTCACACTGCCCGCTCCCACTCTCTCTCTCCCTCACACTGCCCGCTCCCACTCTCTCTCTGCCTCACACTACCAGCTCCCATTCTCTCTCCCGCACACTGCCCCCCCCCCACTCTCTCTCTCCTTCACACTGCCCCCCGACTCTCTCTCTCCCTCACACTGCCCGCTCCCACTCTCTCTCCCTCACACTGCCCCCCCACTCTCTCTCCCTCACACTGCCTTCTCCCACTCTCTCTCCCTCACACTGCCCGCTCGCACTCTCTCCCTCCCTCACACTGCCAACTCACACTCTCTCTCCCTCACACTGTCCTCTCCCACTCTCTCTCCCTCACACTGCCAACTCCCGCTCTCGCTCTCCATCATACTGCTGGCTCCCATTCTCTCTCCTTCACACTGTCCGCACCCACTCTCTCTCCCTCACACTGCCCGCTCCCACTCTCTCTCTCCCTCACACTGCCCGCTCCCACTCTCTCTCACTCACACTGCCTGCTCCCACTCTCTCTCCCTCACACTGCCCGTTTACACTCTCTCTCCCTCACACTGCCTGCTCCCACTCTCTCTCTCCCTCACAATGTCCACTCCAACTCTCTCTCTCCCTCACACCGCCCTCTCACACTCTTTCTCTGCCTCACACTGCCCGCTCCCACTCTCTCTCCCTCACAATGTCCGCTCACACTCTCTCTCCCTCTCACTGCCGCCTCACACTTCCCTCTCCCTCACAATGTCCGCTCCCACTCTCTCTCCCCCTCACTCTGCCTTCTCCCACTCTCCCTCACTCACACTGCCCACTCACACTCTCCATCACACTGCGGGCTCACACTTCCCTCTCCCTCACACTGCCGGCTCACACTTCCCTCTCCCTCACACTGCCAACTCCCACTCTCTCTCCCTCACACTGCCGGCTCCCACTCTCGTTCTCCATCACACTGCCTTCTCCCACTCTCTCTATCCCTCCCACTGCCCGCTCCCACTCTCTCTCACTCACACTGACCACTCCCAATCTCTCTCCCTCACACTGCCCGCTCCCACTCTCTCTTTCCCTCATACTGCCAACTCCCACTCTCTCTCCTTCGCACTGCCAATTCCCCTCTCTCTCTCCCTCACACTGCCAACTCCCACTCTCTCTCTGCCTCACACTGCCAACTCCCACTCTCTCTCCCTCACACTGCCGGCTCCCACTCTCGTTCTCCATCACACTGCCTTCTCCCACACTCTCTCTCCCTCACACTGCCCGCTCCCACTCTCTCTCACTCACACTGACCACTCCCAATCTCTCTCCCTCACACTGCCCGCTCCCACTCTCTCTTTCCCTCATACTGCCAACTCCCACTCTCTCTCCTTCGCACTGCCAATTCCCCTCTCTCTCTCCCTCACACTGCCAACTCCCACTCTCTCTCTGCCTCACACTGCCAACTCCCACTCTCTCTCCCTCACACTGCCGGCTCCCACTCTCATTCTCCATCACACTGCCTTCTCCCACACTCTCTCTCCCTCACACTGCCCGCTCCCACTCTCTCTCACTCACACTGCCTGCTCCCACTCTCTCTCCCTCACACTGCCCGTTTACACTCTCTCTCCCTCACACTGCCTGCTCCCACTCTCTCTCTCCCTCACAATGTCCACTCCAACTCTCTCTCTCCCTCACACCGCCCTCTCACACTCTTTCTCTGCCTCACACTGCCCGCTCCCACTCTCTCTCCCTCACAATGTCCGCTCACACTCTCTCTCCCTCTCACTGCCGCCTCACACTTCCCTCTCCCTCACAATGTCCGCTCCCACTCTCTCTCCCCCTCACTCTGCCTTCTCCCACTCTCCCTCACTCACACTGCCCACTCACACTCTCCATCACACTGCCGGCTCACACTTCCCTCTCCCTCACACTGCCGGCTCACACTTCCCTCTCCCTCACACTGCCAACTCCCACTCTCTCTCCCTCACACTGCCGGCTCCCACTCTCGTTCTCCATCACACTGCCTTCTCCCACTCTCTCTATCCCTCCCACTGCCCGCTCCCACTCTCTCTCACTCACACTGACCACTCCCAATCTCTCTCCCTCACACTGCCCGCTCCCACTCTCTCTTTCCCTCATACTGCCAACTCCCACTCTCTCTCCTTCGCACTGCCAATTCCCCTCTCTCTCTCCCTCACACTGCCAACTCCCACTCTCTCTCTGCCTCACACTGCCAACTCCCACTCTCTCTCCCTCACACTGCCGGCTCCCACTCTCGTTCTCCATCACACTGCCTTCTCCCACACTCTCTCTCCCTCACACTGCCCGCTCCCACTCTCTCTCACTCACACTGACCACTCCCAATCTCTCTCCCTCACACTGCCCGCTCCCACTCTCTCTTTCCCTCATACTGCCAACTCCCACTCTCTCTCCTTCGCACTGCCAATTCCCCTCTCTCTCTCCCTCACACTGCCAACTCCCACTCTCTCTCTGCCTCACACTGCCAACTCCCACTCTCTCTCCCTCACACTGCCGGCTCCCACTCTCGTTCTCCATCACACTGCCTTCTCCCACATTCTCTCTCCCTCACACTGCCCGCTCCCACTCTCTCTCACTCACACTGACCACTCCCAATCTCTCTCCCTCACACTGCCCGCTCCCACTCTCTCTTTCCCTCATACTGCCAACTCCCACTCTCTCTCCTTCGCACTGCCAATTCCCCTCTCTCTCTCCCTCACACTGCCAACTCCCAATCTCTCTCCCTCACAATGCCCGCTCCCACTCTCTCTCCCTCACACTGCCCACTCCCACTCTCTCTCCCCCACACCGCCCTCTCCCACTCTCTCCCTCCCTCACACTGCCCTCTCCCACTCTCTCCCTCCCTCACACTGCCCTCTCCCACTCTCTCTCCCTCACAGTGCCCACTCCCACTCTCTCTCTCCCTCACACTGCCCGCTCCCAAACTCTCTCCCTCACACTGCCCACTCCCACTCTCTCTCTCCCTCACAATGTCCGCTCCAACTCTCTCTCTCCCTCACACCGCCCTCTCCCACTCTCTCTCTGCCTCACACTGCCCGCTCCCACTCTCTCTCCCTCACACTGCCCACTCCCACTCTCTCTCTCCCTCACAATGTCCGCTCCCACTCTCTCTCCCCCTCACTCTGCCTTCTCCCATTCTCCCTCACTCACACTGCCCACTCACACTCTCCATCACACTGCAGGCTCACACTTCCCTCTCCCTCACACTGCCAACTCCCACTCTCTCTCCCTCACACTGCCGGCTCACACTTCCCTCTCCCTCACACTGCCAACTCCCACTCTCTCTCCCTCACACTGCCGGCTCCCACTCTCGTTCTCCATCACACTGCCTTCTCCCACTCTCTCTATCCCTCACACTGCCCGCTCCCACTCTCGTTCTCCATTACACTGCCTTCTCCCACTCTCTCTATCCCTCACACTGCCAACTCCCACTCTCTCTCCTTCACACTGCCAACTCACACTCTCTCTCCCTCAGACTGCCCTCTCCCATTCTCTCTCACTCACACTGACCACTCCCAATCTCTCTCACTCACACTGCCCGCTCCCACTCTCTCTCTCCCTCACACTGCCCACTCCCACTCTCTCTCCTTCACACTGCCAACTCCCACTCTCTCTCTCCCTCACACTGCCAACTCCCACTCTCTCTCCCTCACACTGCCCTCTCCCACTCTCTCTCCCCCACACCGCCCTCTCCCACTCTCTCTCACTCACACTGACCACTCCCAATCTCTCTCCCTCACACTGCCAGCTCCCACTCTCTCTCTCCCTCCTACTGCCAACTCCCAATCTCTCTCCCTCACACTGCCGACTCACACTTCCCTCTCCCTCACAATGTCCGCTCCCACTCTGGCTCTCCCTCACACTGCTGGCTCCCACTCTCTCTCTCCCTCACACTGCCCTCTCCCACTCTCTCTCCCTCACACTGCCCTCTCCCACTCTCTCTCTCCCTCACAGTGCCCACTCTCACTCTCTCTCTCCCTCACAGTGCCCACTCCCACTCTCTCTCTCCCTCACACTGCCCGCTCCCAAACTCTCTCCCTCACACTGCCCACTCCCACTCTCTCTCTCCCTCACAATGTCCGCTCCAACTCTCTCTCTCCCTCACACCGCCCTCTCCCACTCTCTCTCTGCCTCACACTGCCCGCTCCCACTCTCTCTCCCTCACACTGCCCACTCCCACTCTCTCTCTCCCTCACAATGTCCGCTCCCACTCTCTCTCCCCCTCACTCTGCCTTCTCCCATTCTCCCTCACTCACACTGCCCACTCACACTCTCCATCACACTGCAGGCTCACACTTCCCTCTCCCTCACACTGCCAACTCCCACTCTCTCTCCCTCACACTGCCGGCTCACACTTCCCTCTCCCTCACACTGCCAACTCCCACTCTCTCTCCCTCACACTGCCGGCTCCCACTCTCGTTCTCCATCACACTGCCTTCTCCCACTCGCTCTATCCCTCACACTGCCCGCTCCCACTCTCGTTCTCCATCACACTGCCTTCTCCCACTCTCTCTATCCCTCACACTGCCAACTCCCACTCTCTCTCCTTCACACTGCCAACTCACACTCTCTCTCCCTCAGACTGCCCTCTCCCATTCTCTCTCACTCACACTGACCACTCCCAATCTCTCTCACTCACACTGCCCGCTCCCACTCTCTCTCTCCCTCACACTGCCCACTCCCACTCTCTCTCCTTCACACTGCCAACTCCCACTCTCTCTCTCCCTCACACTGCCAACTCCCACTCTCTCTCCCTCACACTGCCCTCTCCCACTCTCTCTCCCCCACACCGCCCTCTCCCACTCTCTCTCACTCACACTGACCACTCCCAATCTCTCTCCCTCACACTGCCAGCTCCCACTCTCTCTCTCCCTCCTACTGCCAACTCCCATTCTCTCTCCTTCACACTGCCAACTCCCACTCTCTCTCTCCCTCACACTGCCAACTCCCACTCTCTCTCTGCCTCACACTGCCAACTCCCACTCTCTCTCCCTCACACTGCCAATTCCCCTCTCTCTCTCCCTCACACTGCCAACTCCCAATCTCTCTCCCTCACAATGCCCGCTCCCACTCTCTCTCCCTCACACTGCCCACTCCCACTCTCTCTCCCCCACACCGCCCTCTCCCACTCTCTCCCTCCCTCACACTGCCCTCTCCCACTCTCTCCCTCCCTCACACTGCCCTCTCCCACTCTCTCTCCCTCACACTGCCCACTCCCACTCTCTCTCCCCCTCACACTGCCAACTCCCGCTTTCGCTCTCCATCATACTGCTGGCTCCCATTCTCTCTCCTTCACACTGTCCGCACCCACTCTCTCTCCCTCACACTGCCGGCTCCCACTTTCTCTCCCTCACACTGCCAACTCCTACTCCCTCCCCCTCACAATGTCCGCTCCCACTCTCTCTCCCTCACACTGCCGACTCACACTTCCCTCTCCCTCACAATGTCCGCTCCCACTCTGGCTCTCCCTCACACTGCTGGCTCCCACTCTCTCTCTCCCTCACACTGCCCTCTCCCACTCTCTCTCCCTCACACTGCCCTCTCCCACTCTCTCTCTCGCTCACAGTGCCTACTCTCACTCTCTCTCTCCCTCACAGTGCCCACTCCCACTCTCTCTCTCCCTCACACTGCCCGCTCCCAAACTCTCTCCCTCACACTGCCCACTCCCACTCTCTCTCTCCCTCACAATGTCCGCTCCAACTCTCTCTCTCCCTCACACCGCCCTCTCCCACTCTCTCTCTGCCTCACACTGCCCGCTCCCACTCTCTCTCCCTCACACTGCCCACTCCCACTCTCTCTCTCCCTCACAATGTCCGCTCCCACTCTCTCTCCCCCTCACTCTGCCTTCTCCCATTCTCCCTCACTCACACTGCCCACTCACACTCTCCATCACACTGCAGGCTCACACTTCCCTCTCCCTCACACTGCCAACTCCCACTCTCTCTCCCTCACACTGCCGGCTCACACTTCCCTCTCCCTCACACTGCCAACTCCCACTCTCTCTCCCTCACACTGCCGTCTCCCACTCTCGTTCTCCATCACACTGCCTTCTCCCACTCTCTCTATCCCTCACACTGCCCGCTCCCACTCTCGTTCTCCATCACACTGCCTTCTCCCACTCTCTCTATCCCTCACACTGCCAACTCCCACTCTCTCTCCTTCACACTGCCAACTCACACTCTCTCTCCCTCAGACTGCCCTCTCCCATTCTCTCTCACTCACACTGACCACTCCCAATCTCTCTCACTCACACTGCCCGCTCCCACTCTCTCTCTCCCTCACACTGCCCACTCCCACTCTCTCTCCTTCACACTGCCAACTCCCACTCTCTCTCTCCCTCACACTGCCAACTCCCACTCTCTCTCCCTCACACTGCCCTCTCCCACTCTCTCTCCCCCACACCGCCCTCTCCCACTCTCTCTCACTCAAACTGACCACTCCCAATCTCTCTCCCTCACACTGCCAGCTCCCACTCTCTCTCTCCCTCCTACTGCCAACTCCCATTCTCTCTCCTTCACACTGCCAACTCCCACTCTCTCTCTCCCTCACACTGCCAACTCCCACTCTCTCTCTCCCTCACACTGCCAACTCCTACTCTCTCTCCTTCACACTGCCAACTCCCACTCTCTCTCCCTCACACTGCCGTCTCCCACTCTCTCACCCCATCACACTGCCTTCTCCCACTCTCTCTCCCTCACACTGCCCACTCCCACTCTCTCTCCCTCACACTGCCAACTCCCACTCTCGCTCTCCGTCATACTGCTGGCTCCCACTCTCTCTCCTTCACACTGCCCGCACCCACTCTGTCCCTCACGCTGCCTGCTCCCACTCTCTCTCCCTCACACTGCCCTCTCCCACTCTCTCTCTACCTCGCACTGCCCGCTCCCACTCTCTCTCTCCCTCACACTTCCGGCTCCCACTCTCTCTCCTTCACACTGCCGGCTCCCACTCTCTCTCCCTCACTCTGCCTCCCCCACTCTTTCTCCCCCACACACTGCCCACTCCCATTCTCTCTCTCCCTCACAATGTCCGCTCCCCCTGTCTCCCTCCCTCACACTGCCCGCTCCCACACTCTCTCTCCCTCACACTGCCCTCTCCCACTCTCTGGCCCTCACACTGCCCTCTCCCACTCTCTCTCTCCCTCACACTGCCAACTCACACTCTCTCTCCCTCACACTGCACTCTCCCACTCTCTCCCTCACACTGCCAACTCGCGCTCCCTCTCTCCCTCACACTGCCCGCTCCCAATCTCTCTCCCTCACACTGCCAACTCCCACACTCTCTCTCCCTCACACTGTCCTCTCCCACTCTCTCTCCCTCACACGTCCCTCTCCCACTCTCTCTCCCTCACACTGCCCTCTCCCACTCTCTCTCTCCCTCAAACTGCCAACACACACTCTCTCTCCCTCACACTGCCCTCTCCCACTCTCTCTCCCTCACACTGCCAACTCCCGCTCCCTCTCTCCCTCACACTGCCCGCTCCCACTCTCTCTCCCTCACACTGCCAACTCCCACACTCTCTCTCCCTCACACTGTCCTCTCCCACTCTCTCTCCCTCACACTGCCCTCTCCCACTCTCTCTCCCTCACACTGTCCTCTCCCACTCTCTCTACCTCACACTGCCCTCTCCCACTCTCTCCCTCACACTGCCAACTCCCGCTCCCTCTCTCCCTCACACTGCCCGCTCCCACTCTCTCCCCCTCACACTGCCCTCTCCCACTCTCTCTCCCTCACACTGTCCTCTCCCACTCTCTCTACCTCACACTGCCCTCTCCCACTCTCTCCCTCACACTGCCAACTCCCACTCTCTCTCTCCCTCACACTGCCGGCTCCCACTCTCTCTCTCCCTCACACTGCCGGCTCCCACTCTCTCTCTCCATCACACTGCCCGCTCCCACTCTCTCTCTCTCCCTCACACTGCCAACTCACACTCTCTCTCCCTCACACTGCCCTCTCCCACTCTCTCTCCCTCACACTGCCCGCTCCCACTCCTTCTCTCCCTCACACTGCCCTCTCCCACTCTCTCTCCCTCACACTGCCCTCTCCCACTCTCTCTCTCCCTCACACTGCCCGCTCCCACTCCTTCTCTCCCTCACACTGCCCTCTCCCACTCTCTCTCCCTCACACTGCCGGCTCCCACTCTCTCTCTCCCTCACACTGCCGGCTCCCACTCTCTCTCTCCATCACACTGCCCGCTCCCACTCTCTCTCTCTCCCTCACACTGCCAACTCACACTCTCTCTCCCTCACACTGCCCTCTCCCACTCTCTCTCCCTCACACTGCCCGCTCCCACTCCTTCTCTCCCTCACACTGCCTTCTCCCACTCTCTCTCCCTCACACTGCCCACTCCCACTCTCTCTCCCTCACACTGCCAACTCCCACTCTCGCTCTCCGTCATACTGCTGGCTCCCACTCTCTCTCCTTCACACTGCCCGCACCCACTCTGTCCCTCACGCTGCCTGCTCCCACTCTCTCTCCCTCACACTGCCCTCTCCCACTCTCTCTCTACCTCGCACTGCCCGCTCCCACTCTCTCTCTCCCTCACACTTCCGGCTCCCACATTCTCTCCTTCACACTGCCGGCTCCCACTCTCTCTCCCTCACTCTGCCTCCCCCACTCTTTCTCCCCCACACACTGCCCACTCCCATTCTCTCTCTCCCTCACAATGTCCGCTCCCCCTGTCTCCCTCCCTCACACTGCCCGCTCCCACACTCTCTCTCCCTCACACTGCCCTCTCCCACTCTCTGTCCCTCACACTGCCCTCTCCCACTCTTTCTCTCCCTCACACTGCCAACTCACACTCTCTCTCCCTCACACTGCCCTCTCCCACTCTCTCCCTCACACTGCCAACTCGCGCTCCCTCTCTCCCTCACACTGCCCGCTCCCAATCTCTCTCCCTCACACTGCCAACTCCCACACTCTCTCTCCCTCACACTGTCCTCTCCCACTCTCTCTCCCTCACACTGCCCTCTCCCACTCTCTCTCCCTCACACTGCCCTCTCCCACTCTCTCTCTCCCTCAAACTGCCAACACACACTCTCTCTCCCTCACACTGCCCTCTCCCACTCTCTCTCCCTCACACTGCCAACTCCCGCTCCCTCTCTCCCTCACACTGCCCGCTCCCACTCTCTCTCCCTCACACTGCCAACTCCCACACTCTCTCTCCCTCACACTGTCCTCTCCCACTCTCTCTCCCTCACACTGCCCTCTCCCACTCTCTCTCCCTCACACTGCCAACTCCCACACTCTCTCTCCCTCACACTGCCAACTCCCGCTCCCTCTCTCCCTCACACTGCCCGCTCCCACTCTCTCTCCCTCACACTGCCAACTCCCACACTCTCTCTCCCTCACACTGTCCGCTCCCACTCTCTCTCTCCCTCATACTGCCAAGTCCCACTCTCTCTCCCTCACACTGCCCTCTCCCACTCTCTCTCCCTCACACTGCCCTCTCACACTCTCTCTCTCCCTCACACTGCCCTCTCACACTCTCTCTCTCCATCACACTGCCCTCTCACACTCTCTCTCTCCATCACACCGCCTTCTCCCACTCTCTGTCTCCCTCAAACTGCCCGCTCCCACTCTATCTCTCCCTCACACTGTCCGCTCCCACTCTCTCTCTCCCTCATACTGCCAACTCACACTCTCCCTCCCTCACACTGCCCTCTCCCAATCTCTCTCCCTCACACTGCCCGCTCCCACTCTCTCTCTCCCTCATGCTGCCAACTCCCACTCTCTCTCCCTCACACTGCCTTCTCCCACTCTCTCTCTCCCTCACACTGCCCGCTCCCACTCTCTCTCCCTCACACTGCCAACTCACACTCTCTCTCCCTCACACTGCCCTCTCCCACTCTCTCTCCCTCACACTGCCCACTCCCACTCTCTCTCCCTCACACTGCCAACTCCCACTCTCGCTCTCCGTCATACTGCTGGCTCCCACTCTCTCTCCCTCACTCTGCCCGCACCCACTCTCTGTCCCTCACGCTGCGTGCTCCCACTCTCTCTCCCTCACACTGCCCTCTCCCACTCTCTCTCTACCTTGCACTGCCCGCTCCCACTCTCTCTCTCCCTCACACTTCCGGCTCCCACTTTCTCCCTCCTTCACACTGCCGGCTCCCACTCTCTCTCCCTCACTCTGCCTCCCCCACTCTTTCTCCCCCTCACACTGCCCACTCCCATTCTCTCTCCCTCACACTGCCCGCTCCCAATCTCTCTCTCCCTCACACTGCCCGCTCCCACTCTCTCTCTCCCTCACACTGCCAACTCACACTCTCTCTCCCTCACACTGCCCTCTCCCACTCTCTCCCTCACACTGCCAACTCCCGCACCCTCTCTCCCTCACACTGCCCGCTCCCACTCTCTCTCCCTCACACTGCCCTCTCCCACTCTCTCCCTCACACTGCCAACTCCCGCTCCCTCTCTCCCTCACACTGCCCGCTCCCACTCTCTCTCCCTCACACTGCCCGCTCCCACTCTCTCTCCCTCACACTGCCCGCTCACACTTCCATCTCCCTCACACTACCCGCTCACACTTCCCTCTCCCTCACAATGTCCGCTCCCACTCTGGTTCTCCCACACACCGCCCGCTCCCAAACTCTCTCCCTCACACTGCCCGCTCCCACTCTCTCTCTCCCTCACACTGCCCGCTCCCACTCTCTCTCTCCCTCACACTGCCAACTCACACTCTCTCTCCCTCACACTGCCCTCTCCCACTCTCTCTCTCCCTCTCACTGCCCTCTCCCACTCTCTCTCCCTCACACATGCCCTCTCCCACTCTCTCTCTCCCTCACACTGCCCTCTCACACTCTCTCTCTCCATCACTCTGCCCTCTCACACTCTCTCTCTCCATCACACCGCCTTCTCCCACTCTCTCTCTCCCTCACACTGCCCGCTCCCACTCTCTCTCTCCCTCACATTGCCTTCTCCCACTCTCTCTCCCTCACACTGCCCGCTCCCACTCTCTCTCTCCCTCACACTGCCCACTCCCACTCTCTCTCCCTCACACTGCCCGCACCAACTCTCTCTCCCTCATACTGCCCGCACCCACTCTCTCTCCCTCACATTGCCGGCTCCCACTCTCTCTCTCCCTCACACTGCCCACTCCCACTCTCTCTCCCTCACACTGCCCTCTCCCACTCTCTCTCCCTCACACTGCCCACTCCCACTCTCTCTCCCTCACACTGCCCGCTCCCACTCTCTCTCTCCCTCACACTGCCCACTCCCACTCTCTCTCCCTCACACTGCCCGCACCCACTCTCTCTCCCTCACACTGCCCGCACCCACTCTCTCTCCCTCACACTGCCGGCTCCCACTCTCTCTCTCCCTCACACTGCCCTCTCCCACTCTCTCTCTCCCTCACAATGTCCGCTCCCACTCTCTCTCTCCCTCACGCTGCCCGCTCCCACTCTCTCTCTCCCTCACACTGCCCTCTCCCACTCTCTCTCTCCCTCACACTGCCGGCTCCCACTCTCTCTCTCCCTCACGCTGCCCGCTCCCACTCTCTCTCTGCCTCACACTGTCCGCTCCCACTCTCTCTCTCCCTCACGCTGCCCGCTCCCATTCTCTCTCTCCCTCACACTGCCCACTCCCACTCTCTCTCTCCCTCACAATGTCCGCTCCCACTCTGGCTCTCCCTCACACTGCCAGCTCCCATTCTCTCTCTCCCTCACACTGCCTTCTCCCACTCTCTCTCTCCCTCACACTGCCCACTCCCATTCTCTCCCTCCCTCACACTGCCCGCTCCCACTCTCTCTCCCGCGTACTGCCAGCTCCCACTCTCTCTCTCCCTCACACTGCCGGCTCCCACTCTCTCTCCCCCGCACTGCCTCCCCCACTCTTTCTCCCCCTCATACTGCCCACTCCCTCTCTCTCTCCCTCACACTGCCAACTCCCACTCTCTCTCTCCCTCACACTGCCCTCTCACACTCTCCCTCGGTCACACTGCCGACTCCCACTCTCTCTCTCGCTCGCACTGTCAGCCCCCACTCTCTCTCCTTCACACTGCAGGCTCCCACTCTCTCTCCCTCACACTGCCCACTCCCACTCTCTCTCACTCACACTGCCCACTCCCACTCTCTCTCCCTCACAATGTCCGCTCCTACTCTCTCCCTCCCTCACACTGCCTGCTCCCACTCTCTCTCCCTCACACTGCCCACTCCCACTCTCTCTCCCTCACACTGCCGGCTCCCACTCTCTCTGTCCCTCACACTGCCGGCTCCCACTCTCTCTCTCCATCACACTGCCCGCTCCCACTCTCTCTCTCTCCCTCACACTGCCAACTCACACTCTCTCTCCCTCACACTGCCCTCTCCCACTCTCTCTCCCTCACACTGCCCGCTCCCACTCCTTCTCTCCCTCACACTGCCTTCTCCCACTCTCTCTCCCTCACACTGCCCACTCCCACTCTCTCTCCCTCACACTGCCAACTCCCACTCTCGCTCTCCGTCATACTGCTGGCTCCCACTCTCTCTCCTTCACACTGCCCGCACCCACTCTGTCCCTCACGCTGCCTGCTCCCACTCTCTCTCCCTCACACTGCCCTCTCCCACTCTCTCTCTACCTCGCACTGCCCGCTCCCACTCTCTCTCTCCCTCACACTTCCGGCTCCCACTCTCTCTCCTTCACACTGCCGGCTCCCACTCTCTCTCCCTCACTCTGCCTCCCCCACTCTTTCTCCCCCACACACTGCCCACTCCCATTCTCTCTCTCCCTCACAATGTCCGCTCCCCCTGTCTCCCTCCCTCACACTGCCCGCTCCCACACTCTCTCTCCCTCACACTGCCCTCTCCCACTCTCTGTCCCTCACACTGCCCTCTCCCACTCTCTCTCTCCCTCACACTGCCAACTCACACTCTCTCTCCCTCACACTGCCCTCTCCCACTCTCTCCCTCACACTGCCAACTCGCGCTCCCTCTCTCCCTCACACTGCCCGCTCCCAATCTCTCTCCCTCACACTGCCAACTCCCACACTCTCTCTCCCTCACACTGTCCTCTCCCACTCTCTCTCCCTCACACTGCCCTCTCCCACTCTCTCTCCCTCACACTGCCCTCTCCCACTCTCTCTCTACCTCGCACTGCCCACTCCCACTCTCTCTCACTCACACTGCCCACTCCCACTCTCTCTCCCTCACAATGTCCGCTTTTACTCTCTCCCTCCCTCACACTGCCTGCTCCCACTCTCTCTCCCTCACACTGCCCACTCCCACTCTCTCTCCCTCACACTGCCCACTCCCACTCTCTCTCTCCCTCACAATGTCCGCTCCCACTCTCTCTCCCTCACACTGCCGGCTCACACTTCCCTCTCCCTCACAATATCCGCTCCCACTCTGGCTCTCCCTCACACTGCCAGCACCCACTCTCTCTCTCTCCCTCACAATGCCCACTCCCACTCTCTCCATCACACTGCCGGCTCACACTTCCCTCTACCACCCACTGCCAACTCCCACTCTCTCTCCTTCACACTGCCTTCTCCCACTCTCTCCCTCACAATGACCGCTCCCACACTCTCTCCATCACACTGCCTTCTCCCCCACTCTCTCTCTCCCTCACACTGCCAACTCCCATTCTCTCTCTCCCTCACACTGCCCGCTCCCACTCTCTCTCTCCCTCACGCTGCCTGCTCCCACTCTCTCTCTCCCTCACACTGCCAACTCACACTCTCTCTCCTTCACACTGCCCACTCCCACTCTCTCTCCCTCACACTGCCCACTCCCACTCTCTCTCCCTCACACTGCCTTCTCCCACTCTCTCTCTCCATCACACTGCCAACTCTCTCTCTCCCTCACACTGCCTGCTCCCACTCTCTCTCTCCCTCACACTGCCCGCTCCCACTCTCTCTCTCCCTCACACTGCCTGCTCCCACTCTCTCTCTCCCTCACACTGCCCGCTCCCACTCTCTCTCTCCCTCACACTGCCTGCTCCCACTCTCTCTCTCCCTCACACTGCCTGCTCCACTCTCTCTCTCTCCCTCACACTGCCTGCTCCCACTCTCTCTCTCCCTCACACTGCCTGCTCCCACTCTCTCTCTCCCTCACACTGCCTGCTCCCACTCTCTCTCTGTCACACTGCCTGCTCCCACTCTCTCTCTCTGTCATACTGCCGGTTCCCACTCTCTCTACTTTGCAATGCCGGGGTTGCTTGATATTATAATCAGTGCATTGAATATAGGAGTTGGGAGATCATGTTGTCGCTGTCAAGGACATTGGTTAGGTCATTAGTGAAATCCTGCATTCAATTCCTGCTGTAGGATGAAGGTTATAAAACTTGAAAGGGTTCTGAAAAGCTTTACAATGATGTTGTTGGATTGAAGGTTTTGAGCTATAGGAAGAGGCTGAATAGGCTGGGGCTATTTTCCCTGGAGTGTCGGAGGTTGAGGGGTGACCTTGCAGACATTTATAAAATCAAGAGGGGCATGGACAGGGGAAGTATCTATTTTCAAGACGAGAAGTTGTGGGCACAAGGTGTGAGGGGAAAGACTTAAAAGGGAGTTTAGGGCAGTTTTTATCTTGCAGAGCTTGATGTGTGTATGGAATGAACTGCCAGAGGAAGTGGTGGAGACGGGCACACTTACAACATATAAAAGGCATTTGGGTGGGTATATTAATAGGAAGGGTTCAGAGGGATGTGGGGCAAGTGCTGGCGAATGGGATGAGAATAATGTCGGGTATCTGGCCAACATGGAAGGGTTGACCCAATGGTCATTTTCCATGCTGTCCATCTCTATGACACTATGACTCTATGAAAGGTAGGAAGTGCATGGGGCAGACTGTCCAAGGGTTGGACACAGGGTTGATCTAAACACTTTTCAACATTCAGACAAATGATCTACCAACAACCATGTCTCACCGTTTTCTCTATGCTGATGACTGAGAGTTAATTTGTCATAGCATGGACACAGACCACTCCGTTAAACCCATTCACCCTGAACAGATCTAGTCCCATTTGCCAGCACATGGCCCCAATCTCTCTGAACCCTTCCTATTCATATAATCATCCGTATGCCTTTCAAATGCTGTCATTGTACCAGCTTCCACCACTTCCTTTTGCAGCTCATTCCATGCACGCACTGACTTCTATTTGAGAAACGTTGCCCCTTGGGTCCATCTTAAATGTTCCCATCTCACCTTAACCCTGTGCGCACCAGTATGGACCCCTCTTCCCCGGAGAAAAGACCTTGGCTATTCACCCTATCCACGCTGTTCATGATTGAGCAAACCTCTCTGAGGTCATCGAGTCAGAGAGTCAGAAAGATGTGTAGCAGACATCCCAACCCAATCTAGTCCCACCTGCCAGCACCCAGCCCATATCCCTCCAAACCCTTCCATTTCATACCCCCATCCAAATGCCTCTTCAATGTTGTAATTGCACCAGCCTCCACCATTTTTCCTGCCACCTCACTCCAGCTCTGCATGAAAAAGTTGCCCCTTCGGTCTCTTTTATATCTTTCCCCTCTCACCCTAAACCTATAACTTCTAGTTCTGGACTCCCCCACCTCAGGGAAAATACTTTGTCCATTTACCTTTTCCATGCCTTTCATGATTTTATAAATCTCTCGAAGCTCACCCCTCAGCCTCCAATGCTCCAGGGAAAACAGCCCCAGCCTGTTCAGCCTTTCCCTATCGCTCCAATCTTCCAAAGCTGGCAATATCCTTGTAGATTTTTTCTGAACCCTTTCAAGTTTCACAACATCTTTCCGATAGGAAGGAGACCAGAATTGCACACGGTATTCCAACAGTGGCCTCCCCAATGTCCTGTACAGCTGCAAATTGACCTCCCAAGTCATGTACTCAATACTCTGACCAATATAGGAAAGCTTTCCTCACTATCCTATCTACCTGCGACTCCACTTTCAGAGAGCTATGAACCTGCACTCCAAGGTCTCTTTGTTCAGCAACAGGTCACTTCTCAGCCTCCAATAGCTCAAACCCAGGAGCCCCAGTCACATTTTTATACATTTCATCCGCAGCATTTCAAGTTTAACAACATCTTTCCTATAGCAGGGAGACCAGAATTGGATATAGTATTCCCAAAGTGGCCTAACCAATGTCATGTACAGCCACACTCCTACACTCAATGTACTGACCAATAAAGCCTCTGTAATTCTGCCCCAGATCCTTAATGAAGGTGTTACAAAGGTGATGGAATACTGCAGCACATGGGGTCTTACATTGAATCCCTCATCAACCATATCCAGTGTATGTCAGCTCCACAACTTCAGGGTCCAAACAGAACTGTGCATTTACATTGATGTCCGCCATAATCCCAGCCAACGTCTTTGTGTGTGACTCAAGTCAGAATGTCACTGATTTCAAGATTGCCCTGACCTTCAACAGCAAAGTCTAGTTATTCAAGGTCATAAATCTTTTGACCATATCCAAAAAAAACTGCAGGTGCTTTAAATCAGAAACAAAAGCAAAACTTGCTGGAAAAGCTCAGCAGCATCTGTGAAGAGAAATTGTTTTGTGTCCAATGATTGTTCTTCAATACTAACCGTGTCCACTTTAATTGTCCAATAATCACAGGTCCACCCATTTGTTTGGTTTATTTTTCAGACTCAAATCTGTTGAAGACAAAGTGCACAAACATGCCTGGTTATCACACCCAGATCAAACTATTATAAAGGTCAAGCACTTTGAAAATATCCAATTTGGAAATAACTTCCTTACCAAATTGTTTTCATGACAATATTTTTAATTGTGTTTCCAAATATTCTTCAGTCCAGATACAAATACATATTAAATTGCTTCCACCTCTCTCCCGTGTGAGTAATCTGGTATATGAATGTCAGTGTCTGTGTGATGCTATGTATGTAGGCCATGTCTCTGAAAGACTGACAGATTGTTCCAGACAGCATTTCTCTTCAGGTCTTCATAACAAACAGGTTACAGCCTGGACCCAACCAGCTTACACTCACAAAACATAAAACCCAGTGCCCACCATTGGTTGTGATTGGGTAAAATTTTAAATGAATTCTAATCCATTCCTGGGCATCGCTGGTTGGGCCGGCAATTATTGCTCATCCCTAGTGGTTGTTGAGAATGTGTTGTGGGTTTGGAAAGTGCTGTCTAAGGAGCTTCTGTGAATTTCTGCAGGGCACCATGTCGCTGGTGCACATTGCTGCTCCTGTGGGTCAGTGGGGAAAATAACATGGATGTTTGTGGATGTCGTGGCAATCAAGTGGGGTCTTTTATCCCGTCTGGTGCCAAGCTTCTGGAATACTGTTGGAGCTGCCCCCATCCAGGCCTGTGGGGAGTATTCTATCACAATCCTGACTGGTGTATTGTAGATGGAGGACAGTCTGTGGGGGATCAGGAGGTGAGTCATTCACTGCAGTATTCCGAGCCTCTGACCTGCTCTGTTGTCACTGTATTTATATCACTGGTACAATTCAGTTTCAGGTCAATGGTAACCCCAAGATGTTGACAGGAGAGGATTCAGCAACGGTAACCCCATTGAATATCAAAGGATAATGGTTTGATTCTCTGTTGTTGGAGATGATCAGTGTCTGGCATTCATGTGGCACGAATGTTCTTTGTCACTTTTCTTCCTAGTCCTGGATATTATCCAGGTTTTATTGCACTTGCCAAGGGCTGCTTCAGTATCTGAGTAGTCACACATGCTGTTGAACATTGTGCAAACATTGGCTAACATCCTTAAGATGGAGGGATGTACATTTATGAACTATTGAAGACTGTTGGGCCGAGGACATTCTCCTGAGGAACTCCAACAGAAATGTTCTTTCGTTGTGATGACTGACCACCAACAATCACAACCTTCTTCCTTTGTGCCAGGCCCAACTCCAACCAGCAGAGAGTTTTCCTCAATTTCCATTGGCTCCAGATTTGCTCAGGCTCCTTGATGTCACACTCAGTCAAACACAGCTTTAACATTAAGCCCAGTCATACTCACACCACCCTCTGGTATCATCTCTTTTTCTCCAAGGACATGGTCACACACCAGTCCCCCATCGGAGAGGGGCAACTGGTGCTGAGTGTAACCTCAGGGTCACCATAGCTCAGGCCAGGGTAAGAAGAAGAGTCCTTCATGGTAACATCAGCTAATGTGGGAACAGGGCCAATGCAGTCGGTGTGCCTCTCCATTGTAAACCAGCTATCCAGCTCACTGAGGGAACGAGTTATTGAGTGGGCATTCTGGAGAGAAGGATACCTTTGGAATATAATGAGATTTAGAGATGGGAGTGTTTGATTGGAAAACAATATTGCTTGGGGAATGAAAGTTCTCATTTCATTAATTAATGTGATCAGAATTGTCCAGACTTTAAAACTTAATTTCACAAATACATGTATATTTATGTGAACCCTTAATGTGCGTTGTCCTGATCTGTTTGTTCACATTTGAATGAAACACTAATGTGAAGAGTGGTGGCACCTCACAATCCCCAGGTGATCCTCCATGGTATCAGTTAAAGGGCTGGGAAACGTGGGACATCAGTGTTTGATGGAGAGAGATTGACTGCAGCATGAAAACACAGATTACCTCAACGCTGAAAACATCCGGAATTATCAATAAATTATTCAAAATGATTCTTGCCATGTTAGTATTCCTGATAAGGGATTTAAACTCTTGAAACTTTGTAAATCTGGGTGAGAGTTGCTCCCTACACCTTGTGATCGAAGATGTTATGTTTTGGTCCAGTGGTCGCCATTATACAGACACTCGAACATTGGTGTCTCTTATTATGTCAGGTGTTATGAATGTTCTCTGTGGTTTAATTCTGATTTGCGGGGCTTTTGTGGTGCAGTGGCAGTGCCCCTACCTCTGAACCACAAGGTCTGTGTTCAAATGCAAACCTGCACTGAAGGTGTGTTTATAGGAAGGAGAGAAGGAGAGGCAAGAGAGGAGGGGAGTGGTGTTTTTGATAAGGGAAAACGTCATGGCAGTACTCAGAGAGGATATTCCTGATGGATCATCCAGTGAAGTTGTATGGATGGAAGTGAGAAAAATGAAGGGTGTGATCATGTTGTTGGGATTATACACTAGCCCGGCTCTACTCCCCGTACCCCCCCAAGACTCAGCAGGAAATTGGGGGGAAAATATGAAGGGAGCTTGCTAAAGGCTGTAAGAATGATAGGGTTTCAAGAAAAGGGGATTTTAACCTTCCAAATCTAGACTGGGAATGGATTGGAGAATTTACTCGGTATATTCAGGAAAACTTTCTCAATTAATATGAAGGCGGCCCTCCATGAGAAGGGGCAATACCCAACCTTCTCTCAGGAAATAAGGCAGGACAAGTGATGGAGGTATTAATGGGGGAGCACTAACTGCTATTCGATTAGTTTTAAAATAGCTATGGAAAAGGATAGACTGGTCGACAAGTTAAAGTGTATGGAGTTGACAGTGGGGTCTTTGGACATTACAATCTGTAAGTTTGATGTGTAGAATCTTTTTCTGAGTCTTGTAAATGAGAGTGAGATTCACTCTGCATTCAGGTCTCTGTTATTCTTTACAAGTCTAATGGATAATGTTTATATATTTAATGCTTATCTCTATTAGTGTTTGTAATTGTATCTCTAATATTGCAGTGTACAAATAATGTTCGATGTGATATATCAATTATAAAGAACCTGACCTCTAATGGGAGTATCCATTTGAATTGAATAACTTGCGTGCCTTCTGAACATGATGTAAAACAGAAAATGCTGCAAATACTTTATATGTCAGACAGCATTTGTAGAGAGAGAGAAACAGAATGAACGTTTCTGGCCAATGACCTTTCATCAGAGAAAGTGACTGAGTATTTCCAGCAGTCTCTGTTTTTATTTAATGTTCACAGTATCTGGAGTATACAGCTTTTCAAATTATAAATCTCCATAACATATTATTGGAAATGGGATTTATTTACGGACCAGTTTGGAGAGAAATATAAATCATTTCTTTCGCTCTTGTTCTGTCTGAGTGTTCAAATAAAAATGTCACCGGAAGGTGGTATCAGAGTGGGACTGAACAGTGTCTCTGTCTGAGCCTGTGGGAGTGATGACCCTCTGTGTCTCTGTATCTCTGTCAGTGATAATGTGAGTGTGTGTGAGAGGGAACTACATGCATTGTTACTTGTGTCTCAGCTGGAAGGTGGGAAGAAGAGCAGAAGGGAAAGTGATGGGCTGGAGGGCAGGAGAGGCTGAAATGACAGAGCAACAGTATTGACCGAAATGGTGCAAGGAACCATGAGTGGGGGTGAGGTGGGAGAATGGGAGAAGAGAGGAAACAAAAGATTGGGGTGTAAATGATCCTCACTGACTGTCATCTAAAAACAAACAAAACAAAAGAAAATGGTGACAGAGATAAGAAAGTGAGGTACTCTGTCATGTCCCCCTTCACTGTTTACAGGATGCACATTTACTCTCAGATTCTGAATGAATCTGTTTTCTCATCATTAACTCTCGCATTGCCAGTTACTCTCAGTTTTAAAGGATCCTGTTTCAGCAAACGGGCCTGGAGTCAAGTGACCAATTCATTGAATTTACAGAAATTCTGTTCCAGCCCAATTTCAGTGGGAAGACACAGGGAAATGTCCTCTGGCTGTTGGTGTGATGGACCCTTCCTCTCAGATCCAGAGAACTTCGCATGAAACAAAGAGTCTGTCACTGACAAGCAATCTTTGTGCACGTGACGTGTCTCCTACATGTGCACTGGACATGACAGAGATAGTTTGTGGTGAAGGGGCTGGAGGATACAGAGAGAGGGAGGGGTGGAGGTGGTGGAGTAGATTACAGAGATAGGGAAGGGATTGTAGTGTCTGGAAGCGGTTACAATGATAGGGTGGTGTTTTGGGACCGAGTGATGTCACAGAAACCTAGAGAAGTGCAGGTCCTGGAGAAGGTTAGATAGATCGGGAAGCATGCTATTATTCCTGATCACCCAGCACTCCCTACACTTCCAAGCCTTGCCCTTCATCCAAACAGGAACATACTGTCACTGAAAACTCACTATCTCCATTTTCAAAGGCTTCCCATTTTCCAACCATTCCTTTTGCCTGCAAACATCTGCCCCAATCACCTTTTGAAAAGTCTTGTCTAATCCCATCAAAATTGCCTTACTCCAATTGAGAACATTAACTTTTAGATCCAATTCCATCCTCTTCCGTCATGAGTTTGAAGCAAGTTGAATTCTGATCGCTGACCCCAAAGTATTCTCAGCTAACACTACAGTCACTTGCCCTGCCTTATTTACCAAGAGAAAGTAAAGTTATGCTCCTTTCTAGTACTTACCTAAACATACTGAATCCAGTGACAGAGAAAAAGTGGGGTCACTCTGCTCTCCCCTGGGTCAGTGACAGAGACACAGTGGGGTCAGTCTGCTCTCCCCTGGGTCAGTGACAGAGACACAGTAGGGTCAGTCTGCTCTCCCCTGGGTCAGTGACACAGACACAGTGGGGTCATTCTGCTCTCCCCCGGGTCAGTGACAGAGACACAGTGCGGTCAGTCTGCTCCCCTCTGGCTCAGTGACAGAGACACAGTAGGGTCAGTCTGCTCTCCCCTGGGTCAGTGACACAGGTACATTGGGGTCAGTCTGCTCCCCTCTGGCTCAGTGACAGAGACACAGTAGGGTCAGTCTGCTCTCCCCTGGGTCAGTGACAGAGACACAGTGGGGTCACTCTGCTCTCCCCTGGGTCAGTGACACAGACACAGTGGGGTCAGTCTGCTCTCCCCCGGCTCAGTGACACAGACACAGTGGGGTCATTCTGCTCTCCCCCGAGTCAGTGACAGAGACACAGTGGGGTCAGTCTGCTCCCCTCTGGCTCAGTGACAGAGACACAGTAGGGTCAGTCTGCTCTCCCCTGGGTCAGTGACACAGGTACATTGGGGTCAGTCTGCTCCCCACTGGCTCAGTGACAGAGACACAGTGGGGTCAATCTGCTTCCCTCTGGCTCAGTGACAGAGACACAGTAGGGTCAGTCTGCTCTCCCCTGGGTCAATGACACAGGTACATTGGGGTCAGTCTGCTCCCCTCTGGCTCAGTGACAGAGACACAGTGGGGTCAGTCTGCTTCCCTCTGGCTCAGTGACAGAGACACAGTAGGGTCAGTCTGCTCTCCCCTGGGTCAATGACACAGGTACATTGGGGTCAGTCTGCTCCCCTCTGGCTCAGTGACAGAGACACAGTGGGGTCAGTCTGCTTCCCTCTGACTCAGTGACAGAGACACAGTAGGGTCAGTCTGCTCTCCCCTGGGTCAGTGACACAGGTACATTGGGGTCAGTCTGCTCCCCTCTGGCTCAGTGACAGAGACACAGTGGGGTCAGTCTGCTCTCCCCTGGGTCAGTGACAGAGAGACAGTGGGGTCAGTCTGCTCCCCTCTGGCTCAGTGACAGAGACACAGTAGGGTCAGTCTGCTCTCCCCTGGGTCAGTGACAGAGAGACAGTGCTCTCCTTCCCCCTTCCACTTGTCGATGGTGGTGATGATGTATACATTTGGACATGCTGCTGGGCAGAGTCATGCTCTTGGAGAAAGTGAGGATTGCAGATGCTGGAGATCAGAGTCGACAACTGTAGTGCTGGAAAAGCACAGCCAGGCAGGCAGCATCCGAGGAGCAGGAGAGTCGATGCTCCAAGCAGACGCTTTTCATCAGGAATGGGGGTGGGGGGGCAAGGCAGGGGTGTGGGTGGGGGGAAGGTAGCTTGGAACGTAATAGGGAGATGGAGTTGGAGGTGATGATAACAGGTCGGAAAGGAGGGTGAAGCAGACAGGTGGGAAGGAAGATGGAAAGGTAGGACAGTTCAAGAGGGCAGTGCTGAGTTGGATGGTTGGATCTGGGATAAGGTAGAGGAAGGTGAAATGAAGAAACTGGTGAAATCTACATTGATCCCGTGTGGTTGGAGAGTACCAAAGTGGAAGATGAGGCATTCTTCCTCCAGTAATCTGGTGGCTAGAGTTTGGCAGTGGAGGAGGACCAGGACTTGAATGTCCTTGGCAGAGTGGGAAAGGGAGTTAAGGTGTTCAGCCACAGAATGGTGGGGCTGTTTAGTGTGTGCTTCCCAGAGATGTTCTCTGCAATATTCCGTAAGTGGGCGCCCTGTCTCAACAATATGGAGGAGACCACAACGAGAGCAACAGACACAGTGGGTGATGTGTGTGGAAGTACAGGTAAATTTCTGCTAAATTTGGAAGGATTCTTTGGGGCCGAGGATGGAGGTGAGGGGGGAGGTGTGGGCGCAGGTTTTGCACTTCTTGCAGTGGCCAGGGAAGGTGCCGGGAGGGGAGGGTGGGTTGGTGGGTGTGTGTGAACCTAACAAGGGAATCGCGGAGGGAATGGTCTCTGTGGAATGCAGAGAAGGGTGGGGAGGAAAATATATCCCTGATAGTGGGGTCTGTTTGTAGGTGGCAGAAATGGAAGAGGATGGTGCATTGTATCCGGAGGTTAGTGGAGTAGAAGGTGAGGACCAGGGGCGTCCTGTCCTTGTTGCGATTGGACAGGTGGGGGTTCAAGGGCGGAGGTGCAGGAAGTGGATGAGATGCATTGGAGGGTATCATCGACCACCTGGGAGGGGAAAGTGCAATCCTTGAAGAAGGAGGGCATCTGGGATGTTCAATGGTGGAATTGGTCCTCCTGGGAGAGGTTGGGCGGGGCTTTCTAAACAACAATGAAAATAGAAAGAAAGGTGACATTGATTCTGAATCAGAAAACATCAAGTTATTGAGAAAAGACAGACAAGAACAAGTCAGAGAACAAAGGAACACTGAACACTTCAACTGCATTTATTTCAATGCAAGAGGTCTCATGGGTAAGGCTGATGAACTCGGGGCATGTAAGGGAACATGGGCCTGGGATGTCATCGCAATTACAGCAACATGGCTGAGGTATGGAAAAGACTGGCAGCTCAGTGTTCTGGGTTTTAGATGGTACAGGATGGACAGCAAGAGGCAAGGTGGGAGAAGGGCTGGCATTTTTGATTAAGGAAAATATTACTCCTGTAATTAGAGAAGGTATTTCTGAGGGATCATTTAGTGAAAATATATGGGTTCAAGTTAGAAATAAGAAAGAGATGATCACCTTGATTGGATTGTACTATTGGCTCCCTATTAGTCAGAGGGCAATTGAGAAGGAAATATGTAGAGATATTAAATATATGTAAGAATAATAAGGTTGCGATAGTAGGGAATTTTAATTTTCTAAGCATTGACTCAGACTGCTGAGGTGCTAAAAGTTTTGATTGTGAAGAATTTGTTCAAATGCAAGAACATTTTTTTTATCAAGATATCAATTTTCCTGTGATAAACAGATCAAAACTTGAACTTCTCTTGAGAAATAAGGCAGGGCAAGTGACAAATGTGTTCGTCAGGGAACACTTTTGGACCAATGATCATAATCCTAGTAATGTTAAAATCGTTATATAAATTGATAGCAATTAAAGTTCTTAATTGGAGTAAGGCAAATGGGTATGAAAGGATATGAAACAAGATCTTTCAAAAGTGGAATGGAGCAGAATGATCACAGGTAAAAGGATGACTGACAAGTGGGAGGCCTTCCAATGTGTGAGAACAAGAGTTCAGAAATATTCTGTTCCTGTTTGAGTGAAAGGCAAGGCTGGTAAGATTAGGGAACAATGGATGAATAAAGATCTTGAAGTTCAAGTCAAGAATCAAAAGCTAATCATCTATTAGAGACACAATTAGGATCAACTGAATGTCTTAAAGAGTATAAAGAGTGTAGGGACATTTTCCAGAAGGAAATGAGGAAGGCAAAGAGGAGATCGGAAATTGCTTTGGCAGATGAGGTAAAGATAATCCAAAGAGATTCTATAAATACACTAAGAGAGAGGGAGCAACTGGAGAGGGAGTCGAACCCCTGAAAGACCAATGAGGTTGTCTTTGTGTCGTACCTCAAGAGATGGGAGAGATCTAAATGAATATTTCGCATCATTTTTTACTGTTGGGAAAGAAATGGAGGTGAGAGAGATCAGGGAAATAAATATTGATGGTTTGGAAACAGTTCACAGGAATGGAAGAGGAAGTGCTCGAGAACCTAAAAAAAACATAAAGATAGATAAGCCTCCAGGACCTGATCAAGTGTGTCCCAGGACGTTGTGGGAAGTACGGGAAAAATTGCAGTGCCCCTAACAGAAATATTTGTATCATCCATAAACATGGTGAAGAACTGGAGGACTGGGGTGTGGCTAATGTGGTGCCATTGTTTAAGAAGGGATGTGAGGAGAAGCCTGGGAACGATCGACCTGTGAGTCTGACCTTGGTGGTGGGTAAGTTTTTAGAGATAGGATTTACAGAGGTTGGAGAGGAAAGAATTGATTAGAGATGCTCAGTCTGGCTTTGTGCGAGGGAAATCATGTCTCACACTTGATTGGGTTTGCTTTTGGAAGGAACCAAAATGATTGATGAAGACAGAGTGTTGCATGTTGTTTGCTTGGCCATTAGTAAAGTGAGATCAAATAGGATTCAGGGTGGGCTTGCCAATTGGACACAGAATTGTCTTTATGATAGAAGACATTGTTTTTCAGACTGGAGGCCTGTGACCAGCGGTGTTCCACAGGGATCGGTACTGGCTCCATTTCTGTTTGTCATTTATACAAAGGATTTGGATGAGAATATAGGAGGTATGTTTAGTAAGTTTGTGGATGACACCAAAATGGTAAATTGAACAGTGAAGGATGTGGCCCAAGACTGCAAAGAGATCTTGATCAATTGGGTCAAAGGGCTGAGGAGTGGCAGATGGAGTTTAATTTGGATAAACGTGAGGTATTGCATTGTGGTAATACAAACAAGGAGAAAGTGAGGACTGCAGATGCTGGAGATCAGAGCTGAAAATGTGTTGCTGGAAAAGCGCAGCAGGTCAGGCAGCATCCAAGGAGCAGGAGAATCGACGTTTCGGGAATGACCCTGAAGAAGAAGGGATCATGCCCTTCTTGAAGGAGGGCTCCTGAAGGAGGGCTCATGCCCGAAATGTCGATTCTCCTGCTCCTTGGGTGCTGCCAGAACTGCTGCACTTTTCCGGTAATACAAACTAGGTCAGGAGTTAACGGTAGGGCCCTGGGTAGTATTGTAGAGCAGAGAGACCTCAGGGTTCAGGGACATATTTCTTTGAAATTTGCAACCCAGTTAGACAGGGTAGTTAAGAATGTATTTCGCACACACACTTTCATTTCTCAGTCCTTTGAGTATCGGAGTTCTGACATCATATTGAACTTGTACAGGACATTGATGAGGCCTCTTCTGGATTAATGTGTGCAATTCTCATCGCCCTGTTATAGGAAGGATATTATTAAACTGGAGAGGGTTCAGTAAGGACTTACCAAGATGTTGCCAGGAATGGAGGGCTTGAGATATAGTAATGGGCTGCTGCATTGGAGGGTGAGGGGTGACCTTATTGATCTTTGAAAAACTATGAGGGGCATAAATAATGTGAATGACAGGGGTATTTTCCCTAGGGTAGGGGAGTTCAAACCTGGCGGGTATATTTTGAAGGTGAGAGGGCAAAGATTTCAAAAGGGCTTGAGGGGCAAAGTTTTTAGGTGTTTATGTGTGGAATGAACTACCAGAGGAAGTGGTGGATGCAGGTGCAGTTTCAATGTTGAAAATACCTTTGGATAAGTTCATGAATAGGAAAGGTTTAGAGGGATATGGGCCAAGTGCAGGCAGTTGGGAATAGTTTAGTTTTGGAACATGGTCAGTGTGGTCTGATTGGTCCGAAGGGTCTGTCTCCGTGCTGGATGACTCTATGACTCCATGACATTACGGTACACAGTCAAAAGACAAGATAGTCTCTGCACATGCTCACTTTGTCCTCCAGAGCAGAGGCTGGGACACAGCAAGGGGAAGGGTATTGTTGATGGATGGAGATACTGAGGGGCTTTTATATGCAGTGGGTGTGAAATAGAGAAACTACAGAGGGGCAGTTCAGGGGAAATGAAGCAGCACAGGGAAGGGCAAATGGACAGGGGTCATGGAGGGGGAACAGGGGCTAAATTTGCGATGGGTGGGAGGTTGTCCAATATTGAAGGGGGTGCAGTTTCAGGACTGAATAACAGATTTTGGGAAGGAAAGAAAGAGAAGGAAAGATAGAGAAAATGACAGAAGAAGAAAGAGCAAGAGAGTGAAAAAGATTATAGATAAAGGTGGGAAGAAGAGGCAGGGGAGAAAAAATACAAACGAAGAGGCTGTCAGTAACAGAGACAGTGAGAGAGAGAGGGGGAGGCAGAAAGATAGTGTTATCGACAAAAGTTGAGAGGAAGAGAGAGATGTAGAGTGTACAGACAGAGAACAAGAGACAGAGGCAAAGAGAGAGACCGAGAGAGAGAAAAGAGGAAAAATCAGACAGATGCAAACAGTTGATAAGGAACGCTATGGTGAGATTAAAGAGGTGATATTCCAAATTCTAATTGGTCGAAGCTCTCTCAATGGTCTCTCACACTCCATCTTTCCCATTTAGGACAGACTCTGCTCCAGGGGCTTGCTTTTGAGATTCAAACATTCCGTGCACTTTCACACACAGAGACAGACAGAAACACACCGATACTCACCCCCTGCTCAGTGCACATGGTGAAAGGGACAATGGCTGCCAGAACCTGTTTGAAATATCCACAAGTCTCTCATTCAAATTGCCCTCTCTGCCGAAGTCCAGCTCATTCAGTCAGCTCCCATCTCTCTTTACTCCAGGCATACCTCCCCCAGGGATGGAGCACAGCCCGAGTCATCTCAGTGGGATTACAGGGAGGGAGGGAGGTGTGAGAGAAGGCAGCAGGGAAATAGTTTCATCCAGTCTGCCTTTGTCTGCTCCTGCTTTGCATCTTATTATCTTGGAATGAAAGCCAAATATATTTTCAAACTGATCATATCCCTTTGTCTTTGTGGTTTCCTATTGATCAATGTTAAAAATCTCAATTTGCGATTGCCAAGAATCTAACCCAGGTCACCTGTTTGGAAGACAGCTACACTAACCACGATAGGACCATCACCGTGCACTTTACCACAACACAGTCATCAAACATAGTTAAAACGACCCTTATCATGACAAATTAAACAGAGGTAATGTTGATTCATTAAAGGGGATGTTAGGTCAGGTGACAATAACTAATATGAAAAGGTGGATTTGTCGGAGCATCTGAAATCGGGGAGGGAGCTGGCTCATTGGGCAGGTGCAGGGGGGGAGTTCTGAAATCCCTCTGGTTGGGTTTGGATTCCCCCGGCAATGCATCAGCTGGTTCGTAGAAAGGAACAAATAAAGAAACAGAATGATATCAGAGAAATAGTTTAGTCCAGCCTGCCTTTGTCTCCGCCTACTCTGCACTTTACTGTCTTGGAATGAAAGTCACATGTTTTCACAAACTGATCAAATTCCTTTTCTCTTTGGGATTTCCTGATGATCAATGTGAAAGTGTCAACGTGTGATTGCCAGGAATCAAAGTGAGGAATTGAATGAAAACAAAGTAAATTATTGTTGAAAATAAATGTGCAATCAGAAGACAAGGAATCCTAACAGTATGTTCTTTCCTCTTTCTGACAGGAAACTCCTGGTGTGTTTTAATTTGCCCAGATGTGGAGCTCAGAGAATTCAGTGAGGAAGAGTGGACAGGGGCCTGTCGTTGCATTTCCCTCTCTGGCCTGCAGTGAACGATTACACCTTCCTCCACATCATTTATTTTTCTAACCTCTTCACTCACTGAGAACGGATTATTTGGGGTAAATGTAGCTTTTGTGTATATTTGGTTTTGCTTTTGTTGACCCACTTCCTACTAATTGTTGCTCATTACTAACAGCCCTTTACACTGGCTTTACCCCTCCAGTCTCTGTCATTTTGCCCCTCAGATGGAGTCAGTCCTTGCCCATGAGGAAAGGAGTGTTATCATGTTGCTGCTCCTCCTTCTTCTTTCGGTCCATTCCTCACGTGGACTCCTCGTTCCGTTATCTGCTGCACCGAATGTTGGCTCTGAGTTACTTGGATTGATTCACCAATTGAATTATTGTTCTAACTGGATATGTCACGGCATACTTTAACTGGTCTCTGAAATGTTTCTGTGTCACCACATAAATAAGGGCATTTGTGCAGCAACTTAAGTTCCTCAGCATATATCCAATCTGTAAAAAGAGACCAAGAGAAGCAAAATCCAAGGAATAACCGGCATTAAAGAAATATAAAATATGCAACAACCAGAGAAGTATGAAGCTGGCAGATACGGCAAAGAGTAAAATCACAGAATTCTTCCTGCTCTCTACCTCTGGATCATTCTCTGTTTTTCTCTGACCTCTCAGTTCCTTCCGCACCTTAATGGCCTCGAAGATATGTCTGACAGTCAGAATGTTGATAAAGAGAATAAAAGTGAATGGGAACAGTGGTGTTAAAAAAGTCTCAAAATATCTAAAACCTATCCACCGAGGGTCATGTTCATAACTGTACGTGACATAACAGAAAAATGGTACATTGTTGATCATTTTTCCAGGTCTATACACAAAGGCATTTGGAATGTTCTTTAAACAAAAGAAGATGCAGATTGTTGCTAGAACCCTGGTTGCAGTTTTCCCTGTGCAATACTTAGTTTTCATCTCATGTAAACAAATGGCAACAAATCGATCAAAGGAAAAAGCAATGGTGAACCACACAGAACAATCAATGGTCAAGCGGCTGAGGGCATAGAGAACACCACAAACAGGAGTGATTTGCAGAAAACACAGTGGATAATAATAACGTCGAAATCGGTGAAGGATGATGTAAAAAACAATGAACAATAGATCTGACATTGTCATGGCCACCAGATAGCGAGTGCTGCACACAAAAAGACCACATTTGCCACGAACTAAAATTAGAATCACCACTAGACTAACTGTAAGAGAAAGGAAAAAAAGGACATGAAGTTAATAATCAAAGATTCTCTGTGCCTGAGCTCAGACTGTAAGTAATGATACAAAGATAATTGTTGTTCCATGTCATATGAACCACAAAAACAAACTCTCTCCAAATGAATCATTTGCATTTTTAAAGGACACAGGGAAGAACATGAGCAGCAGATTACTCACAGAAACACAGTCACATCCTCAAGGTGGTTTTGGGTCAGCAGCAGTCGATTTCACCGACATTCCAGGTTACTCTAACTGGCTGGCATTTCTCATAAGCCCAGAGCATCCACACAAAGACACCTGGGATCAGCAAAACACAGAATAGCAGGCACCTAATGTGGACATTGATCGCAAAATTACTGTATTGGGTTTTGGAGTCTCCACAGTTTAGTTTTCCTTCAGAATTCTATATCCCCACTGTATGAACTACAGGACAGGGTATTTAATCAGTCCACAGTATCCCAGAATGAATGGCCTCCACAATATGGATGAATAAATGATAGGGCATTGAATCCGTTCCTCGTGAACATCCTGACAATCTGAACCATGAAGATATTTAGTAGTAAATCCAATCGGCATATCCCAGGTTGGATACTCACCACAATCAGAAAGCCTTCAACATTTGACCCGACCTCCCTCATCTGTACAGGACGGCACAGCACAGTCCTCAGCAAAAAAATCTGAATCCCCACAACATTGGTCACGGTATCGCTCTGGTTGAGAAAGCAGATGCTTTATCTGGGATGAAGCAAATCTTCCTGCCTGATGTCCAGGCTCATGCTCCCAAGCTCCTCTCCTCATCCCTCTCCTTGTGAATGGAGATTCCCCCTCCCAGATTGGGAGCACACACTGGGGTGAGAAAACCCCACAGGTTACCCAGCATTCTCCTTGGAGATCACTAGAATTGTACCACAGCTTGGCACTGCAGCCAAATAAATATTGATTGAAATTGATAGCCAAAGACAAAATAACAATCCCAAATGAACGCACCTTCATACAGACCATTATTGATGTGGAACATCAAAGGATAACAGCAATGAAGGTCAACGTGGGAAACATCCTGTTGGATGAAGTTGTTTGATCTCTGTGGGAGTGCAGCTGCCTTAATACTCCAGACTTTAGTGTTTGTCCTATTAGACAGTGTACCACGGCATTGTGCATCATTTTACAAATGGCACACTCACACGCCTTTTTGACGATTCAGTAACTCAACAATACACATCATAATTGAAACCCTGTTCTCAACACCCCTACCAGTGATCTGTCCTCATAAATATCACACCTCCACACATCCACTGACTGATGAAAACACACAAGATGGACAAACCCATCCGTGCTCACCATCAGTTATCACTCCGAATAAACTGAGTTAATAGAGTGTGGTGCTAGAAAAAGTACAGCAGGTCAGGCAGCATCCCAGGAGCAAGAGAGTTGATGTTTCGGGCACGACTCTCCCCACCTGCCCATGATGGTATGGCACTGCCCTCACACAAATAAAATCTGAATCTATGCAACATTGGTCATTGCAACTGCTCTGAAGAAGTGTCCTGCCTGAAACCTTGACCCTCTTGGTCCTTGGATGTTGCCTGACCTGCTGTGCCTTTTCCAGCACCACACTCTATTAGCATGTCCCCATAGTCTCCTCATTCCTAATGACCTGCTGAACCCACCCATTGTCCTGTTGTATCTGGGCTCCCATTTGGAGTGAGCTGCCTGAACAAGATCCACCAACACAATCCCTTTCCATCAAGGAATGGGAAACATCAGGTGTCACTGCGAGGTGGGTTGTTACAAACCCATCTGACCGATAGCAGGCTGTGCACTACCACAGAGAGAGGGTGGTCTTCCGAAACCCTTTCTAGACCAGCCAGAGCTGGTGTTCAGCCGAACCCCATCAATGTGGCCTCAGTGTAAACCCATTCTGCACAGTATAGGGAAACACACAATGCTGCACATTACTGAGGAGCCCCTGAACTGACAAACTATTCACTTTAAACTCAGTCAGTGAGGACACTATTGTCTGACAGTGGGATTTGCCTTGCTAAATGGAAATATAATAGTTATCAGTTGTCTATAGAAATGAGGATGATTCAATGCAGAGGTTTATCTAAGTTAAGTTGTTCCAAGACTTACCAGGAACACCAGTGACAGCGAGGATGGTCTCGTACACTCTGTCAATCTTTTCCCTGAGAAGATGCATTTCGTTGTTTGTGACACAACCTTTCCCTTCCTGCTGCTGGCTATGTGTCAGAATTGGAGAATTCTCTGAAAGTTGAAGCTGACACAGTTCCAGAGACTTTATTTTATATTGTGTGGTATCTCCATTGGGAAACTATGATTACATCTTCAACTGTTTTATTATCATTTTGAACAAACAAGTAACGACAACAGGTTTATTTTAATGATGTGATAGCATTGAGATTTATGTCTGTATTTGAATACCCCAAAGAATTCATTAATCTGATCCTATTAGATCTCAAACGTTAGTTCCAGTTTGTCTTCAAGTAACAATACTTGCAATATTTCACTCACTATCAATCCCATCAATATCTCAATATCTTTTGATATCTTTTCAGTGATGACCTTCATTCTGCTGAGGTTATTCAGTCATTCAATACCTCATGTTGGAGAGCTCCTTGAGAGCTGTTCTACTGCACACTGTTAGCCCACTGCTTTCCGTGTTCATTCAGTTATGCGACTGAGTTGGGAAATTCTCTCTGTGAGTGAGCATTCTAATACTGAACCTGAAGCTGATACTGACCACACCTACAGCTGGAACTTCCGATAGGTCACATTTTCTCAAAACAAGCACAAAAATAATCAGAACTTTCAATTCAAAATCAGAGAATGATGACATCATACAGGACAGCGATGGTTCTTCACTCAATCGAGTTGGTATCTCTAAAACCACACTCAAAGCTACACAGGGCTGGAAAATAGAAGACTTCAGCAATGAGATAACGAGAATCCAGAGACAGGATGTTCCTGTGAGGGTGAAAGGCAAGGCTGGGAGGTGTGGGCAAATGCTGGATGACTGGAGAAATTGAGATTTTGGTCAAGAAAAAGAAAGAGGTTTATGTCAGGTTTGGACAGTAGAGATCAAGTGAATCGTGAGAAGGCATATACTTAAGGCATATACTTAAGGCATATACTTAAGAGGGAAATCAGGAGGGCCGAAAGGGGCCATGAGACAGCATTGGCAAATAAGGTTAAGGAGAATCCAAAGGGATTCTATAAATTCATGAAGGACAACAGAGTAAATGGGGGAGAATAGGGCCACTCAAAGATCAGGAAGGCAGCCTTTGTGTGCCCACAGGAGATTGGGGAGATACTAAACAAATATTTTGCATCATTGTTTACTGTGGAGAAGGACATGGAAGATATAGAATGTGGGGAAAGAGATGGTGACATCTTGAAAAATGTTCAGATTACAGAGGAGGAGGTGCTGGACATCTTAAGATGCATAGAGGTGGTTAAATCCCCAGGATGTGATCAGGTGTACCCGAGAACTCTGTGGGAAGCTAGTGAAGTGATTGCTGGGCTCCGTGCTGAGATATTTGTATCATCGATAGTCACAGGTGAGTTACCGGAAAACTGAGACTTGGCTAATGTAGTGGCACTATTTAAGAAAAATGGGAAGGAAAAGCCAGGGAACTATAGACTGGTGAGCTCAATCAGTGGTGGGCAGGTTGTTGGAGGGAATCCTAAGGGACAGGATGTACATGTATTTGGAAAGAAAGGACTCTTTAGGGACAGTCAGCATGGCTTTATGCCTATGAAGCGGATTGATGAGGGTAGAACAGTGGCTGTGATCTACATGCACTTCAGTAAGGCATTCGACAAGGTTCCTCACGGTGGGCTGGTTAGCAAGTTTGGATCTCATGGAATTCAGGGAACACCAGTCATTTGGATACAGTACTAGCTCAACGATAGAAGACAGAGGGTGGTGGTGGAGGGTTGTTTTTCTGACTGGAAGCTTGTGATCAGTGAAGTGCCACTGGTGCTGTGTCCTTTGCTTTTCATCATTTATATAAATGATTTAGATGTGAACAAAGGACGTATAGTTTGCAAGTCTGCAGATGACATTAAAATTGGAGGTTACTTCAGAATACACAGAATCTTGTTCAGATGGGTCAATGGGCCAAGGAGTGACAGATGGGGTTTAATTTAGATAAATGTGAGGTGCTACATTTAGGAAAGACAAATCAGAGCACGACTTATGCACTCATGGTAAGGTCTTGGGGAGTATTGCTGAACAAAGAGACCTTAAGGTGCAGTTCCTTGAAAGTGGAGTCACATGTAGATAGGATAGTGAAGAAGGCGTTTGCGTATCATAGTATTGAGTATCATAGTTGGGAGGTCGTGTTACGGCTGTACATGACATTGGTTAGGCCACTTTTGGAAAACTTTGTGCAAATCTGGTCTCCCTCCTATCGGAAGGATGTTGGGAAACTTGAAAGGATTCAGAAAAGATTTACAAGGATGTTGCCAGGGTTGGAGGACTTGAGCTACAGGGAGAGGCTGAATAGGCTGAGGTTGTTTTCCCTGGATTTTGGAGGTTGAGGGGTGACCTTATACAGGCTTATAAAATTATGAGGGGCATGGATAGGATAAATAGACAAGGATTTTTCCTGGAGTTGGGGGAGAAATTTTAAAGAGACCTTTATGCAGAAGGTGGTGCGTGTATGGAATGAGCTGCCAGAGGAAGTGGTGGAAGCTGGTACAATTGCAACATTTAAAAGGCTTAAAAATGTGTTGCTGGAAAAGCGTAGCAGGTCAGGCAGCATCAAAGGAGAAGGAGAATCGACGTTTCGGGCAGAAGCCCTTCTTCAGGAATTTCTGAAGAAGGGTTTATGCCCGAAACGTCAATTCTCCTTCTCCTTTGATGCTGCCTGACCTGCTGCGCTTTTCCAGCAACACATTTTCAAGCTCTGATCCCCAGCATCTGCAGTCCTCACTTTCTCCAACATTTAAAAGGCATCTGGATGGCGATATGAACAGTAAGAGTTTGGAGGGATATGGGCCAAGTGCAGGCAAATGAGACAAGATTATTGAGGCTATCTGGATGAGATGGACCGAAGGGTCTCCTTCTGTGTTGGACATCTTTCTGATTCTCTCTCTCTCTCTCTCTCTCTCTGTCATATACACACACACACACACACACACAATATATATGACTCACATGTAAATAATGTTTCTGCCTTTCTATGTAATAACTTGCTTTCCATGGGAAAACAACTCACTCTGCTCATCGATAGGTCCTTCAAACTTGGGACTGAGTGAATTCACAAACCGATCTCAAATGGGGTGATGCCACAATCGTTCAGATAAGATTCAAGTTCATGGAGTTCACAGCCCTCACTCAGTCTGGGTGTGTTCCCATTTTCTCGAGAACAAATAGAGACAAAATAATATTAGACTCCATGAGAAATAATAAAACTTAAACATTTATTTCATAATTGGGACAAAAATGTCAAGTTGGATTCTGAATCAGCCAGGAGGCCAGCCATTGAACTGGCTCATATTCAGATACTTCCCAACTCTTATTGTGGACCCGGGTCAAATCCTATCAATGACAGATGTCAGAAATTCACTTTAATAATCATGTGGAATTACGGCTCTAATGGTGACCACAAAACCCTTGTCAATTGTTGTTACACCCATCTGGTTCTCTAATGCCCTTCAGGGATTAGGGCTGTCCTTGTCTTGTTTGGGCTCCATGTGACTCCAGACCCACAGCAATTGGTGCGGTTGGTGGAGGTCAGCCATCTAAGCTCCAGGCTCTCACAGCAGGAGGTCCTCAAGATTGTGTCCTAGCCCTAACTATCTTTAGTGACTGTATAACTGACCTTCCCTCAGGCAGAATGTCATGAGTCCGAGGGTTCTCTAATACTCACACAATGTTCAGCAGCATTCTTCCCTCCTCAGATACTGAAGCACTCCATGTGGCTCTGCAACAAGATCCTGGCAACTTCAGCTCCTCAGAAACGGTGTTAGGGAAGTGGAGCCGGAGGTGGATGAACTTCGGATCATTCGTGAGGCTGAGAGAGTAATTGAGAGGAGTTACAGGGAAGTAGTCACACCGCAATCAGGTACAGGGGAAAGGTAGATGGTTAACAGTCAGGAGACAGAAAGGGAACTGGCAGATAGTGCAGGGACCCCCTGTGGCATTCCCCTCAATAACAAATATACTGTTATGGATAATGTTGGGGGGGAGACAATTTACCAGGGGTAAGCCATCGGGTACAGATATCAGGCAGAGAATCTGTCCCTGTTGCTCAGAAGGGAAGGGGAAAGATGAGCAGAGCATGAGTCATTGGGGACTCCATAGTTCGAGGGACAGATAGAAGGTTCTATGGGAACGAGAGAGACTCACGATTGATGTTTTGCCTCCCAGGTCCCAGTGTTCATGATGTCTCTGATCGTGTTTTCGGGATCCTTAAGGGGGAGGGTGAGCAGCCCGAAGTTGTATTCCACATAGGCACCAACGACATAGGTAGGAAATGGGATGGGGATTTAAGGCAGAAATTCAGGGAGTTAGGGTGGAAGCTGAGTGCTACAACAAACAGAGATGTTAGGTCAGGTTTGTTACCCATGTCACATGCTCACAAGGCGAGGAATAGGGAGACAGAGCAGTGGCTACAGGGATGTTATAGGACGGAGGTTTCAGATACCTGGATAATTGGGGTAGGTGGGACATCTACAAAACAGCATTGTCTACACTTGAACCAGAGGAGATCCAATATCCTTGGGGTGCAATTTGCTTTTGTGCTTCATGAATGTTTAAGCTAATTCAGCAAGGGATGGGAACCTGAATTGTAGCTCCAGTGGAAAGGAGGTGGAGAGTACTGAGGTCAGAAATAAGGTTTCAAGGTTGTAGGAGTGTCTTGGCAGGAAGGAAGGTGGTTTGAAGTGTGTCTACTTCAATACCAGGAGCATCCAGAATAAGGTGGGTGAAGGTGCAGCATGGGTTGGTACCTGGGACTTCAATGTTGTGGCCATTTCAGAGACATGGATCGAGCAGGGACAGAAATGATTGTTTCAGGTTCTGGGGTTTAGGTGTTTCAGTGGGAACAGAGAAGATGATAAAAGAGGGGGAAGTGGGACATTGTTAGACAAGGACAGTATTATGGTGACAGAAAGGACGTTTGATAAGGACTCGTCTACTGGAGGGAGAATGGGCTGAGGTTAGAAACAGGAAAGGAGAGATCATCCTGTCGGGGGTTTTGTATAGCCTTCTGAAAAGTTCCAGAGATGTAGAGGAAAGGATTGCAAAGATGATTCTGGATAGGAGAGAAAGGAACAGGGTCGTGGCTATGGGGGTTGAAAATGTGTTGCTGGAAAAGCGCAGGAGTTCAGGCAGCATCCAAGGAACAGGAGAATTGACGTTTCGGGCATAAGCCCTTCCTTCGATTCTCCTGTTCCTTGGATGCTGCCTGACCTGCTGTGCTTTTCCAGCAACACATTTTCAGCTCTGATCTCCAGCATCTGCAGTCATCACTTTCTCCTCTTGGCTATGGGGGCATTTAACTTTCCAAATATTGACTGGAAACGCATAGTTTAGATTTGTCAGTTTTTGTCCAAGGTGTACAGGAGCGTTTGCTGACACAGTATGCAGACAGGCTGACAAGGTGCAAGGCCACATTGGATTTGGTACTGGGTAATGAACCAGGCTTGATGTTAGATTTAGAGGTAGGTGAGCACTTTGGTGATAGTGACCACAATTCAGTTACATTCACTTCAGTGATGGAAATGGAAAAGTATATCCTGCCGGGCAAGAGATGTAGTTGGGGGAAAGGCAATTATGATGCGATTAGGCAAGAGTTAAGATTCATAGGATGGGAAGGATGAGCTTGTTCAAGGAACAGCTACTGTATGTCCTTGATCAGTATGTAGCTGTCAGGCAGGGAGGGAGTGGTTGAGCGAGGGAACCGTGGTTTACTAAAGAAGTTGAATCTCTTGTCAAAGGGAAGAAGAAGGCTTAAGATGAGACGTGAAGGCTCAATTAGGGTCCTTGAGATTTACAAGTCAACCAGTAAGGATCTAAAGAGAGAGCTAAGAAGAGCCAGGAGGGAACACGAGAAGTCTTTGGCAGGTAGGATCAAGGAAACCCTAAAGCTTTTGAGAGTTATGTCAGGAATCAAAGAATGACTTGAGAAAGATTAGGACCAGTCAAGGACAGTAATGGGAATTTGTGCGTGGAGTCCGATGAGATAGGAGAGGTAAAAAATGAATATTTTTCATCAGTATTCAGACAGGAAAAAGGCAATGTTGTCGAGGAGAATAATGAGATACAGACTATTAGACAAGACAGGATTGAGGTTCATAAGGAGGAAGTGTTCCCAATTCTGGAAAGTGTGATAATAGATACGTCCACTGGGCCATATGGGAATATCCGAGGACTCTCTGGGAAACCAGGGAGGAGATTGCAGTGCCTTTGGTTTTGACCTTTATGTCATCATTTCCGTCAGGAATAGTGCCAGAAGACTGGATGGGAGTAAATGTTGTCCCCCTTGTTCAAGAAGGGGAGTAGACACAACCCTGGTAATTATAGGCCACTAAGACTTACTTCAATTGTGGGAAAAGTGTTGGCAAAGATTATAAGAGTTAGGATTTATAATCATCCAGAAAGGACAAAGTTGATGAGGGATAGTCAACATGGTTTTGTGAAGGGTAGGTTGTGCCTCACTAACCTACTTGAGTTCTTTGAGAAGGTGACCAAACAGGTGGATGAGGGTAAGCTGGTCGATGCGGTATATATGGATTTCAGTCAGGCGTTTGATAAGGATCTCCACGGTAGGCTATTATACTAAATACAGAGGCATGTGTTTGAGGGTGATTTAGAGGTTTGGATCAGAAATTCACTAGCTGTAAGAAGACAGAGGGTGGTGGTTGATGGGAAATATTTATCCTGGAGTTCAGTGACGAGTGGTGTACCGCAAGGATCTGTTTTGGGGCCACTGCTATTTGTCATTTAAATAAATGACATGGGTGAGTGTGTAGTACGATGGGTTCATTAAATTTCTGGATAACATTAAAGTCGATGAAGTTTTGGACAGTGTTGAAGGACGCTGCAGGTTACAAATGGACATAGATAAGCTGCAGAGCTGGGCTAAGTGATGGCAAATGGAGTTTACTTCAGAAAAGTGTGAGGTGATTGACTTTGGAAGGTGCAACAGGAATACAGAGTACTGGATTAATGGGAAGATTCATTGAACAGATTCTAGATGAGCAGAGAGATCTCGGTGTCCATGTACATAGATCCCTGAAAGTTGCCACCCAGGCTGATAAGTTGTTAAGAAGACATACAGTGCATTAGCTTTTATTGGGAGAGGGATTGAGTTTTGGAGCCATGTTGCAGCTGTAGAAAACTCTGGTGCAGCCGCACTTGGAGTATTGCGTACAGTTCTGGTCACCTCATTGTAGGAAGGGTGTGGAAGCATTGGAAAGGATGCAGCGGAGATTTCCCAGGATGTTGCCTGGTATGGAGAGAAGGTCTTATGAGGAAAGGCTGAGGGACTTGAGGCTGTTTTTGTTACAGAGAAGAAGGTTGAGAGATGACTTCATAGAGACATACAAGATGATCAGTGGATTAGATAAAAGAAGTTACTGCAGATGCTGGAATCTGAAACCAAAAGAGAAAATGCTGGAAAATCTCAGCAGGTCTGGCAGCATCTGTGAGGAGAGAAAAGAGCTGACGTTTTGAGTCTATCTGAGTCAGGCCTGCTGAGTTTCTCCAACATTTTCTCTTTTATGATGAAGTAACCAGTTTGATTGGCACCACATCTACAAACATTCAGTCTATCCAACACGTAGACAGCACCTTCAACATCCATGACCATTACCTTCCTAAAGACAAAGGTAGTAGATGCATGAGAACACCATGACCTGCATGTTCCCTTCCAAGCCACTCACTATCCTGTCTTGGATCTATATTCCTTTAGTAAAGTCCCATCCGACCATAGGGCTGATCTCTCTGAGACATGACTGGTCGTGTGTTTAACCTGGATCACCATGCCTCAGGGAAGCGGAGGGTTGAGAAGTGGGACTTTTATTGTGATCTCAACCAGCATGGTTTGGAGGAGCCAGTATTGGTCTGGGGGGTGGGCAAGGTTAAAAATCACACAACACCAGGTTGTAGTCCAACAGGTTTATTTGGAAGCACTAGCTTTTGAAGCACTGATGAAAAGCAGCACTTCAAAAGCTAGTGCTTCCAAATAAACTGTTGGACTATAACCTGGTGTTGTGTGATTTTTAACTTCAACCAGTGTGGGAATTGAACCTGTGCTATTAATGTAGAACATTGAACAGGAAAACACAGGACAGGCCCTTCAGCCCTCAATGTTGTGCTGACCTTTTATGCTCCTCGAAGATCAAAGGAACCTCCATACCCGTCATTGTTCCACCTTCCAAGTGCTTATCCAATAGTCGTTTAAATGTCCCTCATGATTCTCACATTACTCCCCCTGCTGGTAGTGCATTCCACACACCCACCACTCTCTGTGTGAAGAACCTCCCTCTGACATCCCCCAAACCTTCCTCCAATCACCTTAAAACTTGTTCTCCCCTTGTGATAGCCATTTCCAGCCTGGGAAAACGTCTCTGACTATTCACTCTATCTATGCCTCTGCTCATCTCGGACACCTCTATCAAGTCACCTCACATCTCCAATGAGAAAAGTCCGAGTTTTCTCAAATTATCTTCATAAGACATGCCCTCCATTCCAGACAGCATCCTAGTAAATCTCCACTGCACCCTCTCTAAAGCTTCCACATCCTTCCTATAATGAGGTAACCAGAACTGAATACAATATTCCAAGTGTTGTCGAACCAGGGCTCTATAGAGCTGCAGCATACCCTCACAGCTCTTAAACTCAATCCACCTGCTAATGAAAGCAAACACGCCATACACCTTCTGAACAACCCAATCAAATTTGGTGGCAACCTTGAGGGATCGATGGACATGGGCCCCAAATCCTTCTGTTCCTCCACACTGCCAAGAATCCTGCCTTTAATCCTGTATTAACCCAATTAAATGCAACCTTCCAAAATTAATCATTTCACACTTCTCCAGGTTGAACTCCATCTGACACCTCTGTATCCTGTCAATGTCCCGTTGTAACCCACAACAGTCCTCCACACTATTTACCACTCCACCAACCTTCATGTCATGAGCAAACCTATTAACCCCTCCCTTCCACTTCCTCCTCCAGGTCAGTAATAAAAATCACAAAGAGCAGAGGTCCCAGATCCTTTCAGAACATCACTGGTCACCAAGCTCCAGGCTTTACATCCAATATTTCCTGATGAAGGGATTTTGCCTGAAACGTCAATTTTCCTGCTTCTCAGATGATGCCTGACCTGCTGTGCTTTTCCAGCACAACTCTAATCTAGACTCAGATCTCCAGCATCGGCAGATCTCACTTTCACCTCTCCAATACCTTCCATCTACCACCACTCTCTGCCTTCTATGGGCCAGCCAATTTTGTATCCAGACAGCCAAGATTCCCTGTATCCCATGCCTCCTTACTTTCTGATTGAGCTTAGCACAGGGAACCTTCTCAAACACCTTGCTAAAATCCATGTACACAACACCCATTGCTCTGTCTTCATCAATGTATTTAGTCACATCCTCAAAGAATTCATAAGGTTTGTGAGGCATGACCTGCCCTTCACAAAGCCATGTGACTATCTCTAATCAAGCTATGGTTTTCCAAGTAATCAGAAATCCTGTCTCTCAGAATCCTCTCCAATAATTGCTGACCACAGACTGGTTTATCGTTCTCAGGGTTATACCTATCGCCTTTCTTGAACAAGGGAATAACATTTGCCAACCTTCAATCATTTGGCACGACTCCAGTGGACAGTGAGGATGCAATTGTCATCGTCAAAGGCGCAGCAATCTCTTCCCTCACTTCCTGTAGTATCCCAGGCTATATCCCGTCTGGCACAGGGGACTTATGTATCCTTACATTTTTCAAACTTTTCAGCACATCCTCAGAATAAACATTTCGAGCATAAACTGTTTGAGCAGACCAGCCTGTTTCACGCTGTCCTCACAAATGTCAAGGTCCCTATCCGCAGTGAATAATGAAGCAAAGTATTCATTATGGACCTCCCCTACCTCCTCCTCCAGCTCCAGGCACAAGTTCCCTCCACTGTCCCTGATCGGCCCTTCCCTCACTCTGGCCATCCTGTTGTTCCTCACTTAAGTGTAGAATGCCTTCGGGTTTTCCTTAATCCCACCCACTAAAGCCTTTTTAAAGCCCCCTCCTAGCGCCCCTAAGTCCATTCTTCAGTCCATCCTTGCCTCCTCAACCTTAAGTAAGCTTCCTTCTTCCTCTTAACTAGATGTTCCACATCCCTTGTCACCCAAGGTTCTTTCACCCTCCCATCCTTTCCTTACCTCAGTGGGACAGACCTGTCCAGCACTATCAGCAAGTGCTCCCGAAACAACCTCCACATTTCTGTTGTGCATTACCCTGAGAACATCTGTTTCCTGTTTAGATGCTTCAAACAAGATTATGGCTGCTAGAAAATTCGGACAGGAAGAGGCATAACCATTAGAATTCAAATCAGAATCCCTACAGGGTGGAAACAGGCCCTTCATCCCTTCATCCCAAACAAGTCCCCATTGACCTTCCAAACAGGAACCCACCAAGACCCATTCCGCTACCCTATATTTACTCCTGACGAATGGACCTAACCTACATGTCCCTGAACACTGTGGGCAATTTAGCATGGCCAATTGACCTAACCTGCACATCTTTAGTTTGTGGAAGGAAACACACACAGGCACAGGGAGAGTGTGCAAACTCCACACAGGCAGGTGGCTGAGGCTGTGATCGAGCCCAGCTCTCTGGTGCTGTGAGGCAACTGTGCCACTCCATTGCTATAAGGGAACGCAGCAAATTGCCGAACGCTCAGTTCAATCACATTGTAACCATGATGACATATATTGAGCAGAGTGCAGTGCTGGCTGAATTTATTTTGGAAATGTTTCTGACCTGTGTAGCATTTTCAGACAGCACTGTCAGGCAGTGGTTAGTCCTTGGGGCAGGTCATAAAATCCCTGCTGCTAAAAGCAGGAATAACTACTTATAATCCAGAATAATTGTCTGATATTTGGTCTGTTCCTGTGTCTCAGATGTTCTTGTACCCCTAGTGATCCCAGGGTGGTCAGTGTTTGTGTTTGAGTGGAACAAAACATACTGCCCGTGCCATCAGCGCAGCAAATCAGTGACTGTCATTGTAACGGGAGGGTGTTCTGTAACCAGGGCTCTATAGAGCTGCAGCATAACCTCACAGCTCTTAAACTCAGCTGGAATTGTATTTGAAGAGTATCTTTATCTCTGGTGTAATTGTGGGTTAACACATTTATCGGGACAGCACAGTAACCTCTGCAGTGAGCAGTTTCCCATTCAAACTGACAATGATTGATGCTTGTTAGTGTAAGGGTATCATATCAAAAGAACTGATCTGAAGGAGATGGGGATCAAGACCTGGGTCAAGAGCAGGCTCAGGGTGATCTGTCTGAGAAGAGTTCCCATCACCTGTCCTGTGGGGATTGGCTCACTGCCATCAATTCAACCCCTCACTTTCCAGGTTTAAACATTAAGACCATAAGACCATAAGACATAGGAGTGGAAGTAAGGCCATTCGGCCCATCGAGTCCACTCCGCCATTCAATCATGGCTGATGCGCATTTCAGCTCCACTTACCAGCGTTCTCCCTGTAGCCCTTAATTCCTCGAGACAACAAGAATCTATCAATCTCGGCCTTGAAGACATTTAGCGTCCCGGCTTCCACTGCACTCCGTGGCAATGAATTCCACAGGCCCACCACTCTCTGGCTGAAGAAATGTCTCCGCATTTCTGTTCTGAAATGACCCCCTCTAATTCTAAGGCTGTGTCCAAGGGTCCTAGTCTCCTCGTCTAACGGAAACAATTTCCTAGCCTCCACCTTTTCCAAGCCATGTATTATTTTGTACATCTCTATTAAGTCTCCCCTTAATCTTCTAAACTCCAATGAATACAATCCCAGTATCCTCAGCCGTTCCTCATATGCTAGACCTGTCATTCCAGGGATCATCCGTGTGAATCTCCGCTGGACACGTTCCAGTGCCAGTATGTCCTTCCTGAGGTGTGGGGACCAAAACTGGACACAGTACTCCAAATGGGGCCTAACAAGAGCTTTATAAAGTCTTAGTAGTACATCTCTGCTTTTATATTCCAACCCTCTTGAGATAAGAGACAACATTGCATTCGCTTTCTTAATCACAGACTCAACCTGCATGTTTACCTTTAGAGAATCCTCGACGAGCACTCCCAGATCCCTTTGTGCTTTGGCTTTATTAATTTTCTCACCATTTAGAAAGTAGTCCATGCTTTTATTCTTTTTGCCAAAGTGCAAGACCTCGCACTTGCTCACGTTAAATTCCATCAGCCATTTCCTGGACCACTCTCCCAACCTGTCTAGATCCTTCTGTAGCCTCCCCACTTCCTCAGTACTACCTGCCTGTCCACCTAACTTCGTATCATCGGCAAACTTCGCTAGAATGCCCCCGGTTCCCTCATCCAAATCATTAATCATTGTCTTAATGAATTATCTGATGTCATTACCCACCATTATTCTCAATCTGAATGTACACAACACAAATCATACCTGAGTATATTTGGTAAATGTCTGTAAGTAATGTAACCAAATTGATTCCCTGGGGTTTGAGATTAGAATGAGAATTAGATTTTATTGTCACGTGTACAGGAATACATGAGGACAGTGAAAAGTGCACACAGACACCATTCTCCACCACCATCTGCAACAAGATAGATTCACTTCCATTGCCTTGGCCATACACCAGTCAGAATCTGTCAGCTCCTAAAGAAACCATCCACTCTGATGGAGAATGGGGAAACTGCTATCCAGCCAGTGAATTACCTTTACTGTCTGAATCCTGAACCTGTTGCTGTTCCTGTGATTCATGGTTCAGCCCCAGTGTATTGGAAGGTAGCGGGTGGAAGCCCTACATTAAAAAAGGGAGACAGAAAGCAGGAAGCACAGGCCGGTTAGCTTAACATATCACAGGGAAACTGCTGGAAGGTATTATTCAACCAGATACAGCAGGTCACATTGATCAGTTGAAGATAATCTGGCAGAGTCGACATTGTTGTGTGTGTCCATTGAGTTTCTTTGAGGACGTAACATGTGTCATTGATAAAGGGGAATGCCCTGAGCTTAGCTTTTGTCCAATAAAATGACCCACAAATGTCATGGCAGGAGGTAAAGGCACACAGTGTGTATGTGCGTGTGTGTGGGGGGGTGGGGGGTGGGGGGGGGTGGTGGTAATGATTACATGGGAGCACGGGAGCACTGTGGTTTATTGAAACGGATGGGGAGCAGCACTTACATATCCGATAGTGTTGGGGCTCGAAGCAGCACTTACATATCCGATAGTGTTGGGGCTTGAAGCAGCCCTTACATATCCGATAGTGTTGGGGCTCGAAGCAGCACTTACATATCCGATAGTGTTGGGGCTCGAAGCAGCACTTACATATCCGATAGTGTTGGGGCTCGAAGCAGCACTTACATCTCCGATAGTGTTGGGGCTCGAAGCAGCAGTTACATATCCGATAGTGCTGGGGCTCGAAGCAGCACTTACATATCCGATAGTGCTGGGGCTCGAAGCAGCACTTACATATCCGATAGTGCTGGGGCTCGAAGCAGCACTTACATATCCGATAGTGTTGGGGCTCGAAGCAGCACTTACATATCCGATAGTGTTGGGGCTCGAAGCAGCACTTACATATCCGATAGTGTTGGGGCTCGAAGCAGCACTTACATATCTGATAGTGTTGGGGCTCGAAGCAGCACTTACATATCCGATAGTGTTGGGGCTCGAAGCAGCACTTACATATCCGATAGTGTTGGGGCTCGAAGCAGCAGTTACATATCCGATAGTGCTGGGGCTCGAAGCAGCACTTACATATCCGAGAGTGCTGGGGCTCGAAGCAGCACTTACATATCCGATCGTGCTGGGGCTCGAAGCAGCACTTACATATCCGATCGTGCTGGGGCTTGAAGCAGCACTTACATATCCGATAGTGCTGGGGCTTGAAGCAGCACTTACATATCCGATAGTGCTAGGGCTCGGAGTGAGTTTGCCAATTGCTGGATTTGTTTCCCTTTGACCCAAGCTGCCTCCTGTTCACCATGGGGTGGGGGGTGGAGGTCGGGGGTGGGGGGGGGGAAGAGGTGTATAATCCCTCTGTCCATCCATCTCCCATCAGGATGGCCTGAAGGTTCTCTGCTTCTGCCTCAGAAAGAGACCTGAACAGTCCCCATCCCCCACCGTTCCCATCCACCAGACTCAGCTCATTTGGAACCGTTTCCCTTTCACTGACCTCACTTTCTCCAAATCAAAGGGCTGCTTCTGGCTACCTGCACGGGTCGCAGTATATCTGTGTCTTTGTGGGGAAGGTGGAATAGTTCTTGGCGCAGTCCTATTTAGCTCTTTCTCCAACCTGTTGGTGATGCAATTGCTGCTATTCCTGCTCTCACCAGAATTAGAGGAAAAGTATATTAATTTGTTTCAAATTTCTGCCTTTCCCTCATTATCTGTTTGCTACCCTGTTATTGCAGCCTTTGGTGTTCCCGGTAAGGCAATGTTTTTTTCTTCATGGACAGTGAATACCATGGTGTTCATGGAACAGATTTCAGGAATAGTCCTCATTGCAGAGTACCTTATCCACCCGAAGGAATTGGGAAATATGGACTCGGTGCTGCATATTTACTGAGCAGCTCCCCCAGGATAGGGATCAGCAAAGAAAATCAAGTCTGAAGACTTTAATGTAATGTTTGTGATGAAACTGAACATTTTACTGGAATCAACACATATTCAGCAATTATTGAGAAGTTATATCTAATACATAGGAAGTAAAGTTTGTTGAAAGGACACATACATGTCGTCTTCAAAGATTTCTTTTCTTCTGACAAATTGTCAGGAGCATTGATCTGTGGCATGGAAGCAAATCTGTGGTGAGCTCTGTGGAATATCACATCCCAATATAACCCAACCATTTGGTGTGATTTATTATATGAAGGTCCTCCTTGCTGTCTCTTCTCTCTCCCTCTGACAGCAAACCTACTGACCATCATCATTCTCTCCAATGGGAAGTGTGGACATTCCAAATGTATCTCCGTGTACATGATCGCCATGGCAACTGCAGATTTCCTGGTCCTGTTTTTGGGTGTTGTATCGCGTTTTGAGATATCACGTTCCAGATTCATTTCTGTCCTACGCTGCAGTTTGTAAAGTCATCCTGTGTTTTATTCCTGCCACATTGGATATGTCAGTCTCGTTGACTGTCTTCTTTACAATGGACTGTTTTGTAACTATCTGTTGTCAGATATTTAAAGCAGACTATTGCACAGTGCAAACTGCTGCTCTGATGATGACAGCATTCCCTGCCCTGATTGCTTTACAGAACACATCCTGCTGGTTTCCATATGACCCTGGCTGAATAATTCCCAACGTTGCCTGGGGCTGTCACTCCAATGTGACCTTTTACACATCAGCTGCAGGTGAGGCATCCTCCTGGGTGAAAAGGATTTCAGTTGCATGGCTGCCTTTTTGTTTGAGATTACTGTTTAACCCTTTAACAATCCGGTGTACTTTAGTGGACAGCAGAGTCTGCAGGGGATTGTGGGATCTCAGCAATGAGAACAGCACCAACACAGAGATGAAACACAGAAGAAAATCCATCGTTTTCCTGTTCAGTCTATCAGGCAGTTTTGTGGCTTATACAGCCATTATTAACTTTTTAATCAGTAAAACGACAGCGACAGTACATTACCGAGGTGTTTATACAGCTCCAACATACACCGCCATTGATACTGGGGACATTCGAATGGATTTGAGTTTCTGCACAAACACGTGTAATTATGCAGCTACCCAAACCCAAATTCAGGGAAGAGATGAAGAAGGTGATGAAATCTCCCTTCATTTTGATATTGACTTTGGTTAAAAAACATTAAACTGAAACTTTCTTCCCAGACTGAGTAAATGCCAACCTGTGGTCTCACTCGGAATGGCCTATTCTATTACGGCTAAGAAGGATTCCACTTGTGAAAATGAAACGCTCTTGGAATACATTTTTCAAACTGTCGGCTGTGTTTGAGACCTGCTCATTTCTCAGGGGGTAACAGTCCTGATGGTGGTTACCCTCCATCCAGTCAAATTGTTCTCACGGTTTTACCTGCCAGGGGCTAACACCACAACAGCCTCTTCTTGTTCACCAGCATCTCCACTTTAATCTTTGAGCAGTAGTCCAGCCTCACCTCCATTTCCCAGATGGATGGGAATGCCAACTTCTGATACCATTCTCACCGTGACCTTCTGAGAGTGTTTGTTGTGGTTCAGCAGGAACACAATAACTTCTGATCGTTTCGCTCAGAAAAAGGTGAACTGAAGTTACCCAGATACAGATCCAAGGCTCAGTCTGTCTAGAAAGGACAAAGTTAAAAATCACACAATACCAGGTTGGAGTCCAACAGGTTTATTTGGAAACACGAGCTTTCGGAGCGCTGTTCCTTCATCAGGTGGTTGTGGAGGAAAAGATCATGATCGCAGAATTTGTAGCTGAAGGAGGCCAGTGTCATGGCAATGTGATACATTAAACAATTTTAGATTAAACCTTTCAACTTTTAGAATGGGATTTGCTGGCTTCTGTTCTTTGATACGTAAACCCCAGAACTTCTTTTAAATTACATTCTCAGGATAGCTCACCTTTTCTAACAATAGGTGTGAAGTCTGTCTGTGTCCCAGTGCTATGTCAGACTGAGGAGCCATCCGCATACACAGGATCTGCTCAGATGAGGAGGAATGTGACGGGCACTTGAAAGTGCTCAAGGATGTCATCATGAGAACAGGGTACGATGCTCAACTCATCGACTGCCAGTTCTGACATGCCACAGCGAGTAACCCCAGTGACCTCCTCAAGAGACAGACATGACGCTATGACAATGAATGATTTACAGCGCACAACAATCACCAGACAGGGGTGTTCCCTCCCAGTCAGGGAACACCTCAGCAGGCAGGGACATGTGGTCTCGGATCTTCGGATGACCATCCTCCAAGGCAGACTTCAGGACAAGCAACAACACAAAGTGGCCGAGCAGAGGCTTATAGCCAAGTTCGGTCCCCATGGTGATGGCCTCAACTGGGACCTTAGGTTCATCTCTCACTACAGGTGACCCCACTGCACTACACAGACACAGACACACACACAGACAGACAGACACACACACAGGCACACACACACAGACACAGACACACACACACACACACACACACACACACAGACACACACACACACAGACACACAGGCACACACACACAGACATAGACACACACAGACACACAGACACACACACACACAGACACACACACAAACAGGCACACACACACAGACACACACAGACACACACACACACACAGACACAGACACAGACACAGACACACACACACACACACACACACGCACAAACACACCACTCCCTCTCATCTCAAATGCACACCCAAAGCCCCCGCCCTCACACCCACACACACCATCTCACAGACGGATACTCCATCACACTCACACAGACACTTAACCAAGTCTACACACACACTCTTCCATGTGCACTCACATCCACATGCACACACTCACATTCACACTTACTCTATTGCTCCGACACGCACACACATAGAAGTTTATGGGGTGAGCATGTTTTTACAGAGTTACATTTTATTTTGCTCAAAACCTGCATGAATCCATGTAAAACTATGCAGAGGGTTTGTCAGTCTGACATGGCATTGGGACACAGACAGACTTCACACCTATTGTTAGAAACGCTGAGCTATCTGGAGAATGTAATTTAAAAGATGTTCTGGGGTTTACGTATCAAAGAATCGGCAAATCCTGTTCTAAAAGTTGAAAGCTTTAATATAAAATTGTTTAGTGTATCACATCTCCACGACACTGGACTCCTTTGGCTATAAGTTCAGTGACCATGATCTTATTCTCCACAACCACCTGATGAAGGAGCAGCGCTCTGAAAACTAGTGCTTCCAAATAAACCTGTTGGACTCTAACCTGGTGTTGTGTGATTTTTAACTTTGTCCACCCCAGTCCAACACCGGCAACTCGAAGTCATGTCTAGAAAGGAGAAGAGCACACACCTGCTCAAAGGAACATGGAGACAAATTCCAACAGAGGAAGAAGTCAATCAGCTCAGTGTGTTTGTACTGATGCACGAAAGGTCTGCAGCTCCATTCACACTTTACACAGCTCCTCTATTCTATTCCATTTGTGTCTCATCCCCAACTAAAGCCAACCCAGTTTCTCTGGTCAGTAGAATAGGTCAGTCTCAGGTTCGGACAGTGGAGATCTCTTTGTTGGGCAGAGCAGTGGCATGATCACCATCTGCTACATCGGACACTGTTACCTCTGTAAAGGTTTTCCAGATTGACTGGGACCATGTGACAGTCGAAGGGAGGGTCCGGACCAGTATAACTGGTGACATGGCAGCAGTTCGACCCCACAAAACATTGTGAGTCATCTTCATCCCACTTCATGTTCCCCACCTCTCTATTTCCCCCTCCCCGTATTGGTCGATAAATGGATGGTACAGTCTGTGGAGAGATCATCAGCTTTACTGGGATTCGGAATGTGAAGGCAATGGCCCTGAGAGATATTCCTGTCTATTCCAGAGGATCTCCAGGCTTCATTGTTCCCATTGAAATAAAGTTAATTTAAGTTACATTTTTCAGCACTCGACAATCCTCACGAATTCTCCTGTTGCTGCTTCTGAAACCTCCCGGAATCACAAGGACATGCACATTTACAAAGTGGATCAATACCCAGAGTTTGATGTTGTCACTTACCTTGTGAAATACAAGAGATTGTTTGGATGTTTCAGGACTGGAGGGACATTGGTCAATTTTACTCCAAACAGACAATGGGTTTGAAGTTGAGCAGAGATTGATGGATGTGATTGAGAAGATGCTGAATGATCTATTACACTGACAGAGACGTTCTCTTTGATTTGAGTCTGCAGACTGTCCAGTTTTTGATCAAAGATCTTGCTTGAGATTGATGGAGATGATTGGGAGATGGGTAGATTGGGACTGACTTCCAGAGTTGTCCTCCCCCTGGTCAGGACGGGCTCAGTCTGGCTGTTCCTCATGGGGACAGTCTCACTGGTCACTCTATGTGTAGTGTGACTGTCCCCTGCCCCTTCACCCAGCTCTGGGACCCTGTCTCTCTCGCCCCCCGTTGCTATTGTTAGAAACAAAAATCAATAAAATTTAGATGAGACCACCAACACTGGAAACAAGACAATTTATTCTACGATCTTATAAGAAAGGGCATCAATTGCAGAATCAAATGAGCAATGAACATTCAAACTAGTACACAGTTATACTTTTGAGCTGCGTGAGGTCACCTCTCCTGACTCTTACATTACCCAATCTTTCTTATTGTATTCTTCCACTACCCAGCTGTGCTCCGCCCTTATCGCCCCCTTTTCTCCAAGTTGGCAACCTTTCCCTCTGTAAGTGCTGACATGAGGCTAAACTTGTACCTCGATGTTCTTTTACTTTGCTTGTATCATCTTCCATTGTTCATAGGTACATTCCATTCTTGAACATACGTTTTAACAATGTATCTTTTCATGCTTGGTTTATGTGTTTCAGCTGTCTCAGCTATTTTGCTGAGACTATTATTTAAAAGAATTATTTGCTTTAATAATTCTGCACTAAAGTTAGTATTTAATTCTCCACAATTATTCATTAAAGATAAAGATACGTTTCCTAATGCTTGCCTAGCTGATATTTTTCCCTGTACCCCTTGTCCGCACGTACACACTCTGGTGCAGAGGTTCACAATCTTGTCTTTTCTGTCCTTCTAAATCTGTCTTTTTTCAAACTCTCGGAGTAATCTGCTCCTCTCTCTTTCTTGCGCTTGTGCTATTGTCATGGCCATTATTAATTGTTGTCCTCCCAAAGACATTACCAGCTTAGTCATTATCCACTTTAACACATTCAACCCTATCAATAGACCTACTATTATTCGTAATACATAAATGCCTAAATTAACTAACCATTTTCCCCAGTCAGTCTCCATTTACCCATCCCCATCCTTCACCTTTTCGGAGTTCATCCTCAATTTCTCTTATATTGCTTATTCTTTACTATTTCTGCCTTATCTTCCACTATGGAAGAGGTGTCTGGGATGAAAGTGCAGCATTCCTCACCAATCAGAGCACAGGTTCACCCTTTTTCGGCCAAGAGATAATCTAAAGCCATTCGATTCTGTTAAGCTGTTAGTCTTGTGGCAATTATTTCGGTGGTTATGGCCGATATTTGGGACTGAGTTTCTCCCATTGCGTCGGTGGTATCATTAATTAAATTTTCAAGGGCAGCCGCCAGTTTCTGTATTTCTACCCCTGTCCTTGTAGTGCCATAGTTTGGGAATAGTGTCCACAACAGACGGTCTCCTTCAGAGACCTCTCGGGTCTTACTTCTCATCCCCCCTTCCTTTCTCAGGTTGGGCTCATGTTTTCCTATTCGGAGGTGAGGGACATATAAGCGAGGTAACAGCAGCCACTCCAGCCTTTCTGGTCTTGAGGCAGTGTTTCATCAACTTCATAACATGCATGTATTTCTACACATTCGGTCACGCAAACATATTTTTCCCCGGGAATAAATGGATAGGCCTTCAGGCCACATACCCAATATGTTCTGTTTAATATTCGGGGAGTGGTCGTGGTCGTAGCTTGGCTGGTGTAGACACAAGATGATCTTCCTAACTGGAAGGGTACGGTGTCATTCTGATTACAGAAACAGGTGGTATTCACTGCTCCTTTTGGTGGGGAAATTCTAAGGCCATCGATAACGGCCTGATAACAAGCCCAAGGCCGGCCTTGGGAACCATCCCACAAAGTTATATTTTCTCTTTTCAGATTTCCACTTTGTATTACTTGTGCCCAAGTCAAATTGTTGGACATCATATCCTTCTTTTTTAGTGAGCGGTATTACCGAGGTGGGGATTCCAGATTCGCCATGGTGTGGAATTTCTGCACATACCCAACTGTCGGCAAGTCCCTCTTGTTTAGCATAATTTTGGCATAGTGTAGTGAAGTGATTTTTTTCACTTCCTTGAACAGTTAATACTATTAACATTACAATGCTATACCAGTATTCACCCATCTCTGAACCCTGCCTCCCGCCCTATCTTAATCTTTTAGGCGCCAGGGAAAAGTGAGTCCACACAACCCTTACAATCAATAACTATATATATAGATATCATCAAATGTTAAGAAGAGTGAAAGAGTCTTTTATCGCAGTTCATTCCTTCTTTCTCAGCTTAACTTTCAGAGGGTTGTCTGTAGGATGAGCGTACCACTCCACCAATGGGGCGTTCACAGGACCTTTGATGCGAGTGTGATGACTCCACCCTTTCTCAACAGTCCGGATAGCTGTCTCAGTAGTCAGGAGGGTTGGGAATGGTCTCTCCCAGCTCGGGTTGAGTTTGGTATCTTTCCAGGCCTTGATCAGGACCCAATCACCCGGCTGTATACGGTGTGCTGCAAATTCGAGCGGCAGTGTCTGTACCAACAAGCATTTATTCCTAAGAATAGATAATGAAGAGCCAAGTGCTACAATATAATTTTTCAAAAACTTGTCATTAAATTCAGCTGTAGGCACCTCTCCTTTCCCTCCTAGGAATGGTAGCCCAAACATTATTTTGTAAGGAGAAAGGCCAATATCGCGCCTTGGGGCAGTCCGAATGCGTAATAGTACAATAGGTAAACATTTGGTCCATGGTAATCGAGTCTCTCTGACTAGTTTAGATAATTGCTTCTTTATGGTCTGATTCATCCATTCCACCCGTCCAGAGGAGGGTGGGTGCCAAGGGGTGTGGAACTCCCAAGAGATCTCTAATCTTGCCATTACTTCTTGCAAGATATTGGAAGTGAAATAGCTACCTTGGTCTGAGTCTGTCCTTTCCACTATTCCATATCATGGGATGATATGTTCGAGGAGGGTTTTCACCACTCCTTTTGAGGTGGCTGATGGGAAAGCTTCCATCCACCCGGTTAAATGGTCTACTAGCACTAACAGGTACTTCTGTTTTCCCATCGGGATAGTTCGGTATAGTCCACCTGTATACTTTGGAAGGGTCTCACTCCTGGGTTTCTTCCTCCTTTAAGCCCTTCCTTTACTATTTTCTTATTGATCTTTTGACAAGTTATACATCCTGCACATATCTGTTTCGCCAATATATATATTCCCTTACATCCATATTTTCTTAATACTGTGTCACACATGGCTTGTGAACCCCAGTGACTAGCCTGGTGTAAGGTGGCTAAGATGTTTCTCATGACTGGTTTACTCAGTAATTCCCTCCCATGCGGGAGGATCCACTTTCCTTCAGTTATCTTAGTGGCTCCTATTTCTTGGAACTCTTTTTCCTCTTCTCCTGTGTATATGGGGTTCCCGGGAGAAGAGTCAATTAAGGGTGTAAGAATCTGTATCCTTGTTACTGTATGGTTCATAGCTGCCTCTTTGGCTGCCTCGTCTGCTAGCCAGTTTCCCTTTGCTTCTAGAGTGTTCCCCTTCTGGTGTCCAGGTACATGGACTATAGCTATTTCCTGGGGTAATTTCAAACTTTTCAATCCTTGTCCTATTAACTCTTCATGTACTAACTCCTTTCCCTGACTATTGATTAGTCCCCGTTCTTGCCATATCTTTCCGAAGGTATGGACTACCCCATAGGCACACTTGGAGTCAGTGTAAATTGTCCCATCCCGTTTCTCGAAGTTTCTCTAAGCTTGGTTTAATGTGTACAATTCACAGGTCTGGGCTGACCATGTGTTAGGCAGACAGTCAGCCTCCACTGTTTGGTTTTTGTTACCGTCCACTACTGCATATCCATTGTGTCTTTTTCCTTCCACTCCTCTCGATGATCCATCTATAAACAATCTATCCCTGTCATGTCGAGGGAGATCTCTCAGGTCCTGTCTAATTTTGGTTTGATATTCAATGATATCTAAACAGTCGTGCTCTAATTCTCGTTTGTCTAGAGGTTCTCCCTTCCAAAGAAAGGTAGCTGGGTTTAGACAGGTGTCTGTTGCTAACACGAGGTCATCTTTCTCCATCAGGATGGCCTCGTATTTTAGAATTCGTGAATCTGTCAACCATCTTCCTGCTTTTTGGTTTAACACAGTTCTGACTTGACGGGGAGTGCTAACTACCAGCGCTCCTCCGAAAGTAAGTTTTCGGCTTTCTTCTACCAATATGGCCGTTTCTGCAACTGCCTGTAGACATCCAGGATTTTGGACAGGAAGGCTATGGGCTGTTTCTTCCCCCCTCCTTTCTGGGTTAACACTCCTAAGGCTGCTCCATCGTTTACTGTCACAAAAAGGTGACATGGTTTCTCGAGGGAAGGAAGGGCCAATACTGGTGCTTGTGCTAGACTACGCTTCAACTCATGTAACCCTTCCTTTTCCTCTTCTGTCCAGTACAGTCCTTCGTGTTCTGATTCTGTCAGTTTGGAATATAACCTCTTCATTTTCTGGACATAGGCTTCTATCCATAATCTACAATAACCCATCAGCCCAAGGAACTTTTGTAATTCCCGTTTGGTGTTCGGGAGAGGCAGTTCTACTATCCCTGGGATTCTTTCGGGGTTAATGCGTCTAGTTCCCTCGCTAATAAAGTGTCCTAAGTATTTCATCTCTTTTTCTGCATATTGTAATTTATTCCTAGATACTCTTAAACCCCATTGCTCTAGGGAATTCAACAATCCATTGGTGGCCGAACTTACATCATTTCTCTTTTGTCCTGACACAAGTAGATCATCTACATATTGCAACAGTGATGTCTCCCGGGGCACTTTATATTGTTCTAGGACTTGTTCCAGTACTTGGTGAGGTGATTCTGTGAATCCCTGGGGAAGTACCGTCCATCGGAACTGTTGCTTTCTGCCAGTGTATGGGTTTTCCCATTCAAAAGCGAACATGTCGCGGCTCTCTGGGGCTAAAGGACAAGCCCAGAATGCATCTTTTAAATCTATTACACTAAACCAGCGGTGGTTACACAGTATCTTACTAAAAAGGGTGTATGGTTTGGGCACCACTGGGTGCTGTGTCCGGACCAGTCGGTTCACTAATCTGAGATCTTGTACCAGTCGGTAAGTTCCATCTGGTTTCCGGACGGGTAATATTGGGGTATTAAAGGGTGACAGGCATGGTTCTAATAGCCCTTCTTTTACGAGAGAGTCTATTACCGGTTGTAAACCCTTGCGTCCCTCTAATGAAACCAGATATTGTTTAAGCCTGACTGTTTTATTTTCTTGGGACAGTGTAATTACGATGGGGTTAACGTTCAAATGACCCGTGTTCCCGGTTCTCGCCCACACGTAGGGTTTATCTGTTCTTCATCACTGGTCGTTAGTTTATTTATTGTTACAGTTATTGAACTATTCTCTACTCCAACCTTCAAGTTGAACAAAATGATTAAATCCCTACCAAGTGATTGCTTCCAACATCAGGAATATATAATCGTTGTCCTGTCACTTCTTCAGTATTTCCCCTTGTTAGGGTCGGCTCAAAAATGGGCACAAAGAATCCTTCACCTTTTACTCCAGAAACTCTGAGACTCTTATTAGTTAATTTAACACCGTTAGGTCTAAAACTTAGGGATGACTGCGCCGCTCCCGTATCCACCACAAACCCTGTCTCCTCTCCTTCAGGTCCCACTTTAGATTTATCAAGGGTTCCCGGTGGGTCTCAGGAGGAAGGAACCCCCTGACTCCCCTATTCCTCATCAAAACTCATCAATAATACTGCTTCTCTTTGTCGTCCTAACTTTGGACATTGCCTTTTAAAATCTCCTGATTTTCCGCAGTAATAACATCCTGCCAGTTGCTTCCTTCCCCTACCATCTGTTCTCTGTCTCTCTTGTCCTCCCCTGTTGTTTTCTGATTCTAACTTTCTCGTTGTAATTTCCTCAACTGCTGCAACCATTATTTTAGCTTTCTGTTTTTGTTTCTCCTCTTCTCTTTTCACATCCACTTTCTGTGCCTCATGGAACAGTTCTTCCATCTGTCTTTCACTCCATCCATTTAATTTCTGTAACTTCTTTTGTATGTCCGGCCATGATTTAGTCACAAACTGGACCTTTAAGAGTCCCTGTGCTACCGGATCATCTGGATTCATTCCCGAATATTTTCTAGTGGCTTCTTTTAGTCTCTGTAAAAAGGCTGACGGGGCTTCCTCCTTTTCCTGTCTTACTTCAAAGGCTTTTAAAAAAATCTGAGATTTAGGTGCTGCTTCTCTAATACCCAAAATAACTATTTCTCGAAAGTCTCTCATTTCTCCTCTATCATGGTCATCCATGCCCTGCCAACAGGGGTCCACATTGGGAAATTTGTTTTCTGCTGGTATTACTCCTTCATTCACCGGGTGTCTCTTTTCCCATTCCCTCAGGGCAGCTCTTCTGATCATACCCCTTTCTTCCCCTGAAAATATCGTCCCCAGAATGCTCATCAGTTCACCCCATGTGTACAAATTCAGCCCCAAGAATTGATCCAACTGTTCCGCCAATCCTACTGGGTCGTCAATCAAGCTTTTCATGTCTTTTTTAAAGAATCTAACTTCCCTGCTAGTTAGTGGTGCATTGACATATCTGATTTCACTGTTACCAATGGGTACTTCTCTAAGTGGATATATTTGTGCCGCTGCCCCACCTATGTCCCCCCTTCCCTCTTTTTCACTGCTGATCTAGACTTAATCGGACTTGGGGGAAGGTCTTCCTCCAGACCTTTTTCAAGTTCTTGTACTGGGGAAGGCGCTGTGGGAGAGGGGAAAGACAACAATGGACCCTTACTGTCGTTGTCGTAAGGAGGGGGTAAACTTGACAAAGGATCCCAAAGGGAAACCTTCGTTTCCTCATCACCTTCTTCTGATTTTTTCAAAACAAGGATTTTCGGACTCCCTATCCAACAGGCGGCATAATCAGATTCTTTACAGGAGTATTTTTGTTTCTTATTTACATATACATTTAAATCTTGACATAGCCAATCTTCATCTGACCCACATTTAGGCCAAAATATACTTGGAGTTTTAATGCTTTCCTTCGTCCAGACAAAACAACAAAAGTTTATCATTTCTTTTTTATCCTTCCTTCGCGTCTGAGGATTGTACTTCCAATTACTTAACATTTTTCCTAAAGGATTGTCCGTTGGGATGTGGTCCTTGGACGTCCTTCCAACGTCTCCTTCTAAACTTAAATCACTATTTTTATTCCCCATTTCAATACTCGGCCGTTTCTTTCTGTAATTTAGTTAACCTTACTGAGGTTCGGTGTCACCTTCTTCCACACCCAATTCAGGGTCCTGACCTTCGCGTGGGGGATTTCCCCTCTTAACAGCCGCTCTAAGGCTGGGTGATCAAACCTTACTCGTCAGATTAATCTAGCCAATTAAACACTTTATTTTATATGTTGCCAATTTCCTGTACTTCTCGTACGTCCCCGACCACCACAGCAATACTTGAAGATCAATTTTCTTACCTTGGTCTGTGCACAAGAGTTACCTGGTCGAATCAGCGCGCCCCGTCCCACGGCATTACCTGGCAACCACTACCGTTGCCTGTGTACAAAGGAGTTACCCGACCAAACTCGCCGCGTGTCAGCACGCCCTGTCCCGCAGCAACTCCCCAGATATATCCAAATGGCAGCAGTAACTATCGCTGCCTACCCTGGTCGACCGGATTCTCCTAACCCGGTCGCCTAGAACCCAGGTTCCCCGGATCCCCGGATATATCCGACTGGCAGCAACTACCGCTGCCTACCCCGGTCACCCGGATAAGTCTTTTAAGACCTTTCTTACCCAGGTCTGGTGCACACAAGAGTCACTTGACCAAACCCGCTGCGTCTGCCTGTTTTGTTTCCAGGGTCTCTCAGTCCGGATCACGCTCGCCTGAGCCGCCGTGGCAAGGAGGGAAACTAGAGACTACCGAAATCAGCGAGGTGCACCTTCTCCGTTTTTCCAAAAATGCCGAGCAACCGGAGCTTGGGATCCCGGACGAACCCCCAAATCTGTTAGAAACAAAATCAATAAAATTTAGACGAGACCACCAACACTGGAAACAAGACAAGTTATTCTATGATCTTATAAGAAAGGGCAACAATTATAGAAGCAAATGAGCAATGAACATTCAAACTAGTACACAGTTATACTTTTGAGCTGCGTGAGGTCACCTCTCCCGACTCTTACATTACTCAATCTTTCTTATTGTATTCTATCACTACCCAGCTGTGCTCCGCCCTTATTGCCCCCTTTTCTCCAAGTTGGCAACCTTTCCCTCTGTAAGTGCTGATATGAGGCTAAACTTGTATCTTGATGTTCTTTTACTTTGCTTGTATCATCTTCCATTGTTCATAGGTACATTCCATTCTTGAACATACGTTTTAACAATGTATCTTTTCATGCTTGGTTAATGTGTTTCAGCTATCTCAGCTATTTTGCTGAGACTATTATTTAAAAGAATTATTTGCTTTAGTATTAATTATCCACAATTATTCATTAAAGATAAAGATACGTTTCCCTAATGCTTGTCTTTTCTATACCTGCAAAAACAACACACTTCCCCATTTCTTACACTATGGTGACCATCTCGTTAGCTGTCGCCTTGCTGCTCACGTTGAGGGACAGATTGTCGCTGGTAATGAGGCTGGATATCCCCCACTCCCCTCCCTGCGGTGGCTGTGGTTTCCTCAGTCCCAGGGGACCCAGACTCTCTGCTCTCCAACCACAGTCTCCCCTCCCCCCATTGGCCGCACCCTCTGATGGAGTGGTCAGGACAGGGACAGTCTCACCCTCGTTACACTCCCAGTCACAATGGTTACCATGGACACGCTTCACTGTCTGTGCTCCAGAACGTTTGATTGGTCAATTTGCACTAAGCCTCCTTACCCACCATAGGTGCTAGTTTACCACCCCATCTCCACGACGGGCACATCCTCACTGCCCCCAGTACACACTGACGTATCGGGCACATTGATGGTGGGTGATGGGCCCAGTCTCACTGGCCCCGAATTCTCCAGTCTCACTGTTCACTGGCTCTGCTCTGACCCCGGGAACAGTGGGCAGTGCCTCACCAATGGGAACACGGCATTGCCCACAAAGGGCTCTCTCCCCCACTCTTGGTGACTGATGGAAGAAGCTGTTCCTGTGGATGGAGCTGAAGGTTCGGTGTGTGGGGGTGGGTCCATTGGGGCTGAGATGAGTCGTACTGGAGCAAGGGAAGGTAAGGGGCCTATTGGTGCAGAGGGAAAGGTCGGCTGGGGTACCCCCTGACTGAGTGTGGACATGGGAACTGGCTGCATGTGTCAGTTCAGAACTGATGTCTCCTCTATACCTTCCTCCTAACACCTTAAAACTATGACTCCTCGTGGCAGACTTATGAGATTTGTTCCCCCTGACGTCATCGTTTTAATCTTGTTGTCTTTGTCTTGTTCCATATTAATGTCAGCAGCTCAAAAATAGTCCCTCTCTCTGAGTTCATCCAGAAGACCAGCTTCATTTCAGAATTGCTTTTCCTCTCACTGAGCTCTTATGTGCTAAAGGGGTCAGTTAAATATGATACAATAGTCTTTTTTGCTCTCAGTGTCTTTCACACTGTTCATATTTAGAGATATTTGAGATATGAAATCCCAAAATACTCTAACACTTCAAAATATTCAAAAATGTCTGACATACTACTCTTCTGTTTTCCTCAGAGGATTTGGTCATCAACTGTAAATTACTAGCAGTGTGGCTGCCACCTTTTTAAAACGATCTCAGCTGAATCCTTATCGTGTCTTTTGTTAATGCATTGAGTATATCAATGAAGGCCCTGTTAACCAGAGTGGAGGAGGAGAGTTGAGGATAAAGGGATGTATATTTATAGGGATGTCCAGTATGGAAACAGACCCTTAATTCCAATTGTCCATGTTGACCAGATATCCTGAAGACATCGAGTCCCATTTGCTAGCATTTGTCTCATATCCCTCTAAACTCTTCCTATTCATGGACCCATCCAGATGCCTTTCACGTGTATTTACACGAGCACCGCTCCCCCTCCCCCCCCACCCCCCACCCGACTTTCTCTGGCAACTCATTCCATGGACGCAACAACCTGTGCAAAAAAGTTGCTCTTTAAGTCCCTTTTAAAACTTTTCCCTCTCGACTATGCCTTCCAGTTTTCGATTCCCCTACCCTGGGGAAAGGATCTTGGCTATTCACCATATCCACGCCTCTCATGATTTTATAAACCTCGATAAGGTCACCCCGCCCCCCGCCCCTCCCCCCCCCCCCCCCCCCCCGCCCCCAGTCTCCAAGCTCCAGGCCAAATAGCCCTATTTGCAAGGAAGTATGAATCATTCTTTTGCTAATTATTTTAGCTGTGTTCTCTATTAATGATCTTCCTGTCAGTCTAAAGAGAGACAGTAATCGCTTCCAGCACGACGGAGGGAGAAGCTCATATTAGATACACGCTGGTGGAAGGTGACATCGAGTCATAGGGTGGTACAACGTGGTACAACTTGTCCAGGCTGACCAGATGTTATAAATTAATCTAGTCCTTTTGCCAGCATTAGCACCAAATCCCTCTCAACCCTTCCTAATCATATACACATTCAGATGGCATTTAAATGTCATAATTGTACCAGCCTCCACCACCTCCTCTGGCAGCTCATTCCATACACACATCAACCTCTGCATGAAAGTGTTGCCCCTTAGGTCCCTTTTAAATGTTTCCCCTCAAACCATAAATCTATACACTCCAGTTCTGGACTCCCCCACTCCAGGCCAAATACCTTGTCTATTTACTCTCTCCATGCCCCTCAGGATTTTATAAACCTCAATAAGGTTTATTGATCTGATGGTCCTTCTAAATCTTTTCTGAACCCTTTCAAGTTTCACAACATTCTTCCTATAGCAGAGAGACCAGAATTGAATGTGGTATCCAAAAATGGTCTAACCAATGTCCTGTACAGCCACACCATGACCTCCCAACTCCTACTCATTGCACTGACCAATAAAGGAAAGCAGACCAAATGTTTTCTTTACTATCCTGTCAACCTGCAACTCCACTTTCAAGGAACTATGAACCTGCACTCCAAGGTCTATTTGTTCAGGGACACACTCCAGCACTTTACCATTAAGTGTATAATTCCTGCTCTGATTTGCCTTTCCAAAACGCAGCACCTCACATTTATCTCAACTCCATCTGCCACCCCTCAGCCTATTGGCCCATCTGATCAAGGTCCCACTTTACTCTGAGGTGACGTTGTTCACTATCCACTGCACCTACAAATTTGTTGTTATTGTAAACTGACTAATCACACCTCCTATATTCACATCCAAATCATTTGTATAATTGACAAAAGGTAGTGGACCCAACACCAATCCCTGAGGCACACTGCTCATCACAGGCCTCCAGTCTGAAAAACAACCCTCCACCACTACCTCTGTCTTCCATCTTCAAGACAGTTCTGTATCCAAATGGCTTCTTCCTGTCTTCCATATGAACTAACTGTGCTAACCAGGCTACTATGAGGAACCTTGTCAAACACCTTACTGAAGTTCATATAGAACATGTCCACTGCTCTGTACTGATCAATCCTCTTCATTACTTCTTAAATAACTCAATCAAGTAGATGAGACATGATTTTCCACACACAAAGCCATATTAACTATCCCAAATCAGTCCTTGCCTTTCCAAACACATGTAAATCCTGTCCTTCAGGAATCTCTCCAGCAACTCGCTCACCTCCAACGTCAGGCTTATTGGTCTATAGTTTCCCAGCTTTTCCTTACCACCTTTCTGAAATACTGACACCACATTAGCCAGTCTTCCAGCACCTCACCTGTAGCTATTGATGATACATTTATCTCAGCAAGGGGCCCAGCAATCACTTTGCTCGATTCTCACAGACGTCTAGGGTACACTTGACCAGGTCTTGGAGAGTTGTCCACTTTCAGGATTTTAAGCCATTCAGCACCTCCTCCTCGATAATATGGACATGTTTCAAGATATCACTAGTTATTTTCCCATGTTCTATATCTTCCATGTTCCTTTCCACAGTAAACACTGATGCTAAACACTAATTTATTATGTCCCCCATTCTCTTGTGTTTCCACACATTGGCTGTCTTGTTGATCTTTGAGGAGCCCTATTGTCTCCCTGGTTACCCTCTTGTCCTTAATGTATTTGTAAAGCCCCTTTGAATTTTCCTTAATCCTATTTGCCAAAGCTATCTCATGTTCCCTTTTTGTCCTCCTGATTTTCCTCTTAAATATAATTCTATAGCCTTTATGCTCTTCGAAGGACTCACTCAATTTCTGCTGTCTATGTCTGACATCTGCTTCCTTCTTTTTCTTGACTAAATAAAACCTCCATTTCTCGAGTCATCCAGCATTTCCTCCACCTACCACCTTGCCCTACACCCTCACAGGAACATACCTTCGCTGGAGTTCCATTATTTCATTTTTGAAGGGATCTATTTTCCAGCCATCCCTTTACCTGCAAACATCTGCCCGACTCCAAACAACTTTTGAAAGTTCTTGCCTAATACCATCAATATTGGCCTTCCTCCAATTTAGAACTTTAATCTTTAAATTTAGGTCAGTGCTTTTCCACGACTGTTTTAAAACTAATACAATTATGCTCATTTGCCCCAAAGTGCTCCCCCACTGACACCACAGTCATCGCAGACTGCCTTATTTCCCAAAAAGACATCAGGTTTTACACCTTCTCTAGTCGGTATATCCACACACTGAATCAGAAGATTTTCTTGTACACACTTAAGAACTTCCTTTCCATCCAAGCCCATACTGTTCAATTTATCAAATGTATATTATTCTAAGACATTAGTTTTCACATTCAACACCCAGCTGCAATTTTCCACTTATGAAAGAACCCATTTGATTTGAATTCCATTGAATTCAGACAACACGTAGACATCTACTCTTCCATATAGACAATGAAACTTGTTCTGATCCCCAACTGATGGTAATACTGGACCAGAATCAAACCTGGTTTGATGGATCATAGGTTTAATTTTCTGTTGCTAAGTTAGTTAACGTGGTGGTTAGTCACTGAGGCAGATTTGGTCCAACTGGGAAGGACATACTATATGGTCACTGTTAGTGTCAAGGTCAATATTGTAGATGAATTGGAACAGCTTCACTTTAATACCTTAGGGCAGACTTGATAACATATGAAGATTATGCCATGATCTTGAGAACTGCTAACATTTTTAGAGGTGCAAGTGTCTTAAGTGAAATTTAAAGGTAGTGAAGATTGTATAGATGGTTATAATCCTGTGATCAAACAGTTTTGATCAGGTGTGAGTTGGTGACAGCCTGTTTGAGTGTTCATACTGTCCCTTGGTTGGTTGTTGGTTCAGAGTCATCATCAGCTGATGATCACGAGGTGATGGTCAGAATACCCATGTGCAGCCCAATGCACCGAATGGCCTCCTGCTGCATTATGCCAATTCTGTGATTCTGTTTTCCTCATTGTTTGGATGTGAACATTGATCACATGGTTCAACACAATAACAAAACTGAGATTTGGAATTTAGTAACAATCAATCACAATATCTGAACATGTTCCATTGTTTTAACTCACTGTGTTCTGTTGTACCGTGTAGTTTCTCCCCCATACCCTCTCCAGCTCACTTCACTCTCATTCACAAGACTCATCCTGGCTATTCAACTTGAAAAAGAATGATTTGCATTGATAGAATGATAGGTGTCACAATGATAGGTCTTTTCAAACTGCTTTACGGTCAATGAATCCTTCCAAAGTATAGTTTCAGTAGGAAATGTGACATTGAGTGGTCACAAACTCAATGTGGTAATGACCAAATCACTGGTTTCTGCATTAATACCTGGGTGTAAATATTGAACAGAACTCTGGGCATAACATCCCCACTCTTCATCCCAGGCTGCAAAAGGATCAGGATGTGAACATAGGAGATGGCTCATTGTGAATTTCCAGTCTTCACTTGATTCAGGGAGGATGCTACAGAATCAGACATTTCCAATCCTTGCTCAAAAAGGTGCGAGCTCAGTCCTAGTAATGGTAGGCCAGTCAGTTTAATGTCAGTGATGAGGCAGGTTTTATAAGTAATAATCTGGGCAAAAATTGATAAACACTGGGATATTTCTAGTTAATCACAGAGCCAAGACACATTGTAAAAGGCGGATTTTGATTCACTAATTTAATGGAATTTTTTGATGAAGTAACAGTGAAGGTTGATGAAGGGAATATGTTGGATGCTGTTTTGGAAAACATTTGACAAAAATGCCACTTAAAAGGCTCCTGACAATGTTGAAGTTCACAAAGTCGGACGGTCGGTATTAGTTTGGATGAAATCATTGGCTACAGGACTGAACAGCAATATTAATCTTTCCTGTTGTATATTGACCATAACTATATTCTGTACTCCAGCTGTAGCCTAACCTATCAATAAAACCTCCAATGCTTCAGCTAATAAGAAAATGTATGATTTTGTGACCACTGTATAATCCTCCCACTCACCTTCAAGGACTTGTGGACATTCACTCCAAGGTCTTGTCTCTCATTATGTCACTCTCTGTTCCCAGTTCAGTGTATTGTCACACTCTCTGTCTCCCTGTGTTCACCGGTCAGTGTGTTATCTCTCCACCTTTCTTTCTTCCCAATTGTGTGTTATCCGCTTGTCTCTCACTTTTTCCAATTGTGTGGTCCCTGTTTTTCTCTCTCTCTGTTCCCAATTCAGTGTGTCGTCTCTCTATCTTTCTCTATTGCCAGTTCAGTGTATTATCACACTCTCTGTCCTCTATTCTCAGTTCAGTGTTTTATCTCTGTTTCTCTCTATTTTTAGTTGTATGCTCTCTGGTTCTCTCTTTCTCCATTCCCAGTTCAGTGTTTTGTCAGTTTATCTTACTCTATTCTCAGTTCAATGTGTTGTCTCTTTGTCTCTCTCCATTTCCAGTTCACTGTGGGTGTCTCTCAATCTCTATTCCCAGTTCAGGGTGTTCGCTATCTCTCTCTATTGCCAGTTCTGTCACTCCCTGTTCCAGTTCAGTGTGTTGTCTCTCTCGATTCCAAGTTGTGTGTTCTCAGTTTGTCTCTCACCTCTCCCAGTTCAATGCATTATCTGTTTCTCTCTCTCCATTCCCAGTTCATTGTGATGTTAGTTTATCTCCTACTATTCCCAGTTCAGTGTGTTATCATCTTTTGTCTATGTTGTCTGTCTATCTCTCACTATTCCCACTTCAGTGTCTTGTACCCTGTTTCCCTCTTTTCCCAGTTCAGTGTTGTATCTCTGTTGCTATTGCCAGTTCTGTGTTGTTCCTCCATCTCTCTCTGCATTCCCAATTCAGTGAGTTGTCTCTCTGTCTCTCATTTTCAAGTTCATTGTGTTGCCACTCTGTCTCTCTCTAATCCCAAATCACTGTCTCTCATTACCTGGTGGTCTAGTGCTTAGGATTCGGTGCTTTCACCGTCGTGGACTGGGTTCGATTCCCAGCCAGGGAATGGGTGCGTTTAATTGTTTTTTGGGCGGCACGGTAGCTCAGTGGATAGCACTGCAGCCTCATAGTGCCAGAGACCCGGGTTCAATTCCCGCCTCAGGCAACTGTCCCCGTGTCTACGTGGGTTTCCTCTGGGTGCTCCGTGCTCCGGTTTCCTCCCACAATAGGTGATCTGGCCATGCTAAATTGCCCGTAGTGTTAGGTGAAGGGGTAAATGTAGGGGAATCTGTTTGGGTGGGTTGCTCCTCAGGGGGTCGGTGTGGACTTGTTATACTGAAGGGTCTGTTTTCACACTGTTAGTAATGTAATCTAATCATTATGTCTCTATTTCCAATTCAGTGTGTTGTCTCTCTCTGTCTCTAATCCCAGTTCACTACCTTGTCACTGTCTCTCTCCATTCCCGGGGCAATGTCTTGTCACTGTCTCTCCCCATTCCCAGGGCAATGTCTTGTCACTGTCTCTCCCCATTCCCGGGGCAATGTCTTGTCACTGTCTCTCCCCATTCCCAGGTCAATGTCTTGATGCTGTCTCTCTCCATTCCCAGTTTAGTATGCTCCCTCACGATCTATCTCTATTGCCAGTTCATTCTGATGTCCATCATTGTCCATCCTTAATTGTACAGAGGGCAGTTAAGAGTCAATTTGCTGATGACATAAAGGTGGGTAGGAAAATGAGTTGAAAAGACAAACCATCTGGCAAATGGAGGACAATGTGGCAAAGTGTGAAATGGTGCATTTTGGCAGAAAGAATAATAAGGCAACATATTACTGCAATACTATGGCTGAAGAGCTCAGGGATGGAGAGGAATCTGGGTGTCTTCGGACACAAATCACAGAAAGATAATCTATAGGTATAGCAAGTAATCAGGAAGGCTAATCGTGTCACATTTTATTGTGAGAGGAATTGAAAGCAAGAGTGTGAAGGCTCTGCTTCACTTACCCAGGATGTGGGTAAGGATTCATGTGGAATGCTGTGTACAGTACCAGTCACCGTACTTACGTTAATGTGTTGGAAGAAGAACAGGTTTACTAGGCTAATACTCGGAAGGAGCGGATTGTTCCTGGTATTTTTCTCGGGATTTACTCAATCCCTGCTGTTAATACCTGACATCTGCTTCCTTCTTTTTCTTGACCAGAAACATAATTGCTCTAGTTATCAGCATTCCCTACCCCTCCCAACCTTGCCCTTCAACCGAGTAGGAACATACAGTATATTAGACCCCATTATCTCATTTTGAAAGTTTGACATTGCCCAGCCGTGCCTTTACCTGTGAGTATCCACCCATAATCAACTTTCGAAAGTTCTTGACTAATACCATCAAAATATGCTTTCCTTCAATTTTGAATGTTAACTTTTAGATCTGGTCTATCCTTTTACATCAATATTTTACAACTAACAGAATGATGTTCGCTCCCCCATTGATACCTAATTCACTTGCCCTGTCTTATCCCGAAAAGGTCAAGTTTTGCACTTTCTCTAGTCGGTATATCTACATACTGAATCAGAAAAATTTCTTGCACACACTTAACAAATTCCTCTCCATCCAAGCCCTTAGCAGTATGGTAGTCCCAGTCAATGCTTGGAAAGTTTAAATCCCCTACCATAACCACCCTATTATTCTTACAGATAACAGATATCTCCTTACAAATTTGTTTCTCAATTTCCTGCTGACTATTGGGGGTTTAAGGTCTCTATTGTACATTTCCCAATAAGGTGATCATCCTTTTCTTATTTCTCAGTTCTGCCTAAATAACTTTCCTGTGTGCATTCCTAGGAATATCCTCCTGAAGTACAGCAGTACTGTTATTCCTAATCAAAAACGCCACTCCCCCACCTCTCTTGCCCCTTTCTATCCTTCCTATAGTATCTATAAACTGGAATACGAAGCTGCCAGTCGTGTCCATCCCTGAGCCCCATCTCTATAATTGCTGTGATATCCCAATCCCTTTTTCCCAACCATGCCGAGTTTATCCGCCTTCCCTGTTACGCCTCTTGCATTGAAACAAATGCAGCTTAATTTATTAGTCCTACCTCATTCTCTGCTTTGTTCCTGCCTACCCTGTTTGACTTGCTCCTTTCCCCAACTGTACCAGTCTCAGACTGATCTCTTTTCTCACTATCTCCTGAGGTCTTCCCCCTACACCCCCCTCACACCCCACCTCTGCACCCTTTCCCACCCTGCACTAGTTTAAATCCTCCTGAGCAGCCCGAGGAAATCTTCCTGCCAGTATATTAGGAGAGGTTGGAAATCTTACAACCTTTAAAAATATTTGAATGAGCACTTGAAATAACATAACATTCAAGACTATGTGACGAGTACAGGGATTTGGGATGACCATGCCTTTGGTGATAGTTAATGACAGTGAGGACTCAATAGGACAAAGGGCCTTTTCTGAACTGTCTAACTAAGACTTTATTAAAGGGCCTACATAACATTTAAAGTAAAGCATTCCAAATTTGCCAGAACATTTTTAATGTATTGGTGGTAAAAACTTCAAATCGTTAAAGAATCTTTTGAAAAACAAATCTATAAAGCCCCACAAAACATGTCATTTATCTAAAATATGCCATTTATTTTAGAAATCTGATGGAGTACTTGGGTCATTTGGGCTCAGCGCTAACCTGGAGCATAACAGCCTTTACAAAAGAACACACAAACTTTGATCTGAGGAGTAAAAGTAAATAGGAACACAAAAGGATATGATGTCATTTCATGTGGCACCATCCCATTACTTCAGGTTATCCCCAAGAGGCTTCACCATGAACTCATTCCTTTTGAACTGCAGTCATTACTATTATCTTTGCAAAACATACCCATCAATTTGCACATAGCAAATCCCATAAAATGTAAGAGGGAATCGGTTTTGATGATATTGATTAAAGGATGAATGCAACCTTGGTCCCTCAGGACTCCCAGCTCCTATTTAATGAATGACTCAAGTCTCCGTTGTGCCCTCATTTGATTGTTCTTTGATCACAGGTTAAATTACAGCCTCAACTTCATCTTAGGACTTAACACACAAACTTTCCTTTAGAGGAAATATGATGATTAAGAATGTAGTTTAATTCACTGTTTCCTTTTATTTTGTTCAGAAGCTGAAGTTCCTGACTCATGGTCCACGGACCACAGTTGCCTTCCGGTACCTCACTGTTATTGAGCAGTATTCAATAATGGAAGGAAATAAAGCAAAATCCTTTCTTCACTGAAATTCATAAACCCCAAGGCCACAGGGAGGTCATTGCCTTGTGATTGGAAGAGGGAAGCCCAACGGATTTCCAATAGTCACTCATTAAACATTACTGAAATTGATCATTGTCGATAATCAGATTTCTCAGCATCAATCAAGGATGAAACCATCGATCTTCCCCTCTTTATGGGTATTTAAGCGGGCATTGGATAGGTATATGGAGGATAGTGGGTTAGTGTAGGTTAGGTGGGCTTTGATCGGCGCAATATCGAGGGCCGAAGGGCCTGTACTGCACTGTATTCTTCTATGTTCTATGTTCTATGAAAGAATGGACTGAAAGAAGTGAGCATGAATGTTATTAATAACTCCAGTGATATTAGGTAGAAGCGTACTCTCACAGATGATCCAATAAAAACTAGGAACAAATACCCTGGGGTGTCACTTCATCCTCTGTACTGACTTCACAGGGAAATATCTTCAATGGTAGAAGTGTGGACCTCTCCAAAAGCCATGCCATAATAGATGGTGTCACCGATCACTGTAACCCATGGCATTGTATTAGTGGTGAACCTGGCTGCCCACTTCCCTGTGTTGTTGGTGACTATGACTCCATCATTACTCCATCATCCGGTCCTCAGGTATTGAAGCCCAGCATCAGCTGTCTCTTCTGTAGACATGCCTAATGTTCGGGGTGGGTTGGGGTTGAAACAGATAATAATACAAATTACACAAACTTTCTTTTTTTATTGAAAAGAATATATGAATGATTGACTTTGAAGTTTATTAGGCTCAGCTGCTCTGTTCAGTCTTTAAGCTTCAGAAGGGGCTCGTTCACTCCGGTCCATCTAACCATCTGGACATCCTTCAGGTTTTCATTTTCTTCTCATGGACTTGATGAACACCCCCTTAAACGGCACTTACAATATTCCTCTCAACTCCATGTGGCATTGAACACCACATTCTGAAAGCTCTTTGGAGAAGACATTTCTCCCAAATTCTTTATTGGTCTTAATTGTGACCATCTTATATTGATGTCATCTGATTTTTATTCCTCATGTGCAGACACCACGTTTTTACACCCACATCATCAAATCCCCTCAATGTTAAACATACATCGAAGTAGCTTCCTCCTTCTCCTTCCTATGTGAATACACCACCTCTTAAAATTATTTTCCACTGTCTTGCCCATTCTGCTCACCTTTCTGGACTCTGCTATTTTACCACAACCTTCCTCAGTATTAGCCATAATCACCAATTTCCTGTCATCCACATAATTGTTATACCCCTGATCTCCAGGAACAATTACTTTCAGGACTAGTACCCTGTGGAACAACACATTCTGTCAGTCTGAACAACTAACTTTTAGCTTTAGTTTCTGTTTCTAACCCTATTGTTATCCATTCTGCTACTTCTTCCCGGCATCCATGTTGTAACTCTCGTTTACTATTAACATATCTTTTAAAAATCCAGACTTAAACACACCCTCCCCAATACCTTTACATATACTGTTATGTCATCAAACAATTCAGTAAGGTTAGACACCAATGCTGACTGTTCTTTATTGTATTCTCAGTTCTGGATATTTTACCATTCTGGCTTTGAGTAAAAATTGCAACATTTTTCCTACAACCAACTTTAAACTAGCTGGTCTGCAGACCCATGTTGCATTATTACTATGATTGTGATCCGGTAGCTGAAGATGAAGCAATAAAGCCAAATATTTTCATCAATTAATTAATTATCAAATTTATACGAAATCAGTTAGCTCAATGAGCTCCCCTTGAACTTAAGGTGTCCAAAAGTTTAAAAACATGTTTTAAATATCTGCCAAATACTCACTGTTTTGATATGAATGCATTGTCTTTCATTTAGGGGGAGGCAATGGCCTAGCGGTATTATCACCGGACCGTTTACCCAGAGACTTTAATAAGCACACAACTCTTATTTCACAAAGCAATATATCTTTTTAACAAGGCATTTTTCAATGATTTTTGTCTTCTCAATGCTGTCATTCCTACCCGAATGACTGTTTTTATGGGGTCGAGGTATAGAAATATATATATTTTATATATATATATAAATACACACACACACACACACACACACACAAACGTGATCTAGGACACTGTACCCAATTCAGCACTGCAGCATGGGGGAGGTGCAATACAGAATCAGCAGAATGATTCTGAGATTAAAAAAGCTTCAAAGAGGCCAGGTTATATGATATACATTTGTATCAGCTTGATCAATATTTAAGGTAAAGATAGGTAAAGAGAGATTATTTCCCTGGGAAAAGGTCAGGGGAGAACAGCCCAGAAATAAGAGAGAAGCGTGAAAATTCAAGGAATACCTTTCAGGGTGATAAACGGATGTGCTTTCTATACAACACCACAGAGGTCTTTAAGAAAATTCAATGCCGAGACAGATCGACTTTAATCAATAAGGGAATCAGGCATTATGGGAAAAGGCAGGCAAGTCGAGTTGAGGGTTATCAGATCAGCCATGATTTCATTAACTGGCAGCTTTTATCAGAATCAATGCAAGGTTCCAATCTGAAATGTGAACTCTGTTTCTCTGTCCACTGATGCCTCCTGATGTGCTAAACGTTTCCAGAATTTTCTGTTTTGATCCCTGGCATCCTAAGGCCATGTTAAACAATCCATTGGTTTGTTTTGTTCGGTTCCTTTGACACTATACTTAACTCAATAGTCTTGGTGTTGAGAACAATTATTCTCACATTTCCTCTAGCGTTAGTTTCTCAATTTTCCCTCAGCCCATTGAGGCTATGATGAAACTGGGAGTTCAATAATTCCAACAGAAGGTAAACAAAGATTTACTGACCTGGTCATTGGAGAGTAGAAGCTGCCAGATGGTACTCGCGACAGAGACATAGAACATTCAGCATGACAACAAACTCTTCAGTCCAACCTGTCCATGCCAACCAAATATCCTAAATTCATCTAGTCCCACTTGCCAGCACTTGGACCATATTCCTCTAAACCCTTCTTATTCTTATACTCATCCAGATGCCTTTTAAATATTGTAATTGTACCAACCTCCACCACTTCTTCTGGCAACTCATTCCATTCACACACCACCCTCAGCATGAAAAGCTTGCCCCTTAGGTCCCTTTTAATATCCAATAAACCTCCAATAAACCACCTCATCTGTAAACCACAATTACTGTTTGGTCAGACATCCGATGGGATAATCAGTGCAATTATGTCCTCTGCTAAGGGGCAAAGAACTGAAAATGTGTTGCTGGAAAAGTGCAGCAGGTCAGGCAGCATCCAAGGAGCAGGAGAATCGACGTTTCGGGCATAAGCCTGAAGAAGGGCTTATGCCCGAAACGTCGATTCTCGATTTTGTAGATGACGTTTGTTTTGCATGCTTACTGGTTCATTAGCTACTGTTTAAGTGTGTTGTTGGGTTTGTGGGCTATCATGCTGCCAACAAGTCTGATTAGGCTGGCAGTCATTTCAGAGATGTCTTTGATGCAGGGTAAAGTGCCTAAGGCTTCTGGGCCTGTTTTGTCTGTTTGTTTGGGTTTGTTGCTGAGAAATTGGCGGAATGTGTTTATTGGGTACCTGTTCTTCTTGAATACACTGTATGGGTGGTTTTCTTCTGCTCTTTGAAGTTCTACAGTGCTGCAGTGTGTGGTGGCTCATTGAAATACTGTCCTAATGCAGCTTTGTTTGTGGGTGTTGGGATGATTGCTTCTGTAGTTCAGTATTTGGTCCGTATGTGTTGTTTTCCTGTGGATGCTCATTTGAAGGTCTCCATTGGCTGTCCGCTCTACTGTGACATCTAGAAATGGCAGGTTATTGTTGTTTTCCTCATCCTTTATGAATTTTATGCCAGTAAGGATACTATTGATTATCTTGAAGGTTTCCTCTAAATTGTTTTGTTTAGTGATTACAAAAGTGCCATCCACGCAGCGGACTCAAAATGTGGCTTGGATGGTTGGGAGAGTTGTTTGTTTGAGTCTCTGCATTACTGTTTCTGTGAGGAATCCTGATATCGGTGATCCCATGGGTATTCCATTGATTTGCTCAAGGGTCCTGCTATTGAAAGTGAAGTGGGTGGTGAGGCATAGTTCCACCAGCTTGATGATGTTGTCCTTGTTGATGAAGTTGGTGGTGTTTGGTGTATGTGTCTTTGGTTTTTCTAGTAGCGTAGTCAGTGTTTCTTTGGCCAGGTTGATGTTGATGGATGGGAACAGGGCTGTTACGTCAAAGGAGACCATTATTTCATCCACTTCTTTCTTGGTGTCTTTGATGAGGTTCAGGAGTTCTTGGGTGCAGTGGTAGGAGTACTCTACTAAGCAATTTAGACTTTTGTGGAGTTCCTTGGCTAGTCGGTATGTTGGTGTTCCTGGTAGTGAGACTGTGGGTCTGAGGGGGACTCCTGGTTTGTGAACTTTGGGTAGTCCATAGAAGCATGCTGTGTTGGATCTGTCTGGTTTCATTTTTTGGAAGTCTGACTTGTTTAATTCTCCTGATTTCTTAGGTTTTCTGATTAAGGCTATGATTCAGTTCTTCAGTTGAAACCCTCCAACCCTGGCAAACATCCTTGTAAATCTTTTCTGAACCCTTTCTGCACTCCAAGCAACACTCATCAGGACCTTACCATTAAGTGTATAAGTCCTGCCCTGATTTACTTTTCCAAAATGCAGCACTTCACATTTATCTAAAATACATTCCATCTGCCACTCCTTGGCCTATTGGTCTGTCTGATCAGGATCCCTTTGTAGGTGCAGTGTACAGTAAAGAAGTTTACCTCAAATTTGGATGTCATCTGCAAACGTACTAGTTATACCTCCTGTGTTCACATCCAAATCAATTATTTAAATGATGAAAAGCAGTGGACTCAGCTCCGATATTTGTGGCACACCACTGGTCCAGGCCTCCAGTCTGCAAAAGCAACCCTCCATCACCACCCTGTGTCTTCTGCCTTCGAGCCAGTTCTGTATCCAACTGGCTGGTTGATATGTACTACTTGACGACTACTGCCGTGTTATGATGTTTTGCAGGAGAATAAAAGGATTAGGTTAAAGATAATCTTTTTTATCTAGGTAGAACTTAACTTGCTTCGTCTCTACAATGCTGGGTGGATGCCAGGGGTATAGAAACACTAGAATACATTGACTAAGAAGGAGGCAATGCAATGGATCGGTCTTGAACATTGCAGCCAAGATATTATCAGAACCTGTAGTCTTCAATTTATCAATGCTCCAAGCCACAACTTGCTATCAGTTGGTGCGAACTGAATTGATTATCACAGCAGGTTCATGTTTTGTAGCTCTGTATACCCTTGAACATGAACTGTTCACTCAGAATCTTAGAATCCCTACAGTGTGGGAAAAGGCCCTTCGGCCCAACAAGTCTACACTGATCCTCCAAACCCATATCCCATTACTCTACATTTACCATTGACTAATACACTTAAGCTACACATCCCTGAACACTATGGGCAATTTAACATGGCCAATTCACCTAACCTGCACATCTTTGGATTGTGGACAAAACCAGAGCACCCAGAAGGAACCCACGCAGACACAGGGAAGATGTGAAAACTCCACACAGACAGTCACCCGAGGCTGGAATCAAACACAGGTCCCTGGCACTGTGAGGCTGCAGCGCTAACCAGTTGTTGCTTTGGACTATGTTCGCATCTTTAAAGGTACACCACCATACAGTTAAAACTGGCAGAGAATCATATGAAAGCAATGTGCTATCCAACTCTAATCCATGCTGTACCAGATGGTTCACATTCTAATTCACCACATTTGATATCTTTGGCCCAAAAGCACACTCTTCTCTGCTGCAGCTTCTTGCTGAGTTTCTCCACTGACTGTAACCCTGTTACCATTTGACTGACAGTTCCACAAACTTTCACATTATCTGGCCACACTTCTTAAAGTCTTCATTCTTGCAGCAGTGCATGGACTGATCCCCTAAATTTCACCTAACCCATGCTTTTCTTTGACAACCATATTCTGCTTCTTGGATTCTTCCAGGAGAATTTCTTAGCATCCTGTTCGAGTCCAATTAGCTTTTTATCCTTGGTTCCTTTCTTGTTCCTAAACAGGTTGTTTCTCAAATTAATTGGTTTTGTACATGTTGATACTAATTGACTTAGACTATTAGGGTCTTTTATTCATTCAATCCTTGGTCAGTTTCCATTCACAGATTAGAAACCCTTGTCTCTGATCCCTGCCTTTTTGAAATTAGTATAGTTTTAGCAGTGAACCCTGATTAATATCAATTGGTTTTACATTTTCACCATTACATCTGTTAATCCTTGCAGTAAGACACAGCAGAAGGTGGTCATGCCGTCCCTTAAGTCTGTTTTGCCATTCAATGAAATCATGACCGATTTGATATAATGCTGACTGATTCCCTTAAAAATCGCTCAGTATTGAATGTCCTTATAAAGCCTATACAATCCTCTCCTCAATCTCATCTGTCTTAGATAGCTGAGAGATTATTCAGAGATTATGCACTCTGCTCCTGCAAGAGGAACCAATCTTTCTGCATCGACCCTGACAAGTCCTCTGGGAATCTCGGATGTCTCAAGAAGGTTGTATCTCATGTGGAAATGTCCTGACCTGTACCAAACTGTTTCTCTCCACAAATACGGTCTGATCACATGTGCCTTCCTAGCATTTTGTGTTTTTAATTTCAGATTTCCAGCATTGGCAACATTTTGTCTTTCTCTCACGACATCAGGCTCAGCGGTTTGCACTGCTGCCTCACAGTGCCAGGGATCCAGGTTCAATTCCAGCCTTGGGTGACAGTATGTGTGGTGTTTGTACTGTCTCCCAATGTTCTGCATGGGTTTCCGTCATGTGTTCCAGTGTCCTCCCACAGTCCAAAAATGTCCTGTTAGGTGGATTAAACATAGCAAATGTGTGATTCCAGTGTAGGGTAGGGAGCGGGGTCTGAGGAGAAAGCTCTTGGGAGGGTCAGCACATACTCAATGGGCCAAATGGTCTTTCTCCACATTGTAGGGATTCTATGATCAGGAGTTTTTCCAGGTGGCATCCCCATCTTGCTCATTTTCAGCTGTTCCTTCAACAATCTTCCATTTATCATATAAAGTCACAGCGATGTTCATGAGCAATTTTACATCATTCAGCTCCATTCCCAATTCCTTCCAGAATAAGGCAGCTCACAAGGCTCCTACAGCACAACCTGTACAACATCGTGTGGCAGGTAGTACTTACTAATGAAGAAATCACCATTTCCAGCAAGAAAATATTCAACTGCCTGATTATTACAAATGTGGATTTGAGAATGTGGCAGAGACTAGATACTGAGTGACTGTCAAATTCTATCCACCATTTATAAATTAGAAGTTGGATGCAAGTGATAGAAGTTTCCTTCCACAAACAGACATCGATATCTGATCAATTGTTTACTCTTAAGCGAAAACTAAGATTTCTGTGAAGCAGAAGTACTGGGAGTTAGAGTACTTCTGTCTCTCTGTACTCCAGACACAGGAAGATCCGAAGACAAGAACCTACAGCTGCCTGGTTCTGAGATAAGAAGTGTTGTTTAGTAAATCTTAACTGGGAGTTTTATTGGACTAGTATTATAGAAGGGAAGGTAGAATGTCGGTTAGAGAAAGAAATTTTAAATAGTAGTTAAGTATTCTCTGTTATACTTTAAGAAATAAAGCCGTTAATTTTATTTTAAATATTCCTTGGCCATTCGAATTTTTACAGATTACTGCACAGGATCAATCTTTTCTGTGTTGCTGGTTTTAAATTAAGCAGGAGGGTTTACCTCGTGTCGTAACAAGGGTTACCGTAGAAATCGCCCTAGTTCTAGTTCCATATGGCTGCTCTCTCATAGAGAGAGAGAGAGAGAGAGAGAGAGAGAGTCAACTGGTGGTGAGCTTAACCTAAGGATCACTTCTCCTCTTTACATCTCACACCAGCCGTCCAGCCAACTGTGCTAACTGACTCCCTGTGGCAATGGTGGCTGGACAACTGGTTCATGATGTAGAGTGACACCGACAGCACAGGTTCAATCCCCATACACTAGCAGAGATCACCATGAAGGTCCCACCTTCTCAACCTCACCCCTCCCCTGGGACATAGTGACACTCAGGTTAAACTCATGACCAGTCATGTCTCACTAATGAGAGAACAGCCTGTGGTTCACTATGACTATGGGGACATAGAAGGAATATATATCCAAGGCATGATACTGAGTGGCTTGGAAGGGAACATGTAGGTCGTGGTGTTCTCATGCATCTACCGCCTTTGTCTTTAGGAAGGTATGGTCGTACATTTGGAAGATGCTGTCTAAGGAGCATTAGTGAATTTCTGGAGCACATCTGGCTGATGATACATAAGGCTGCTACAGAAGATTGGTGTTGGATTCACTGCATGTTTGTAGATATGGTGCCAATCAAACTGGCTACTTTGTCCTAAAAAAGCAAGAGCTGGAGAAATTCAGCAGGTCTGGTAGTATATGTTAAGAGAGAAAGAGAACTAATGTTTCTAGTCCTACATGACTCCTCCTCAGTCCTGTTCTGAAGAGGAGTTATATTGGAATCAAAAGGTTAATTCTGTATTTCTCTCCACCAATGCTGCCAGGCTTGTTGACTTTCTCCAGCACTTTCCGGTTTCATTTCAGGCTTCAAGTGTCTACAGCATTGTGTGTTTATCATGGTGGTGTCCAATTTCTTGACTGTTGTTGGAGATACATTTCATCCAGTCAAATGGGGTGTATTCCATCATATTCCTGATGTGTGCCTTGTAGGTAGCAGAGAGGCGTTTGGTGTCATGAAATGCATCACTCACGGCAGTATTTTTGATCTCTGACCTGCCCTTCTATCCACAGTGAGCAGGACTTATCTCATGAGTCCAGTTCATTTTCAGCTCAATGGTAACTCCGATACTGTTGATTGTAGGGGATTCAGCAACAGCAAAGACTTAAGTGTCCAGAAGCATTATTTAGGTGATCTCTTATTGAAGGTGGTAATTGCTTCCCATTTGTCTCGCGTGAATGTTAATTGCCAATTGTCAGCCCAGGCTGGAATTTTCAGGGGTCTTGTGATAGAGTGACATGGAGTGCTTCAGTATCTGAGGATGTATGAATGATTTGAACATTGTGCAAGTATCAGCGAACCCTCTGATTTATGGCATTCTGATTGAGAGAAGGTCAGTTATACAGTCACTAAAGATAGTTAGGGCTAGGACACAATCTTGAGGACCTCCTGCTGTGAGGTCTTGGAGCTTAGATGGCTGACCTCCATAAACCACACCAATTTCTGTGGGTCTGGAGTCACATATAGTCCAGACCAGGTAAAGACAGTAGTTATCTTTCCTTAAAGGATATTAATGAACCAGGTGCATTTTCTTTGACAACTGACATTAGTTTCATGGTTGACATTAGAGTTATAATCCACATACTTATGAAATTGAAGTTTTGTCATGCTGGGATTTGACCTAATTCCATGATCGTAGCTCTGAAGTATCTGAATATGAGCTAATTCAATGGCTGGCTTCCTGGCTGAGTTGGAACCCAACTTGATTTTTTTTTAGATTGGATTACTTACAGTGTGGAAACAGGCCCTTTGGCCCAACAAGTCCACACCGACCTGCTGAATCGCAACCCACCCAGACCCATTCCCCTACACTTACCCCTTGACCTAACACTATGGGCAATTTAGCATGGCCAATTCACCTAACCTGCACATTTTTGGACTGTGGGAGGAAACCGGAGCACCCAGAGGAAACCCACGCAGACACAGGGAGAATGTACAAACTCCACAGAGACAGTCGCCTGAGGTGGGAATTGAACCCGAGTCTCTGGCGCTGTGAGGCAGTAGTGCTAACCACTGTTCCAATTACCCAATAAAAGTTTTAAGATTTTTTTTACCATTTAGTGATGAGTTAATTTGTTTCTATTTGATCCCGAAAAGTGGAAATACGACAGACTAATTGATAGTGGTCAACTACATGAATTTGTCTTGACTATGACCAATTGTGAGAATATACAGTTTGTATCAGGGCAAGATAGGTTTGTGTATTTGCTCAGTGGGAGTTATAATGGAACAATGGATGATTAGAGGGAATTATTTTACCATACAGAGGGAGGTATTGAGTAGAAAGGTAAAAGAATAATTTAGCTGTGTGTGAGGTAAATGTGGTGTGTGTGTGTGTGTGTGTGTGTGTGCGCGCATGTGCACACATGTGTACGTGTCTTTCTGTGTCTCTGTGTGAAATACCTAAGAAATTCTTCTGCATGAATAAGAACTCTTTCTTCCCCTTAGTCTTAAAGGACTTTGGAATGTGCTTATCTGATAAATTGGAATTTGAAACCCAGGGTCCTAAGAACACATGTTGCCCCCACCTCAGCAAGGATGGGAACAGCATTGGGAAGGAAACATGCAAAATGCAAAACAACAATCTCACTCTCAGTCTCTCTTCAGCAGATTTATATATGATGAGAACAGTTATTGAAGACTGGGGAGCTTCAAAGTACACAAATCCTGAGGTCTGGAAGAATTGTAACCAAGGAGACAAGGGAAGAAATTACAGGGACTCTGACCCAAATGTTTTATTCCTCTCCGGCCACAGGGGAAGTGTCATAGAACTGGAGGACAGCTGATGTGTTTTCACTTTTTGAGAAATGTGGTAGAGGTAGACCAGGAATAACAGACTAGTGAGTGTCTATCAATGTTAGAGAAATTATTGGAGAAAACTCCAAAAGAAAGGATTAATCTCCAATTGAAGAAACAAGGTTTGATCATGGACAGTCAGCACAGCTTTGTCAGATGGAGGTCATGCCTAACAAATCTGGTGGAGTTTTTGAGGAGGTGACCATGTCTGTGGATGTGGCTAGGACAATTGAAGTAGTTTACATGGGTTTTACCAAAGTCTTTGACAAGGTCCAACATGGGGGATTGAGAATGAAGGTCAAAGCATATGGCAGCTGGAGTAACTTGGCAAGTTGGTTGGGAAATTGGCTCAGTCAGAGGAGGCAGCGAATATTGTCAGAAGGCTGTTTGTGTAATTAGAGGCTTATGTACAGTGTGCATCACAGAGATCAGTGCTGAATCCCTTATTGTTTGTCATATTCATAAATAATATAGACCAGTCAGATGGGCAGATCACTGGCAGATTCAATTTAACTCTGACAAATGTGAGATGATGCACTTTAGTAGAAGTCACAACATAACGCAATGAGTGGTGGGACACCAGGAAGCTCAGAGAAACAGAAGGACCTTGAGGTGCTTGTTAACAGATCCCCAAAGGCAACAACACAGGGTAATAGGATAGTTAAGGCATACAAGATACGTGTCTTTACCAGTCCAGGCATAGATAAAGTCATAGAGATTCTCAGCATGACCCAAATTGCTCTGCCACCCAGTTTTCACAATTAAACTAGTCCCATTTGCCTGGGTTTGGTCCATATCCCTCCATACCTATCCCATCCATGTACCTATTTAAATGTTTCTTCGGACGGCACAGTGGCTCGGTGGTTAGCACTGCTGCCTCAGAGCGTCAGGGACCCGGTTTCAATTCCCGTCTCGGGCAACTGTCTGTGTGGAGCTTGCACATTCTCCCTGTGTCTGTGTGGGTTTCCTCTGGGTGCTCTGGTTTCCTCCCACAGTCCAAAGGTGCGCAGGTTAGGTGAATTGGCCACGCTAAATTGTCCATAGGGTGTAGGGGAATGGGTCTGGGTGGGCAACAAGTGTGGACTTGTTGGGCTGAAGGGCCTGTTTCCACACTGTAGGGAACCTCATCTAATCAAATCACAAAATTGTACTTGTGTCTGTCAATACCTCTAACAGCCTGTTACAAGCACTCACCACCGTCTGTCTGAACAAAGTGTCCCTCGGAATCCTTTTGTATCTCTCCACTCTCACCTTAACCTATGCCCTCTAATTTTTGACTCTCCTATACTGGTGAAAATATGTTAGCTATCTATCTTATATGTATCTCACAAGATTTAATAGACCCCAATAAGGTTGCCTCTCAGTCTCCTACGTTACCGGGGAAAAAAAGTCCCAATCTATTCAACCCCGTCTTATAGCTCAAAATTTCCAGTCCAGGTAGCATCCTAGTAAGTGGAGGGCCAATACTGGGGTGTAGCTGAAAGGCAGGAGGTTTAGAGGGAACATGACATCCGGAGTATGGCAGGGGCCTACAGTGCATTGCCCAGGAGGGTAACTGAGGAGGAAATCCTCAAAACCTTTAAAAGGTACTTGAATGAGCACTTGAAATGTCATAACATTCAAGACTGTGGACTAAGTGCTGGGGAGTGGGACTTGTGCAGCTTTTCATGTAATTTTTGGAGGGACAATCTTTGTGGATCGCTGGGTCACTTCTGTCCTGTATGGTGCTATCATTCTATAATTTTGAAGTTAAGTTTCTGATTTATTTTTGTCTTTGTTTTGAGAAATTATTACCAAGTGTAAGTTCCAGTTATTGTTGTGGTCGGTATTAGTTTCAGCTTCGGTATTCAAGTGCTGAATCAGACAGACTTTCCCAAACGAGTTGTGGAACTGAATTAACAAGGAAAATAGTGGTATAACAGTGTGCAGTAGAACGGCTGTCAAGGTACAACATGAGATATTGAATGATTGAATATCCTCAGTAAAATAAAAGTCATCACAGAAAAGAATTCATCAACATCTGAATATCAAAAGATATTCAGATGTTGATGGGACTATTAGTGTGTTAAACACTGCAAGCATTCTTGTTTGATGACAAGTTGCAAGGAGCGGTTGTGACCAAATAAGATTAGATTCATCCAGTCTTTGGGGTATTCAAATGTAGACTTAAATTTCAATGACATTACATCATCAAAATAAACCTGTTGTCATAATCTCTTTGGTCAAAATGATATTAAAAAGGTGATTGTGTAATCATATTTTCCCAGGAGGGACACAACAAAATATAAAATGAATCACAAAATATAAAACCATGTCTCTGGATATGTCTCATCTCTAATTTTGAGACAATTCGGACAGATGCCAGCAGCAGGAAGGGAGAGGTTGTTTCACAAACAACAAAATGTATTTTCCAAACATAATGATCTCAAAAATATACTACACCATCTTTGTCATTGTTGGTGTACCCGGTAAGTCTTGGAACAACTTAAGTTACATAAGTCTATATTTCCGATCTGCATTTACTGATGATGTAATTTCCATTTAGCAAGGCAAATCCCAATGCCAGATGAAAGTGCTCTCACTTACAGAGTTTAAAGTGAATTGTTTGTCGATTCGGAAGTTTCTCAGTAACGTGTAGCAGTGTCTGTTTCTCTGTACTGTGCAGAATGGGCTTACACTGAGGCTTCAATGATGAAGTTTGGCTGAGCACCGGCCCCAGCTTGTCTAGAAAGGGTTTAGCAAGACCATTCTCTCTCCATGGTCACTTAAAGCCTGCTCCCAGTCAGCTGGATTAGATGAGGTTCCCTGTGACATGGTGGCTCAGTGGTTAGCATTGCTGCCTCACAGCACCAGTGAACACAGAACATGTGAATCATCTGTCGACCCTGATTTACATGATGCTCTTTGTCTCATGGTGTGGGACATCATTGCACCGATTGTCACATAGGATGTCTGTCCAAACAGTAATTGTGGTTTATACCATCGAGACAGATTTGCATAGACATATCAGTTCCTACAGTTATAAGGTGAGATGTTACGTCAATGCTATTCAAGATCTTGCTGATCAATTTGAGCCAATCTGCCCTTAGAAATGTTGTCATATTTTCCTCCCATTCTGAATGATTGGAAAGCTGAGGTGAGTGGGAATGACTGCTCACCTGTATTCACTTTGTGGGAAGTTACTCATGTCTTAACCCTGGCCATTCAGGGAACTGACCCCACACAGGGCAGTTCAGTGCATTCAGACCCTTCTGGTTGGATAAGAGTTTCCATGTTGATTGAATCTCTATATCAATATGAGGTGGTTTATTGGAGATCACACGTAGGTGCTAAGTAATCTCAGACTGTTCTGTGGCTATCGAGGAATCGAATTTAAATTGGGAGTGGATAAGAGATAGTATAGAAGGGTCTTGCTGATGCCAGCTAGCACTTGGAAGTTTATAACTGTTTGCAGTAACAGTAACACCGAGCTGAATGTTCCCACAGTACATTGTAAATGTCAAGGCTGCTTCATCAACACTGCTGCCTGGGGCATGTCTGGAACAGTGTGTTTTACATCAGGGGAGTAATACAGTGGGTCAAACTCTTTCATGCAATACTGACGCCGTTCTTCAATTCCATAATGATTCACTTGAAGGAAAATAGAGTGTTCGATATATTGTGTCACCAGAGTCAGACCAGACCACAGGGCTCTCATTAGAGAGAAGAGGCTGCTGGTGATTTAACTTGAGGGCCACCAGACCTCAGATGAGGGAAGAGGTTGAGAAGGAGAGTCCTTCATGGTAACCTCAAGCCAGTGATGAGAATTGAGCTGATGCTGTTAGCATCATACTGCTCTGCAAACCAACAATCCAACTGAGCTCAACCCACTCCCATGGAATATTGGATGACAAGATATTAAACAAATTTCATTTGACAGCCAAGGGAACGATGTCAGATTCAGAGAACATGTGTTGCTGCCATAATGCCAGAGGTTAGTACAATACAGAAGACTGAATGTTCTGGGGTACAAGCATTCTGTGATGGGCTCTCTTCAAGTATTTATTTCTTCTCTTCAAGTTCAGTGTTTACCTCCCCAGAGGAGCCACCTCTCAGATGTGGGGTACTCTCTGAATGCTGATCCATGACAAATACATTTAACCCTCGACTTACTGGCTACTGAACTGGGCAGAACAAATTCCTAAGGTATGATATCAATGTACACATTTAACATTTTCAAACTAACCCTGTGGTGTAATTCGTCAACTGAGAACAAAAAAAAGGTTTTATTGCCCACAGGCGCTCTTCATTGCCACTGATTTACTGGATTGATGTGTGATACTGAGTCAAGTCTCCAGAAATTACACTGAATGAAGGCATTAATGATCATGGAACTGAACTGTATTGGGATCACTAACATCAGGCTGGACCCTCTGATTGCAATGGTGTCTTGTTGTTGGGAGAATCCATCACTGTAGAGCTGAATTGCAGAGCTGATTTCCAGAAATGTGGTGACAGTGATTACCTTTGACATCAAGACCACTCAAGTGCAGCATCAGGAGCCCAGGCAAAACTGGAATGAATGGGGTATCAGGAAGCAAACTCCGATGGATGGAGTCAAAACTGGCACAGAGTAGTTCTTAGAGGTCAGTCTTCTCATCTCCTGGTCATTTCTGCAGCAGTTCCTCAGAGTAGTGCTCTAGGCCCAACCATCTTCGGCTGCTTCATCAATGACGTGCCCTCCGTCAGAAAGTCAAAAGTGGGGATGATTGCCGATAATTGTACAATGTTCAGCACCATTCTCAACTCATCTGATACTGAAGAAATCAATGTTTGAAGAGAGCAAGATCTCAACAATATCATGGAATTGTAGAATCCCTACTCTGCAGACAGAGGCCATTCAGCCCATTGGGTCAGCACCAACCCTCCGAAGATCATCCCACACCACCACCCTTCTGGCGTAATTCTGCATTTACCTACCAAGCCTGCACAGCTTTGGACTGTGAGATGAAACCATTGAAACCAAAACCACACATACAGGTAAACTCCATGCAGACGGTCCTTCAAGGCTAGAACCTTGATTGCTTGGGCGGCACGGTGGCACAGTGGTTAGCACTGCTGCCTCACAGCGCCAGAGACCCGGGTTCAATTCCCGCCTCAGGCGATTCTCTGTGTGGAGTTTGCACATTCTCCCCGTGTCTGCGTGGGTTTCCTCCGGGTGCTCCGGTTTCCTCCCACACTCCAATGATGTGCAGATCAGGTGAATTGGTCATGCTAAATTGCCCGTAGTGTTAGGTAAGGGGTAGATGTAGGGGTATGGGTGAGTTGCGCTTCGGCGGGGCGGTGTGGACTTGTTGGGCCGAAGGGCCTGTTTCCACACTGTAAGTAATCTAATCTATCTAATCTAAAAACCTAAACGTGGGCGCCTGGTGCCGTGAGGCAGCACTGATTACCACTGTGCTGCCAGATATGCTGGGTATCTGGGCTTGGGCTGAAAAATGGCAGATAAGATTCACACCATACAAATGCAAGCAATGACTATCTGTGATAAGAGATGACCTTCCCTCCACACCTTGACATTCAATGGTGTTAACATCAGTGAATCTCCCATTATCAATATTGGCCAGAAATTCAACTGGCCTCACCCCATCAATACAGTGGCTGGGACAGCAGGTCAGAGGCTCAATACTGTAGCAAACAAATCACCTCCTGACTCCCCAAAACCTGTCCACCACCTGCAAGGCACAAGTTAGGGGTGTGACGGAATACTCCCCAATTGCTTGGATGAGTGAAACTTCAACAAAACTGATGGACCTTGACACCATCCTAAACAAAGCAGTGCATTTGATTAGCACTACATCCACAAACAGCCACTATCTTCACCACTGACAGCAGTGTGTTCAGTCTACAGGATACGTGCAGAAATTCACTAAAGGTCCTTAAACAGCACTGTCCAAAACTATGATTAGTACCATCGAGAAGAACAAGGACAGTGGATACTTGGGAACACCACCACCTGAAAGTTTCTCTTCAAGCCACTCTCCATCTTGACTTGGAAATATATCACC